>NW_027531894.1:460859-488119 GCF_008692635.1 Crocuta crocuta | reverse complement strand
CCGCTACCTCGCCCGTAGCCCAGCCGCTGGCGCAGCGCGCGGCCCTGGCGCACCAGGTTCAGGTGCACGTACGTGAGCCACGCGGCGCAGGTGAGCAGCACCAGCAGGAGCAGCAGCTTGNGCGCATCCACCTGGGCGCGCCGGCCCGCGCTGCTCGGGGGCGCGGGGACCGGGACGCGGGTTGCGGGGCACTAGGAGGTGTGGGGGCCTAGGGCCGGGGGCCGGGGGTTCACGGAGGACGGGGCGGTGTGGGGGACGGGAATGAGGGCATGGGGGTGCGAAGGGCGCGGGGACACGGGACAGAGGTCAGGCGGTGTCCAAGGGACAGTGTGGTGCGGAGGACACGGGATGCAGGGCCGTGGGGGTGCGGAGGTGCAGAGGACGGGAGCAGGGGTATTGGTGGGTGGGGAAGGGGCAGGAGAAGCTGAGGGCCGGAGACTCGGGTTGCTTGAGGGACAGAGGCTGCAGAGTCAGGGGGACGCGGGAAATGTGGAGGTGAGGGGCAGTGGAGACGCAGAGGCCTGGGGGATGTGGACATGGTTACACGGGGGCGTAGCGATGGAGGCAGTGGAAGGCACAGGGTCTATGGGTTGGGGGGACAGTGAGACATAGGCAACAGAGGACTCGGGGGCAGGACCTGGGGTACACCAGGGAAATGTGGGGAAACGCTGGAGGATGGGATGCAGCCTGGTCTCGTGGAGCCAGCCCCCTAGAAAACAATGCAACCAGAAGGAATGGGGCTCAAAGTGGAGGAAAAGAAGAGGAGGTTTGGGAGAGAGACTCGGGTGGTCGGTGATGATGGTGGGTGAGGGGCTGGAGTGGGCGTGTGGGCCTTGCCATGGAAGTGAGGCCAAGGAGGGTCTCGGAAGCACATGGCTTCCTCCTGGAGCACCAGGGTCTGACCGGGCTGCCAGGTGTGTGGGCGGCAGAGGCGCCGGGTGGGGGCTTCCACTGAAGGCAGGATGAAGATGGAGAGAAGTCTCGGGGCGCCTGGGTGGCTTAGTCGGTTAAGCGTCCGACTTTCGCTTAGGTCATGATCTCGCGGTTCGTGGGTTCGAGCCCCGCGTCGGGCTCTGTGCTGACTGGCAGCTCGGAGCCTGGAGCCTGTTTCAGTCTGTGACTCCCTCTCTCTCTGACCCTCCCCTGCTCACGCTGTCTCTCCCTCTCTCTCTCCTAGAAATAAAAAAAAAAAAAAAAAGGTGGAGAGAAGTAGCCCGGCAAATGGGCAGGACGCGCTGGACGGGTTAGGAGAGGTGCACAGTGCAGGTCTTCCACGTGCACTGCGGACTTGAGTGCTGGCGTCTGCGTGTGGCTCCCACGCAGCTGATGGTGACCTTCGCCCCACTCCGCTCACGTTCTTGCCTGTGCCACTCTGACCCTCCCTCTGCCCTGCCGCAGGCCTGACCCTTTCCCTTTATCCCTCCCTTCCTCTAACTGTTCTAGTTTTTTGTTGCTGTGTAACTAACCCCCCCACCATGAGTGATGTGAAACAAGATCTCGTTACTGTGTTCACGGATTCTGTGGGTCAGGAATTCAGACACAGGGCCCGTGGGACGGCTTTTCTCTGCTTTGTGATGTGATGGGAAGATGGGAAGGGCTGGGGTGACTGTAATGGCTGCAGTCATCGGGAGAGGGCTGCGCCTTGGTGTTGGTGCCTTGACAGACATGGCTGGGCTAAGCCAGCCCCGTTAACCAGAGCATCTGGATGTGGTCACTTCCAGGAGGTGGCCCCTGGGCTCCAGCAAAGGGGGCAAAGCGCCTGATGGGTCACCACCCACTAGTTCTGCCACATGCTGTCACAGGCCACCCAGGTTTGAGCGGAGGGTACATGGGCCCCACCTCGCCCTGGACACATTTTGTGGGAAGTTGCAGCTTTGGTATAACAGGCACCCTGTCCTTCTGTCCTTTTAGTTTAATGTTGGGGCACAGGATCAAGCTGGCTCTCTGTCGCCCACCCTGTGGACAGCGCCCCCACCTTCAAACCTTCTCACCTGCCACATCTCATTCTTGCCCCTTCCCTCCTCCAGCTCACCTTCCACCGTTAAATCATCTGCATGCTCACTGAAACATTTCAGCCTGTGTATTTTAAACATAGTCAGCATAGTAGAGAATGGTCATAGGAACCAAAATCTGGGATATAGCTGAGTTAGTATTGCTGGAGTATTGTTTCTTTGTGGCCCCTCAGCAGACAAGGCAAAGAAGTACATGGGTTTACCAGTTGCATATACGTGACCCTCTTAATATTTCTCTGTGCCGCCAACTGTGCCTACACTAAGCTAAACGTGAGTTCTTACTGACGTCTCCCACTGCCATCCGTTATCCCGTGGCCCATCCTCCCCTCGGTCACCTGTAACCCCCCCCTCAGCGGTGACACAACACCAGCTTCCCGCCACCCGCCAGCCATGTACTTAGTCGCTCTATTCCAGCGCGTGGGGAACAGCTTGGTCAACTAGAGCCCAGGGCTCGTGTGCAGGTCCTCTGCCCCGAGTCCGACAGACTCCTGCCCCTTTGGTGAGGGCGCTTCACACGTCTGTAACAGTGTCGGCAACCCTTCCTGGGATCCCCGACGTCCGAAATTATTTCCCTTCATTTTCAAACATTAGGTTTACTCTTTATGTTGTGTCCCGTGCACATTGACAAATCTACCATTACGGCATCATGTACAGAACAGTGTCAACGCCCTCTGCATCGTGTGCTCCCCCCCATTCATCGCATCTGCCCCACTCTGTGCCCCTGGAAGACACTGATCTTCTTTTATTATTTTTATTATTTTTTCGATATTTATTCATTTTTGAGAGAGAGAGAGTGCGAGTGGGGCAGGGGTAGAGACAGAGGGAAACACAGAATCTGAAGCAGGCTCCAGGCTCTGAGCTGTTAGCACAGAGCCCGATGTGGGGCTCAAACCCATAAGCAGTAAGATCATGATCTGAGCTGAAGTCAGACGCTCAGCCGACTGAATCACCCAGGTGCCCCAGACACTGATCTTCTTACCGTCTCCTTACTTTTCCCCTTCTCAGAATGTCATATAGTTGGAATCATACACTATAGCCTTTTCTAACTGACTTCTCTCACTTGGCCATGTGCAATTATGGTTCATCTATGTCTTTTTGTGTTTTGGTAACTACTTTCTTTTTAATCTCTGAATAATATCCCATTGTATGAATGTACCACAGTTTAGCCATTCACCTTTGAAAGACATCTTGATCGTTCTTTGCCCCCAGTTTTTGGCCATCAGGAATAAAGCTGCTATAGACATTTCTGTGCAGGTTTTTGTGTGGACATAGTTTTTAACTCAATTAGATAAATACCTGGGAGTGTAATTACTGGATCATATAGCAAGACTATGTTTGAGGGGTGCCTGGGTGGCTCAGTTGGTTAAGTTTCAGCTCAGGTCATGATCCCAGGGTCATCAGATTGAGCCCCGAGTCTGGCTCCGCACTGAGCGTGGAGCCTGCTTAAGATTCTCTCTCTCTTTTTCTCTCTCTCTCCTCTGTCTCACACACAAGAAAGAAAGAAGGAAAGAAAGAAAGAAAGAAAGAAAGAAAGAAAGAAAGAAAGAAAGAAAGAAAGAAAAGAAAGATATAAAGAAATGAAGAAAAAGAAAGAAAAAATCTTTACAAAGACCATGTAGAGCTTTGAAGAAACTGCCAAATGTCTTCTAACATGGCTGCATCAATCTGCATTCCCTCCAGCAATGAATGAGACGTCTGTTGTTCCACATCCTTGTCAGCGTTTGGTGTTGTTAGTTTCCTGGATTTTAGTCATTATATTGATATTATTTTAATTTGTAACTCCCTAATGATATATGATGCTGAGTATCTTTTCACATTTTTATTTGCCATCTATACATATTTGGTGAGGTGTCCAGATCTCTTTCCCATTTTTAAATTTTCTTGTTGATTTTTGAGAGTTCCTTGTGTATTTTAGATACAGCCCTAAATTTGATATATGTTTTAGGAATACTTTCTTCTAATCCCTGGCTTGTCCTTTTCACTGTCTTACTAGTATATTTAGGAGAGCAAAATTTTAAAATTTTAATGAAGTCCAGCTTAACAGTTTTTTCAGTCATGGATTTGCTTATTTAAAAAATCATTGCCAAATCCTAGCTGACTTAGATTTTCTCCTATGTTATCCCCTGGAAGTTTAAGACTTCTTTACAATTTGTATTTAAGTCTATGACCAATATTTTAACTAATTTTAGTCTGTGTCTAGATTCATTGTTTTGCTTATGGATGTTCATTTTTACCACCACCATTTGTCAGAAAGACTATCTTTCTCCCTTGTGTGGCCTTTGTTCCTTTGTCAAAGTTCTATATCTGTATGGTTCTATTTCAAGCTGTCTTTTTTTTTTTTTAATGTTTTTATTTATTTCTGAGAGAGAGAGAGAGAGAGCGCGAGCATGAGCAGGGGAGGAGCAGAGAGAGAGGGAGACACAGAATCTGAAACAGGGTCCAAGCTCTGAGCTGTCAGCACAGAGACCGACGCAGGGCTCGAACCCACGAACCGTGAGATCATGACCTGAGCCAAAGTCGATGCTCAACAGACTGAGCCACCCAGGCTCCCCAACACCAGGCTGTCTTGATTACTGCAGGTTTCTAGGAAGTCATATACTGTCAGTCCTCCAATCTTGTTACTCTTTTCAGTATGGCATGTCAATTCCTGGCGTTTGACTTTTCATATAAGCTTTAGTGTCACTTTGTCAACATCTACAAAATAACTTGCTAGCGTTTAAATTGGAATGACATTGAATGTATAGATCAAGCTGGGAGGAAATGACATCTTAAAAATACTGAGTTCCTGTCAATGAGCATGGAATCTCCATTTATGTTGAACTTTGAGTTCTTTCATCATCATTTTGTAGCTTTCCTCACGTAGGTCTTGTACATATTTTATTAGATTTATACCTAAATGTTTCATTTTTCAGTGCTAATGTAGATGGTATTGTGCTTTATTCATTCATTCATTCATTCATTCATTCATTCATTCATTCATTATTTTAGGGAGAGAGAAAGAGAGCAAGCAGGGAAGAAGGGCAGAGGGATAGAGAGAGAATCCTAAGCAGGCTCCACGCTCAGCCCAGAGCCCCACTTGGGGCTCTATCTGAAGACCCTGGGATCATGACCTGAGCTGAAATCAAGAGTCAGTGCTCAACCGACTGAGCCATCCAGGTTTCTTAATGTTACTGTGTTTTAAATGTCAGATTTCCATAGCTCATTGCTGATATATAGGAAAGCAATTGACTTTTGTATATTAAGTTTGTATCCTGCAACCTCACAGCAATTGATTATTAGTTCCAGAAATCTTGTTGTTGTTGTTGTTGTTGTTAATTCTTCAGGTTTTCTGCATAAACAGTTATGTCATCTGTGAACAAAGATAGTTTTATTTTTTCCTTCCCAATCTGTACGTATTTTATTTACTTTTCTTGTTTTATTCCATATCGTAGATTCCCAGTATGATATTCAGTGGCCCTGGTGAGAGGGGACATCCTTGCCTTGTTCCTGATTTTAAGGAGAAAGCGTCTAGTTCCTTACAATTAAGAAATGTGTTAACTGTACATTTTTTGGTAGATGATCTTTAATCAAGTTAAATAAATCCCCTCTATTCCTAGTTAGTTGAGAGTTCTAATCATGAATTTGATTAAAATGCTTTTTCAACATCAATTGATAAGATCATGTTATTTTTCTACCTTAGCCTGTATATGTGATAGATTATATTAGTTGGTTTTTAAAATACTGAAACAGCCTCACACACCTAGAATAAATCTCCACTTGGTTACTAGAATGACTTCTTTTGTGCCGTATAACTCATCGTTGGATTGGAGTTCCTCATATTTTGTTGAGGATTTTTGCTTTTATGCTCATGAGAGATATTTGTTCTGCAATTTTCTTTTCTTTTTATGGCTACTTGGCTATGGTCTTATCAGGGTCATGCTGCCTCAGAATGAATTAAGAAGCATGCTTTCTGTTTCCACTTTCTGGAGAAGACTGCAGAGAATTGGTATCATTTTTTTCACTTTAAATATTTGGTACAGATCACCAGTGAAGCCATCTGTGCCTGGTACTTTCTTGTTTGGAATATTATTAATTGTTGATTCATTGTACTCATAAACATAGACCTATTTAGTTTACCTATTTCCCCTTATGTGGGTTTTGGTGGCCTGTGTCTTTCAAGGAATTGGTCCATTTAATCTAAATTATCAAATTTGTGAGCATAGAGTTGTTCATAGTATCCCTTTATCATCCCTTTAATAATTTTCCATTTCTAATTGTAGTAATCTCTGTTTTCTCTTTTCAGTTTTTATTAGCCTGGCTAGCAGTTTATCAACTTTATTGACTTTGTCCCCCACATAACCAGCTTTTGGTTTCATTTTTTTTTCCCTCTTGCTTGCTGGTTTCAATTTCATTGATTTCTGCTCTTTTATTATTTCTTTTCTTCTGCTTGCTTTAGGCCTCTTTGCCTCTTTCTCTAGTTTCCTAAAACTGAAGTTCAGATTATTGATTTTAGGTCTTTCTTCCCTTCCTTTTCATTATTTAAAAAAAATTATTTTTTTATTTTTGAGAGGAGAAGGAGGGGCAGAGAGGGAGACGGGATGACACAGAATAAAATTAAAATAAAATTTAAAGTTTATTTTTGAGAGGAGAGGGAGGGGCATAGAGGGAGACGGATGACACAGAATCTGAAGCAGGTTCCAGGCTCCAAGTGGTCAGCACAGAGCCCGGGGCCGGGGCTGGAACTCACCAGCTGTTAGATCGAGACCTGAGCGAAGTCAGATGCTCAGCTGACCCAGGTGCCCAGAGGTCTGTCTGTCTTTCTCATTCGCTTTTAATTCTCTTGGTTTCTCTCCAAGCACTGCTGCGTGCCACCACACTTTGGGAAGTTGTGTNGCGGAGTCCGCCCCCCACCCCCTTGGTTAAAGAGCTTCTTCATTTGAGCTCTTGTCCAATCAGAAATGGATAGGGACCAGTCAGGATCAGAATTCGGGTTAAGGCAGAGCCGCAGCCCCTGGGGTCCCCGAGCGCCTGCGGGGCCGAGGGGCGGAGGGCAGCGACCTGGGGACGGGCTCTTCTCTCCGCGCGCTCCCTGCCCCCGGAGGCGCCACCAGGCGGCGTCGCAGGTCCGTGCGCGGCTCTTGACGAGGGTGCTGGTGGGTGCCGAGCCCGGGCGAAGGCGTGCGCCCGGCCGGCAGCAGAGGAGCCCCGAACAGTNTCGGGGGGAGACCCTGTGCCCGGGGGCGGCCGCCTGAGGTGAGGTTATCCGGAGGGTTCCTGGGGAGCCCCGGTGGGCTGCCATCCCGACCCTCCAGACCGCAGGAGGGGGCGGAGGACGGAAAAGGGGCACGGACTGGGGGCGCGCGGGGGAGGGGCGCGGGGGCGCAGGGCCAGGTCAGGCCGCGGGGACTGGGCTGGGGGCGCCGTTGTCACGTCGGAACCCGGTGACCGCGTGCGAACTTCCCCCCCTCCGGGAGCCCCAGGTCCCGCGGGGCCGCGCGGGGCTGCGACGCTAAGTGCGGGGTCAGATGAGCCCTGCTGTCCGCAGAGCCTTTTGTGGGAGACGCTGAAAGCTTGAGACGCGGCGGGGTGGGGGGAGGGCGGTGCTGGGAGGCAGGTGCAGGGACGCGCGCCCAGCTTCGAATAGGGCGGCGGCTGGGGCCCCAGGCATTTCCCTCAGGTCTGAGCCGTGGGGAGACTCTTCCTTAAGTCCCCCCAGCAGGAGGGCGGCTCCCGCAAACTTGTCCTGAACCCTACCCTCCTTGCTTGAGATGCCTGGTGGGGTGGAGGCGGGTCCCTAGACCTGTGTGTGGAGGGAGACTTGGGTNGTCTCTGGCGGGGTGGGGGGGTGGGGGGGCCCTGAGGGCCTTGCCCCGGGGCTTGTCCCCCAGTTCCAGACGGTCCTTTCTTGGAAACCCTCCTAAACATGCTTGGAGGATGGAGACGGTGCAGCTGCCTGGAGCGGAGGCGGAGTTCGTCCTGGTCCAGTATAATCGCCCTAACGTCTCTGTTGGGGCAGAGGCTGCGTCCAGCAGAGAAATGTCCGGTCCCCTCTATCCAAGCCTCCTCTCTGGGAACCCTCCTTTGCGCGGGTGAGGCCTGGCCCTCTGCAGACCCTCTGTGGGCGACATCTGGCTGCCGCTCTTGCTGGGGGAAGTGAACGGATGGTTCTCGCTGCTGGTGGAGCCTTTGCTTCCTAACCCTCCGACTGGCCCAACAGATGTCTGCTCCTTAGATCAACGCTGCATTGTATTCTGGGCCCCAGGTCCCTCCCTGCCATTCCCCTCCAAGTTGCTGTTCACCACATCACTGCTGATGCAAAGTGCACAAGCCTTTTAGCATCTCCGGCGGGAAAGAGTTTTACTCCAGCGGGGGTTAGGACGGCTGCCCGGGAAGCATGCCTTCACAGGGCAGCAAATGCTCTGGAGAAGGAGCAGTTTTTACAGGATTATATACTGTTTTAACACCGTGCACAAGTTCAGAAAATGGCAGGTCTTCGTCCAGGCAGGAATCACGGTTAGAACATCAAGAATTACAGGAAGCAGGAGGTCACTGCCTCCAGTGATGTGGGAGCAAAGGCAGAAGGAAATGGCCGGTGGAACTAAATGTCCTTAGAACCTGCCGCCCATGGACCAATGCTCAAGGCGGCAGAGTGAAACGTCCCTCCAGGGAGCTCCCTACTGTCCTCGTGCTAATGATTTGCTGGGGGACCAACAGCCTTAGCCTGACGACAGGTAGGCCTCCAGGATCCCGAGTCTTCTTTAGCATATGAAAATCTCACTGGAAACTTCCCCTGCACTTTACCTCCCCCAACTCCCAAATATAAGCCAGTCTCTCGGGGTCCTGGGGCAGCTCTTCCTGCCCACAGGTCCTGTCCCCATACTTCAATAAAATCACCTTTTTGCACCAAATAATTTTTCAAGAATTCTTTCTTGGCCATTGGCTCCAGGCCCCACGAACTCCACCATCCACCAAAAAAACCTCAGTAAGGGCAAGGTGGCTTTCCTGTACGTTGCTCATTCCCAAAGCGGGTGTATGATGCATGTGCGGCGGGCCTTAAGTTGTAAGGACGCAAGTCTAAACCAGACTGACTCCATGACAGGCTTTAAGTTTCCCCTCTAAACTAGAAGGCCTAAGTTTCAGTCTCCCTGAAACTATCAGGCAGCTACACATTGCCCAAGGCCGAAGAAACTGCCCACCACTTCACTCCACCACACTACCTTGGCAACGCCCAATCAAGAAAGGCCAGCAACTATAGATAAATCTCAGCTGCCTAATGTAAAAGTTAACCCATTAGTCGCCGAACGAGACTCTAGGCTCGCTCTATGGACGGTTGAACCTAAGGGTACCCTGAATGTTGTAATTGGATCCTGCCAAAAGTAACAGATACTCTGGATAACATGTATGGTTAAACCCGCTGTCAATAATGTATAATTATGATTGGATCACTGTTTCCATGCCACAATTTCTGTAACTCCCCCATCACAAACCCCATAAAAACCCTACTCTGCCTTTGTTTGGGGCTCACAGTACGGATCCACTGCGCTGGTAAAGTCTGTGAGCCCGAGCTCGAGCCCGTAATAAAGCCCTTTGCCTTTGCATCCGTGACTCGGTCTCCCCGGTGGTCTCTGGTCGTTGAGGATACTGCAGTCTGGGTATAACAAAATCAGGCTTTGGGTCTGAACAAAGTTTACGGACAGCCATGGCTGACTTCTAGATTGGAAATGGCTTTCCTTGTATCTCAGGCCTTTAGAAAATGTTTCCTCTGGTCATTATCCAAGGCATTGAAACAGAAGTTACAATGTTAGTTTTTATTTATTTATTTATTTTTTTAAGTAGGCTTCACGCCCAGTGTAGAGCTCAACTCAGCATAAAGAAGCTCAGATTCTAGAACGGCATTCAAAATGCCCAAGTTTGAATGTAAAATTTTCTAATATCCAGTGTTCAGGAGAAATTCTCATTTGGGAATTAAGCCTTTCTCTCAGTAAGTGAAGCCTCAAAGAAGTTGAACTAAAATTCCTAAATTCAAATCCAAAAAGGTTCTAAGCACTAGGACAGGGGGATGTCCTTGGGGGAAAACAGAACTTAGTCATTAAAAACAAGGGATTCTGTTGCTTTGCTTTGTTGCTCTGTTTCCGATTACCAGCCCACGTGACTTCCCGAGCTGCGGGGCAGGCGGGGTGGGTCCCTTGGCAGCTGGGATGGATTCCTGTCCCCAGAACCTGCCCAGACACAGCGCCTTTGTGTCACTGGCGCTGCAGGTTGGCAGTAAGACTTGGGTACTGGCTCCAGGCGCCAGGGGCACAACGGTTGTTTATTTGTTTTTAAATCTTTCCCCTGGTCTCTGTAGCTCTGCCCTCTGGGGGCCTAAGGCGGGGTGGGGGAGGGGTGGCACCCGGGCCTCAGCACTCCAGCGGAGGGGGATCTTTCAGCTTCAAGCAACACACCCACAGTCTCCTTTAAAAGGACGCAGAGGAGCTGGATTTTCACAGGACCAGACCTGCACTCACACAAAGAAGCAGATCACTCCGCTTCCCAAAGATTTGGGGTGGGGGGAGACCCAGGGCCCCCAGGAGGAGAGACTGGGGGCAGCCCGAGGAGAAAGGGGACAGAGAAGGAAATGCCACGCTTGGTTCAGATGGTGAAACAGCACAGGAGTGTGTGTGTGTGTGTGTGTGTGTGTGTGCGCGCGCGCGCGTGCGCGCGCACGCGCTTACAGTCTCCCCTTAAGCAGAGACCATACCTTTTCTTTTTTTATGTCTTTATTTTCAAGAAACAGAGAGTGCACTGGGGAGGGTCAGAGAGAGAGGGAGACACAGGATCTGAAGCAGCTCCAGGCTCTGAGCTGTCAGCACAACCCGAAGCGGGGCTGAACCCATGGACATGACATCATGACCTGAGCTGAAGTCAGCCGCTTAACCGACTGATCCCCCCAGGCGCCCCTAAAAAGGGAATGATTTTTGCAGCAAGCTGTCTGGCTCTTCAGACATGACCCCGCTGTGTGAGATCACTGCAAAGGGTCTGCCCGATGGATCTCCGAACGGATCGGAGACCCTCTGCAGCTTGATCGTAATATGCATGCAGTGGGTGCCGAGAGCTGATCCGGATCGACTGTGGCTGGGTCTCAGCTTCACGCCGACAGACTGACTTCCCACCCCCCGTGTTATCTGTTTGTTGTGTCACTTATCTCATGTTCTGCTCTGTGTGCTGCGTAGGAGGCCAAGTTAATCACGCGGTAGAATGTCACTGAGTTTGGAATCCTGAACCCGATTTAGGACTGAAGGAAGCTGACGCTGGGGAAAGCCACACCGTGTGTGCGCCTGCCCTGTGTGCTGGACTCTGCGGCTCCCCAGCACTCCAGTGGGGAGAGGCCGAGGCCGGGAAGGACCCCGCCCCCCGCCCGCGCCCTGGCAGGATTGGAGGGGTTGGATGGAGGCCGTGCCATCAGTGGACCCCATGGAATGGCAGCGGTGGAAGGGACTTTAAAAAGAACAACCAGGCGGCTCAGTCGGTTGAGCGTCCGGCTTTGGCTTAGGTCATGATGTCAGGGTTAGTGGGTTCGAGCCCCGCGTCGTGCTCTGTGCTGACAGCTCAGGGCCTGGAGCCTGTTTCAGAATCTGTGTCTCCCTCTCTCTCTGCTCCTCCCCCGCTCATGCTCTCTCTCTCTCAGAAATAAATTAAAAAAAATTTTTTTAATTAAAAAGAAAGCACAATTAACATAATTAAAAAGACCAGCCCTGAGCGGGAGGGAAGGACTGTAAGGAACCAAATTTGAATATTGGGAGTGTGCTTGTCACTCTTAAAAAATAAAAGAGCCAGTCATCTTACTAGCAAAATGAGCTTATTTGGTAATAGCAAAGGGATTGTGACACGGGCCGGAGGGCTGTGGTGAACCGCAGGCAGGTCCGAGAGAGAAGGGAAGTCTGCTGCCGTCAGATTTCAGGGCAAATCGTGCAGGGCTGAGGTGAGCAGACAGTTATTGGCGAACACAAGGCCGAGGCTGGGCAGTGTGTCAGCGGCTGTGAGTGGAGGTCAGCGTGCGGTTTCTGGGTTCAGTGCCGACCTTCCCCTTTTCTAAAAGGCAAGTCGCGAAACCAGTGTGAAAAACTTCCTCTCCCATCAAGATGGTTATCTTCCTTCCTCCGGGGCAGGCATGAGCAGTCCCCCTTCTGGGCTTCTCAACTCCATTTTAAATGAGGTTTCCTTTATTTATTTTCACATTTCTCCCTTTTGATCAAGATCTTTCTTGAAAGCATTATTGATCAAATCAGCTTTTCTGCATTCAGTGGCAGGAAGGACTGTGCCGTGGCAGAGGACGGGTGCACAGGTTGGAGACTGTGGACCCTACAGTCTGTGGAGATTGCCCCCACAAATGCTGAGACAGCATCGCCCTGTTACCGGACAGAGAACCGGTTCCAAACTCAGTGAGGTTCAGCTGCTTGCTGCTTGAAAATCAGCACTCGCGAGGGGAGTGATGTGCGGAAGGAAAGGTTGCTTTATTCAGGAAGTTGGCAACCTGGGAAGAGGGTGGAAAGACCGTCTCCCTGCCAGAGACCTGCTCCAGCTGGTCCAGGGGTCCCTGAAGGATGGACGGTGTCGGCGAGGGAGAGAGTGAGAGAGCCCCGAGATTCTTTCTGATCACCAGGCAGGATCTCTGTCCTGTGGGTTTTGGTGTCTTTATTTATAGGTCAAACGATAACATGACATCAGAAAAAGGAATTTTTACAATGGATACTCTTTGTGATAAGATGCTTTGGAAAGTGTACAGAAGCAGGTTTTACAGAAGTGTTCTTGCAGAACTACCCCGATCACGGTGAGGCTGAGCAAATCTTACAACTAAGGAAATAACAGGGTATTCTTAGTGAAAACCAGGATAACATACATATTTGTTCTAAGTTAATAACGCTAAGGTTAGGTCATAGGGTAAGTGTATAGATAGGCTAGGAGTCATTCCGTCTGGCTGAGAGAGGACGGATGTTTTTGAGCTGGTTAATAAGTTGTTTGTGGAAACCTTTTTGACTTGATGCTGAATGTGTAAACACCACGGAGGCCCTAAATGTGTCGGCCTTTGTATTTGGGTTATGTTTTAGCTACTCTTATCTATCCTCATCCCAGCCGCCAGTGTAAGGGAGGGTGTTTGCGGAATATAAGCCTTAGGGAAGGGACTGCTATACATATCAGTATAGAAAAGGTATAGATACCAGTTACAAAAGGTATAAGCATTAACTTAAGGTCCTCCCTTATCTGTTCCTTAATGCTAAATTAGGCTCTTTGTCTGGGGCCAGGCTCAGTTGTAACTCTTGTATTCTTAACCCCCTTTATTATCTAAGTCTTGGATCTACAAGGCCCATAGGAAGAGCCTTTTGACAATCACCCACAGTGCTTTCATCTAAAATCTCATTTGAAGAGGCAGGAATATGCTTTTCCTTATGAGGTGTCTGTGTGGGGAATATCGGTCTGATTTGGAATATTGTGAGGCCTGGTCAGTACCCGCAGGCTCATTTCCAACAGAAGCCAGTAGTAGCAGAAGGAGATACGAGTTTTTCATTTCTCATGGCAGGAGCTGTGCAAACGCTGCCATTTCCTCGCTGTGACTGTCGTCCAGTGAGGCTGGTGCGGCTCCCAGCATCTCCCTCTTCCGGGTGAAGGTGCGGAAAGAGGGAGGGGGGCTGGGTGCAGGAGAAGCAGGTGCCTGGCCAGCAGTCGTGTGTGGACATGACATTGGACAGACTTGCTGGCATCTGCGGCAGCTGTTTCCAAATGCAATCAGGCCTTCTCTGCTGGGAGGGTCTGGCCTTCACTCCTCAAGGCCAGAGGTCTGCAGGTCTCGAGTGAAGTAGGTCAGTTCTGCTGCAGGACGACAATATAGGTCCGCAAGGAGGAACACATGTGCTTGGAGCAAGTCAACCCCTAAGACGGGCTGCAGTGCTGTTAGGGTCTTATTTGCAGAGGCTTGACGGGCTGCAGGTACAAAGTTCGAAAACAGTTATGCAAAGCAGATTTAAGAGTAACATGACAAATCCGGCTTGTATGTTGGTTCTAAACGAGGAGCCCAGACCTGAAGTCAGGCAGCTAAATAAATCAAGGCCATTGAATGTCTGGGCAGATGGGTTGTTCCCTGACCTTGAACTTCCACTTCTCCAGAAGCATTAATCCTGCATCAGGTGGAACTCGCAATCACACAAACACCTTGCTCATCTAACAGATCATAATTGAGGCTAAATGGCGTCCAAAAGCACTTTGGCCGCTGGGTCCCCTGGTGGCTGCGGGGCTGCTGCTGCTGCGGCAGTGGAGCTAGCTAGTTCTTCCAATGTCAGGGAGAGATTTCTGGGCACGCGTTCATCAGCACTGTTCCAGCCACAGAAGAAAGACGTTCCCTCTGGAAGCAAACAGAGTCAGGCAGGCCTCCACGTATGTGCAGTAAACCAATAGGAAGCCTCTCATTTGTTACAGTTTTAAACAGAGACCATTAAATGTCCTGATAAGTACTGACCTCCAATTTGCCAGCTATCTAAAAATTCGTATACCTCTGGAAAGTGCTGTCTGCCACACACAAAACCAAACTGGGGGAGCGCCGAGGACTCCAGCTACAATCTGGTTATTGATAGATTCATTAGCCACAATTTCCTGATTGATCCTTTTAAGCTATTGGTCAGAGGAGGCCGGATGACACTCTGTGAGGCCATCTCTTCCTAAAGGTGCCTTTTCTAAACACCTTGCAAAGATGTGAAAACTCATTTGTATTTCTCTTGGGTGTGGGGAGAGAGATCACACTTTGATAAGGAAACTGTCTGAGGGGCAGAGACGGAGGAACCCGGCTGAGCTGTGCAGCTGTGACCCGGGCGAAGCTGGACCAAGGTCCTGGAGCACCTGGGCACAGTCTCGCCCGTAGGGCGCGCCCGTGGGCTTACCGGAGTGACCAGACGTTATTTCGGGACTAAAGAGAAGTCAGTTGTAGGTACAAACAAGAGGTCTCGGACATTGTGAACAGATTGGAGTTTCTGGTGACAGACCCACCAGTAAGAAAGGTTTTCCCTTTTTGTAACAGATGAGGACATGTGGATAGGAACACGATCATCCCCCTCCCCCTGCTGCCAAAAAGGAGAGAGAAAATAAGACGAGCAGCTAAGTAAGAAAGGGTAGGCAGGCCTGGTCGGGTCACCTGGGGGACCGTGACTCGTCCGATGTTGTCTGCTTCAAATCTGGGAAGTCTTTACCTTCAGGACGCCAGGTGGAGTGCAGAGCCGGGAGGGGCTCGATGCTGCCTTCAGAAGCGTGGTGTGAGCCCGGGAGTCTGTTGCCTGGAGTTTGGTTGGCAGTGCCTGGTTGGGGCCTCTCTGGTGAGGTTGAAGAGAGTCTTTTAGCAGGTGTCTTTTCTGGTGGACAAAATCTCTGGGTTGTAAGACGTGGTGCTTAAGATCTTCATCTCTGTAAAAAATTGCACTCTCAAAACATGGTTATTTCTAATAGAAGCAGTTAGGCCCGTATAATGTTAAAGCATGTCTCCCTTTATGAGCGGTGGGTCTGAAGAGGCAGGAGCCAGGTGCACTGGGTGTCCTGTGGTATCTCACGGGGTGAGAGACTATGAGCTCTGAAAGGGATAACCCTGAGATTTAGCACTAGTGACAGTGTCTCTGGCCAGGATATTTGGAGACTCTATGAATTTTGCCAACTGAGTCTAAATGGTGCCATTAGTATGTTTGATTAGCCTTGAGGACTGAGGGTGGCACGCACAGTGAGCGTGTTGTAAGGCTGAACAAGCAGCACAAACTGGTCGGAGAACCCGACTGGCAAGAGTGGGCTCCCGGGGAACCATGAAGTTCAAGGAATGAGCCTTTCCTATAGGACCTTCGCCATGGAGGCAGCGGGCCATCTACAAGGACAACAGATCGCTATTGGACGTACGCAACTAAGTATGTGTATTGCCGTGAGGAAAAGTAGTCAAGAGTGTCTGAATTGTGGAGGGATTGAATAGGGAAAAAAAGTCATTGTTTTCGCTTTGTTCACAAAGATTTTGCTGAATTGCTATAATCATAGGTAGCTTAAGAGAAATAGTGTCCTTAAATCCAGTTCAGTGGTGCAATCTTGGAGTCCTCAGAGACGCATACCCCAGAGCACTTGCCAGAGTCCATTCCGTGAATTTCTTCTAGATCCTGTGATTTGCTGTCTGTAGGTGATGAAAGGCTTAAATGCCCACTAGTAATATCTGATGGGAACTCATTGTGGCAGAGCTGACAAGGGGGTTTGCTTACTTGTTCCCGTGACATACATTTTAAAATTATGACTGATGGCATTACATCAGGACAGGTCAGATTTCCAGAAATTTCACATAATTTCTGGAACATTTATAACATACACCTTCACAAACATAACGTAAAGAAGGTTTAGCATTGCTCTTATTTGACAATGCTTCCTGTCATATCAGATGAGCCAAGTTAGTTTCAGATCTCCTTTTTATAAAGAAAGAGAACACTTCTTAAGGTATTTCTGGGACTCTCTGGAAAAACTCAAAGTTAGCTCAAGGCCAAAAAGACTTCACGTAGAATCTGCATTTTGGAAAGTTTGTCAAAAACATAAAAAGATTTTCAAACATTTCGTCAAATAAAATCACAGGTCGCTGTGAAACAATGTTTAGTTGTCCCTCTAATCAAAGTGACTGAGGCTTTGCAGGCAAGCACAGAAGCTTACATAGTCCTGAGCGAAACTTAGCTCCTTTAACATCGAGAGGACTAGGTCTCCGCTAGTGAGCAAAGGGCTGACAGACACGGGAAATTATCTGGGAAAAGATAGAATCCTTGTTTTCTCTGCAAATAATTTGGGAAAACAAAGGGAACCCTTTCACAATCTCTCATGAGGAGCAGACTGATGCCCTTCTAGCAGGTGAAAGAAAATTTTGTCCCAGGTTTACATAATTCCGTGAGTACACTATTGATCTTAAAGCTGTTTTTCAAACCCTGAGGACAAATTCATTCAGTCTCCTCCAGCTCATCACACATAAAATTCCTCTCATAGAATTCCTTTTCCATAGACCTTCTACAATTTCTATAAATTTTATTTATTATTATTATTATTTAATTTTAAAAAAATGTTTATATTTGAGAGAGACAGCAGAGTGGGGGAGGGGCAGAGACAGAGAGGAAGACACAGAATCTGAAACAGGCTCCAGGCTCTGAGCTGTCAGCACAGAGCCTGTCGTGGGGCTTGAACCCAGGAACTGCAAGATCACGAGCTGAGCCAAAGTCAGGCACTCAACTGACTGAGCCACCCAGGCGCCCCTACAACTTTCTGTCCATTTTAGTTTGTTCTCTGCTCTCTTTCTGAAGTAACCAGATTTACTTTAGGACAAAAATGCTTTTATTTCCCTCCACAAAGTATATTTCCATTCCTCACGCCTTCTTTTACCAAAAATGCACATCCCACTTTCCTTACATATGGAGATGTTTCCCTTATTTCTAGCAGTTTTGATCACAGATGTTAATTAGAATGTTGAATCTTAGAAACCCTAATTTCCAGTGAAAACTCAGAATAAGCGATTGCAACATGAGGGTTCTGTAGATGGGCGAGTTTATGGGCACATCTCCATTTTCGAGAGGATGTTCCTGCACTGGTGTTATTTTCAATAACACCAGTGGTGGTGCAAACACGTGCACTAACAGACCCAATACCGTTAGTTTCTCTGTAACAAGGAACTCAGATTGGATAAACGTACATTCAGTAACTAACGTCTCATTATTTTATTTTATTTGGAAATGATCTAGATATTCAGTGACTATCCACCATTTAATTTAACCTAGCAAAACTTTAAGGTTTCTGTTTACCAAAAGATTTGGGGAAAATTTTTAAAAAGTTCACCTAAAGACTTATCCCACTAACAATTATTTAATCCACTGGCTCTCAACAATTATGTTCAGGTTACCTACAAAAAGTCCATCATCCTGAGTTATCTTTCTTGCGGACAAAGGTAACAGAGCTGCCCTGCACTTATTTGCCTAACGAGCCCAGGTGGAGTGAAAGTTGAACATCATGTTCAATGCCGATCATTCAAAAGACGTGTCTGAGATCAGAGAACTGCAGGGACCCCATGAGAAACTCCATTTTTGTTCCCTTTCCCCCTTTTATTCCTGCTAGGACCTGCACCCCGGCCCGAAACACACCTTCTCCTACAGGTAACGTATGTCCTGTGAAGGTCAGGGAGTTAGTGATTTCTTTGGAGTCTTCCAGCACAACAGGTGACACCTAAGGAGTGACGGGGCAGTGTCAGGAACGTTCTCCCAAGACCACCGACTCACCGAGAGCCCTGGCTCCAGGACATCGGTGACTTTGGAGGACGCCTAGACGCTCGTCTTTGTTCCTAGCTTACTGAGAAGACACATGCCCCAGGCCCCAAGCAAAGGTGAGACTCCCTCTCCTCTCCTTTCTGAGTCTCCTGGACTCTGCCACGTCTACACTCTTGTGTCTTTAATAACTGTGCTCTTACTTCCTCTTGGCTCATGTTTAATTTCCATCCTGAAAGAAGCCAAAGACCCTCTTGGCTGGTCCCGTGGGATCCCCTCCGGGTCCTCGGACTTGCCAGCCTCCATCATGTCTGTTTTTCTTAAACCAACAAACTTAAGTTAGCTTTACTACTGAGTATTTTCCCAGATCATGTGAACCTGAAAAGCATTTGGGTTAGTTTCTATTAAATTCCTGAGAATTTTAGGAATACTTAATTCATAGAAGTACTTAATTTTCTTTAGGTCAATTAAATAGATCTCTTTTATAAATTGATCTTGGCAATATCATCTAGAGGTAGAAAAATACCATGCAACTGCCACACACACATATAAAGACAGATACATACAGGACTTTACAGCTCCCATTCCAAAATTTTATTTATTTTTAAAGCTTATTTATTTCTTTTGAGTGAGAGAGAGAGAGAGAGAGAGAGAATCCCAAACTGGTTGCATGCTGTCAGCACAGAGCCCGATACCGGGCTCCATCTCATGAACTGTGAGATTACGACCTGAGCCCAAATCAAGAATTAGACAATAGACTGAGCCACCTGAGTGCCCCTCCACTCCAAAATTTTAGCCATGAATCAGGCACAATAATACAAAACTTACTGGTTATAAAACTTTTTGTCCAAATTGTGTTTCTGGCAGATGGAATAAGTTAAGGTCACCTGCTCAGATGGCTAAAGCCTTTTATTGATGTTTTGGAAAAGATACTTAAGATTTTTAATTTGCCCAAGTTCCAAATAAACTTTTCCCCTTTTGTCCGTCTTCTGATAATAATGATCTCCTTGAGGTTTATATTTCAAAGACACGGCCTAGATATAGTTATAGGGGCGGAGTGAAGGACTATGGAGCCGTATGGAATGTTCCCTACTATGGTAATCTTAGGAACTGTGCGTGGTTGTGACTGGTCCGTTGTAATAGGGCTGAGGGCTGTTTGGAGGTGGGGCCCTTAAGGAGCCAGTCTCCAGTGAGCTCGGGGCGGCCGTTGGCCCTTCGGCCTTGCTCCACAGGGCTCGTGCGGGGGCCTCCAGAGAAAGTAGGCCTTGGTGTCGGTATCGAAATGTTTTCAGAAGCCCTCTGAGGATCTGTTTTCCAGTGTCCCAGTGGATTGGCAAACAGACATCGATTTCTGGGCCAGCGTTTTGACGGTGGACCCCGGAAGGTGCCCCGGGAGACACAGGTGTTGCCGGGGCCTCTGCAGCTGCAGGCGGAACGTGTGATGGACCTTTGTTTGAAATCTTGCTCCAAAGCCCCTTCCAAGTGCTCAGCTCTGGCCACAGTCCAGTCAGGCAGGGGCCTCCCCCTCCCTCCAGCTTTCTGTCTTTTATTCAGTCCACTTATCTGGGAGATAATCTGTTTGGAAACAGAGCAGCTGGGGCAGATTGGGGACCCCTGGAGAAACGGCCGATCCCAGGGCTGGGGCAGGAAGATAATAAGAGGCATCTGACACATCTTCAGTGGCACAGAAGATGTGGCCCAGACCACAGACAAAACCAAATAGTGGCTGCTGAAAGAAAACAGGTGCCAACCTGAAGGAATGCCTTGTAGCAAAAGCTGGAGTAATTTCAGCAAAAACACAATGTGCCGGGAGCCGAACTTCATCACCACCTGATGGCACAGCCCAGGGGGGCGACAAGAAAAGACCGCACCGAGGTTCTCTGAAAGTGAAGCTACTGATGTCTCTTCTGCTAGTCAATCAGCTTATTTTTCTTACTGGGCCTTTCCCTATGACTTAGCAGTTAGTTGACCATTCAAGGCACTCTAAAGAAAACATGTCCCTGTAAAAGGTTACAGTAAGGGTAGATACTAAGAAAGTAGTCACGCTTCAATATCTCTAAAAAATAGGCTCTACCTGTCTCAGCTATAACAAATGAGACTATAAATATAGAAAACAGAATTAGCCCTCTAGCTTGTAAGGCATAGAAACAGTAAGATTAAAGATTAACTCTAACTAAAAGAGCAGAAACGCAAGGAAATAACCAGAAAGTTTCCTCACGGATGAATTCCCTGGAAAACATTCTGAGATAAAGACAAAAGCTTGACACAAACATGTAGGAAGTAGAAAGCATATATAAGCTTGCTAAAAAATCAATAAACTGTGCAGACTGGTTCACCTGAGCTGTCCGTGTCCTTTCCTTCGTGCCGATGTCAGCCCTCCTTTGGGTCCCCCTGGACAGATCGGAGCAGCTTTCCGGCAACAATGAAAATATTGAATTGTAAGCCAGAGAATAAAATAAATATCTGTACATCCTAACTAACCTAAATCAGTACTTGATTAAATCAATAAATGAAGGGTAAGGGAAAGTTTATCCTTACAGTAGAATTCCAATTAATAAATGTAGAAGGAAAGAGGAAAACTGAAAATCACGATTGAGCAAATATCACAATAACCACTGGTGGGTGCTTCAGTTGTGAGTGAGAGTTGGGAAGAAATGTGCATTGCATGGTCTTAAAGTATCTCTTCAACATATTAATTACATGCAAAGTAAATATCGTAACCTTACATGGAGATACCCAGCAGACACCATCTTAACCAGGGGGTCAAGGTCAACATCACTAGTGGTGAAATATCAGTGTCATGTTCCCGTGGTCTGATGAGAACATCTCAGTATCATTTCTGTGGGACTGTTCTTGTGTCTCCAAACAGAAGAAACACCACACAAACACAAGTTGAGAAATATTTACAGAATAGCTGGGGGACACCCTACAAACATGAAAAACAAGGAAAGAGGGAAGAGCTGGTCATTCAGTGCAACACAGGACCCTGGGACAGAAAAAGGACATTAGTGAAGAAGAGGGTGGAGTTTGAATAAGGTCTTTCGTTTAGTTAGTAGTGTTACACCAGTGTCAATTTCCTGTTTTGATCATGGTACTGTGGTTACCTGAGGTGCTGTCGGCAGGAGAATCTGGGGAAGGGACGTAAAGAAACTCTCTACTATTTTCTTGCATTTTTTCCATAAATCAAATTGCTTCAAAACAAAAAGTTAGAAAAGAAAATCAATGTTAGGCGTGTCAGAAGAATACAAAATGGAGAATAAGGTAGCAGAGTGGCTGAGTCCAGATCCTGGAGCCAGTCTCCCTTGGTGCCAATCCCTACCTTGCTGCTTCCCAGCTGTGTGACATTGGACAGGTTACCTAACTTCTCTGTGCTTCACTTCATCTTCTGAAATGAGGATGATAACAACACTTTTCTCACTAGGTTGTTATAAGGGTTAAATATACTAATGCATGTGAAGCATCCAGAACAGTGCTTGGTATAGACTAAATGCTCTGGAAGTGCTGGCTTTTGTCCCTGTTTTGATGACCAGAATTAGAAACAGGCAATGGGCCTGGTGGAAGGGCAGATGAGTGTGTTGGAAGATCGATGGAGAGCCTACCTAGGAGGAAACATGGGAGAACAGAGACACAGGGAAAACACTCAGAGGAGGCTGCATGTTGATGCTAGAGGTCCCAACAGAGCACCCAGAGAGACCAGAAAACATGGCTGAGGGTCAGCAGGAAAAAGACAACGGAAACTCTGGGTGCTGAACTTCCCAGATAACAGGCCAGTGTGCTCACAGGGCTCTGGAGACAAAAGGTAAAATGAAACACATTAGCAGAGAATGGAGAGCCATGAAAAGTGATGTTGCAAATCTGGAAAAGAACTAACCAGACGTTCTAGAACAGAAAGATGCAGTAACAAGAATTAAGAACTCAGTGGGTGGGTTTGTTGCCCCAGGAGTCCCAGGGAGCTTGTTGGGGTGAGTACAGTCGGTTCAGGGGCCTTGCCTCAAGAAGCCAGAGGAAGAGACCATCCTGACAGAAGCACAGACATGATGCGCAGGAAACATGATGGATGTGTAAGAGATATTGAGGACAGAGTGAGAGCTTCCCACGCATGTTTCATTGGAGTTCTAGGAGAAGAAGGACTAGAGAAGGGGGTGGGGGGGCAAGCGATTGGTGTTTCAATAGTTAGTGGCTGAAAACTTTCCAAAACAGTTGGAGGACAGTCAACCCCAGATTTAAGAAACTCAAATCTCTACCAGGATAAATAGAAAGGAAGCCACACCTCAGAACATCACAGGAAAGCTGCAGAAAACCAAAGACATAAACAAAATTATAAGCAGCCTGATAAAGACACATATTTTCAAATAAGGGGTAAAACTTACATTGTAGCTGATTTTACAGTAACAGTAACAGCTGAAGAAGTCCCTGAGATGGCTTCTTCAGTGCCAACCTAAAACTCTACACCAATGCTNGGAGGGCACTTGTGGGGATGAGCACTGGGTGTTATATGGAAACCAACTTGACAATAAACTATTTGTAAAAAAAAAAAAAAAAGACTACACCAATGCAAATGCTCAAGAAAGAAGGCAAAATGAAGATATTTTCAGGAAAACAGAAATCAAGGGGCTTTGGTCACCAGTTCCCTCTAAGAGAGCTGTTCACCCAGAAGGAAACGAGTCTGGATACTAGACACGCCTAGTGAAGAGCGGTGACACGTGGTGTGGCCCATGTTGACCAAGTATTAGTCGCATCAAACAGTGACACATCTTGATATGTTAGAAAATAAAAAAAGAGGGGCGCCTGGGTGGCTTAGTCGGTTGGGCGTCCGACTTTCGCTCAGATCATGATCTCACGGCTCGTGGGTTTGAGCCCTGCGTCGGGCTCTGTGCTGACTGCCAGCTCAGAGCCTGGAGCCTGTTTCAGTCTGTGACTCCCTCTCTCTGACCCTCCCCTGCTCACGCTGTCTCTCTCTCTCTCTCCTAGAAATAAATAAAAATATTTAAAAAAAAGAAAATAAAAAAAGAGCATAGCAACGATGCATAATTAGGAAGGAGGTCAGTGGGACGGAGAGATCCCAGGTCCTCGTGTGTCCAGCAGATGAAAGCACCTTATGGTCTCAGATTCTGAGAAACCAGTTATGTCATAATTTATGAAGTAACCACTAAAATAATAGGAGGAGCATGGGAACATTCAAGCTTTCAAATGAAGACATGAAATAATAAATATCAGACAACACAGAGATACCATTAGTATTAGCAAGAGTCTGGGGAGGTTTCTGGGTACGATGTCCATGTACAAATGTTGCCTGTGTCTCTATAGCTAGCAGATGGCCGTGGAGCAGAGGTAAGGGGGCGAGCTTCTTTGGTAGGTGGCTTGCAGCCCATGCCCGAAGTCTCCATCCCCTTCTCCCAACAGGCTGGGGGTTACTGCAGCCATTGCTATGAAGGCCATTGCAGCCACAGCCTTCCACATGCACTCTGGTGAACACGACATGGGGCTGTCTCTGATTCTCCGTTCCTGCTCACCCAGCAGCCGATTCTGTCCTGAGCTCGCGAGGCCAAAGATGCAGGCGACAGCGAGCAGCACACACAGCAAACGTGCGCCGTCCCACATCTTCCCCTCGGGCCGCATGTTTCTCAGGTTCCTGGTCTGCCTGTCAGGGTTCCTGGACCCAATTCCAACACGGGGGGTGTTCCCCCACCCAGAGCGCCAACCAATTCTTGGACGCCAGCTGGGTGTCAGAGAGCTCCGTTCTCTCTCTCTGTCTCACTGCCCAGTGGCAGTGTCAGATCCCACAGTCAAGGGCTCAGTCCAGCCCCATTTCAGATGCCAGTCACAAGCCCCAGGCTGTCACCAGAGACCCTGATGGACCATCACAGGCTGGAGGCTCAACCCTCGCCCCACGTTCTTTTACTTTACTAAAGGACTCACAGAGCTCAGGGAAACACTTCCTTTGGTTATCAGTGTGTTAAAGGGTGTGACCGAGGACACGGATCAACAGCCAAATGAGGAGGCATGTAGGGCGAGGTCTCCCACAGAGGAGCCTCTGCACGCCGTGGGCTTGGTGGCACATGGGAGCGTTCTGGTCCCCCAAGTGTGGAAGGTCCCTGGAAAAAAAAAAAAGGACCAGAAAACTGTCCTCTTGGGTTTTTATGAAGGCTTTGTTATATAGTCATGATTGACCACATCATTGGCTGTTGCTGATTCAACTTCTGGGGGGAAGGAAATGTCCAACCCTCCCGCCCGTGGGTGGGTCTAGAAGTCACCTTCACTCATAACAAGGCCCCGTGTCCCCTTTTCTCGGGAGTTGTGCCTGAAGACCAGGTGCACCTGAGAAATATATCTGGCCATGTGATGACCAAATATCTATTTCTTATAAATCATTATGTTGCAGTCCTTCCTCCAAACAGCACGAGGTGGGCATCCCACCATCTGTTTTCCTCACTGCTTGCGTTAGTCTGGGTTCCCCAGAGAAACAGAGTCAGCGAGCACCCGTACAGAAAGAGACAGAGTACAAGGAGTCGGCTCACGTGGTTAGGAAGTCTGACCGTCTGTCAGCTGGAGGCCTGCGGGAGCCAGTGTGTCCTCTGGCCTGAGTCTGAGTCCCAGGGCAGGAGAAGACAGAAGTCCTAGCTCAGAGACAGGCAGGCAGAGTGAATTCTCCCTTATCCACGTTCTATTCAGGCCTCAACACATTGGATGAGTGCCCCCCCCACACTGCCCCCCTTCACTCAGTCCATTGATTCACATGTTAATTGCATCCAGAAATACACTCACAGCACCCCCAGGGCAAGGGCTGACGTCTGGGCCCTGTGGCCCAGTGAAGCTGCACATTGCTTTACACGGGTCACTCTTAAGATCCAGCACCAAGAACAGTTTCTTTGTTGCAGGAGGCCAATGCCACGTTTTCAAAGTTTTTCATGATGGCAGCATGTCCCTGTTTAAGCCCGGTGAGCTAGGTGGTGATGCAGTATCAAACAATCCCAAATCTCGGTGACTTCATAGAAAGATTTGTTTCCTGCTCGCGCTACCCCTCAAATGTGGGGCTGCACTGCCAGCGGGTCCATGGGCTGCCCGCAGGGATCAGGGGTGGAGCTGCCCAGCACATGCTTCCTGAGCGCCACGGGGAGTGGGGTGAACCAGACACCATCCCTCTTGCCTGGAAGACACACCCTTTCACTTATAACCCTGTTTCACTGGCAGCAGCGAGTCGGGAGGTGGGGGTGGAGGGTTGGGGAAGGGCTTTCCTACTGTCGTGGACCGCGAAGAAAGCAGCCATCTCGGTGAATGGCACGGACGACCACTGCAGAGTTGATCTCATGGAATTCCAAGGAACTGGCAGGTTTCAGAGGAGAGAGGGGTGCTCTGGAGGGCCATACCCCAGTACCCCCAGGCTTCAGTGCTGGGTGTGTGGGTGTGCAAGAGAACAGAGCCCTCCACCCCGAAACTCATTAAGGAACACTTTCCCCCCTCTGCCCTGGGCTCCAGGTCTTCTCTCATGTTGGCCCCAATCTTCTGTGCTTATCTGGGCCTCGTCTCCAAGCTCTGGCTGCCCAGCTGCCCCTGAGGCGCACTGCACAACTGCAGCTTCAAAGGCACTGCTTGCACAGCCTCCACCGCAGCCACCGCAGACTGGGCTGGGGATGGACGGGGCTGTGGCCTTTGGGTGATACCTTCTTCTCAACTCCGCACCTCCAGGGAGACAAGAAGCCTACTTAAGGAGAGTATTTCAGACTGCTTTTGCGGAGGCGGAATGCTATCTGCTCCTTACTTCTTTGTGAAGTGAAACTCTATTTATTCCCTACTTGTTTGGCCAGCAAGAGACCTTTTCCCTTAAATGCTAATTCATGAAGTTCCAGAGTGTGGGCTTCACAAAGAGGCAGAGACCTCCTCCTCCGTCCCAGACATTTGAGACATCTGGTTTGATAGAGCATTCACTTGAGTAGGTTTACAGAAATACGTCTTATTTTCCTGTGCAGTTAGAAAGGTAATTTTTCTGTTACTGATTTGTTATTTCTTTCTGCTTATCTGTTCAGGAAATTCATTAGAAAAAGTCTTCCAAAATCCCCAAGACTTTAAGTAGGAAGAGAACATCTGGTTGTGAAGAACCTTCCAAGTTAATCTGATGAGGAGCTTCCGGGACTGAGGGACAGATGGGCCGCCGTGCGACCTCTCTGCCCAGTGCCAGAGTCAGACAGAGAGAGAGACTCTGGCCCATTTGTGAAAGGCCGAGATGCACCAGCGCAGGGAGGAGTGAGTCTCCTCCGAACGGCCGCCTCTTGGTACCTGGCCCGATGCCACCTTGCCAGGTCCTTAACGCTGCACCTGGACAGGACCACGTCCTCTAACCTACATCCGACACACCGTCCATGGCATGAGCGTGGTAGGGTGTAGGCCACAAAACCTGTTTTGTGTTTTAAAGTTTTTATTTAAATTCCAACTAGTTAACATACAGTTTAATATTAGTTTCAGGTGCACAATTTAGTGATTCAACACTTTCATACGTCACCCGGTGCTCATCACGAGCGCCCTCGATGATCCCATCACCCATTTAACCCATCCCCCCACCTCCCCTCTGGTGACCATTTAAGAGACTGTTTCTTGGTTTGCCTCTCTCTCTCTTTTCCCTTTGCTCATTTGTTTTGTATCTTAAATTCTACATCTGAGTGAAATCATATGGCATTTGTCTTTGTCTGACTGATTTATTTCACTTAGAGTAATACTCTAGTTCCATCCATGTCACTGCAAATAGCAAAGCTTCATTTTTTATGGCTGAGTAATATTCCATTGTATAGACACCACATCTTCTTTACTCATTCTCAGTGGATGGATATATGGGCTCTTTCCATATTTGGCTATTGTCAATAATGCTGTAAACATGGGGAGGCGAGGTGGGCAGAACACATATCCCTTTGAGTTAGTAGTTTTGTAAACTTTGGATAAATACCTAGTAGTGCAATTGCTGCATCATAGGGTGGTTCTATTTTTTTTTTTTTTTTTTTTTTTTTTT
>NW_027531894.1:443471-460481 GCF_008692635.1 Crocuta crocuta | reverse complement strand
AGAGGGTGTTTTTTTTTTTTTTTTTTTTTTTTTTTTTTTTACTTTTTGAGAAACCTCCATACTGTCCTCCAGAGTGGCTGCACCAGTTTGGATTCCAGCAACAGTGCAAGAGGGTTCCCCTTTCTCCACATCCTCACCAGCATCTGCTGTTGCCTGAGTTGTTCATTTTAGCCATTCTGACAGGTGTGAGGTGCTATCTCGTCATGGTTTTGATTTGTATTTCCCTGATGCTGAGTGATGTTGAGCATGTTTTCATGTGTCTGTTGGCATCTGTATGTTTCCTTTGGAGAGATGCCAATTCAGATCCTCTACCCATCTCTTCACTGAATTATTTGTCTTTTGGGTGTTGAGTTTGATTAAGTTCTTTATAGGTTTTGGTTACCAACCTTTTATCAGACAAGTCATTTGCAAATATCTTCTCCCATTCTGTAGGCTGCATTTTAGTTTTGCTGATTGTTTCCTTTGTCGTGCAGAAGCTTTTTATCTTGAAGAAGTCCCAATAGTTTATTTTTGTTTTTTGTTTTCCTTGTCTCAGGAGACATCTCTAGAAAGAGGTTGCTACAGTTGATGTCAAAGAGGTTACTGCCTGGTCACACAGTAGGACAGGGAAGAGGCACTGGGGGGTGCTTGGAAAGTTCAGGGGAGAAAGGGGACGGACCTGACCTGAGGCCACAAACAGCAGAGTAGGGGGACTGGTGGGTGACTGACATTGAGCGAGGACTGGAGAGGGGGCGAGGCGTCTGTCGGCATTGCTTCTTGTGTGCAGAAGGGACAGTGTGGTGGTAATAGCAGTGGAGTTACAGCAACTGCTTTACCGCAGGGACAACATTTCTCTTTCTCTGATGACCCCATCTTTCCGTGGGGGTGGATTGAGGCAGAAGAGGAAAGAGTACAAGTTCAGGAAGGACCAGGAGTGGGGCAAGCATCTTGGGGAGCCGGCTCTGTTTCTGTGTTCTCCCCACCCTTCCCCTTTTACTTACTTATTTATTTAATATTTAAAAAACTTTTTTTTTTTTTTGAGAAAAAGAGAGAAAGTGGGGAGAGGGGAAGAGAGGAAGGGAGACACAGTATCCGAAGCAGGATCCAGGCTCCAAACCATCAGCACAGAGCCCAGTGCAGGGCTTGAACCCACCAACAGTGAGATCATGACCTGAGCTGAAGTCAGATACTTAACTGACTAAGCCATCAAGGTACCCCGTCCCCACCCTTCCCCTTAAGATCCTGGGCGTTAGGTGACATGATGGGGGAAGGGAGGAGGGAGGCAATGTGGGGCCCTCAGATGAGCCAGCCCTGTGCTCCAAGCAGCTGCCAAATGGCCGGGATGCTCCTGTCTCCAGCCACAGCTGGCTCCTGGTTCCCAGGGACCCTTGGGAGATGCTGGAGGCTCCCTTCCAGGGCAGGCTGCTGGGTCCTGACCTGCAAGCAGCAAACACCCACTCCCCTCCCTGGAACACGGACTTCAGATCCAGGAAAGGTCAACAGAATCCAGAGAGGAGGCCTGTGACGGCTGAGGTGTGGGCTTCGGGCACTTGGGGGGCTCTCTCTGGGGGCTGGAGGCCTGCAGCAGGCTTGGGGCTGGGGTGAGGGGAGGGTGGGGAGACTCACATCTGAGGAAGAGTCCCCAGGGCCCACACATGCCCTTGACTGAGGCCTGTGTAGGAGAGCTGAGACAGGATCTGGCCTGGGGGCCTGGGACAGGAAGCCCCCCTGAGACCACAGCCCTTCCTCCCGCCCCGCCCCGCCCTGGTGTAACCTGACACCCTGTACTTGGTCCACCTCCCTACTGCCCAGCCAAGTCGCCCAGTTACAAAACACCGGGCATAGGAAACTTCTGAGAAAACAGAAGTGCCAAATTGAGACAGGAGGAGGGGACTCTGATATGGGGCTCAGCTTGAGCAGGGACCACCCACATCCGGGCTTAACCCCACAAAAGGTCCAGGCTCTGGCATCCCAATAGCACAACTGGCCCTCTTCAACATGATCAAGGAAGAGCATGATCTTTCTGTAATGGCGGCGCCCCAAGGCTCAGCTCCCATGGGGACCACCGTGATCAACATCCAGCCTGAGATGTCCCTGCCCGACCACATCGCCTGGTCCCTGTTCAACACGATCTACATGAACTGGTGCTGCCTGGGCTTCGTGGCATTTGCCTACTCCGTGAAGGTGTGTGTGTGGGGGGAGGGGGGATTCTCCCAGAGAGTGCAGGTGAGCCTGTGGAGGGACACCTGCCCAGAGGGCACTTGAGGTGTGGAGAGTCCATGTGTGTGCGCGAGCGTGTGTGTGTGTGTGTGTGTGTGTGTGTGTGTGGCTAGTGTAACCATTCCCAGGGGGAGCAAAGGGTAAGGCCACATGGGAGTGCATGGGAAGGGCAGGGTCAGCCTATGTCCCCACCATCCCAAAGAAGTTCTTCTTCCCAGAATAATTAGGGAAATTATTAGACCTCAAGTCTGGTCCAGAGTGGACACAACGTACTCAAAGGCTGTTCCGCCCTGATGGGGCGTGAGGCCAGTGAAGAGGCCGTGCAGAAGGGCAGGCCCCGGGGTCTGCAGGAGAGGCTGAGAGCCTGAAGAAGGAGCTGGAGGCCCCTAGAGGGAGAGGACCCAAGGGGCCCTGTCCTGCTCAGGCTCCAGGGAATGGAGAGGGTGGGTCCCCGACCTGGGTGAAGGGCCTGTGGACGGGGACCAGCCTGGCTCTCACCAGGACCCGCGCCTGATCCCACTCTCCATCTCTTCTCCCCAGTCTAGGGACCGGAAGATGGTCGGTGACATGATTGGGGCCCAGACTTATGCCTCTACCGCCAAGTGCCTGAACATCTGGGCCCTGGTCTTGGGCCTCCTTCTGACTATTCTGAACTTCTGAACTATGACGTTCATCATTCTGAAACTCACTGGCTTACTGACTATTTCACTATACATATAATAGAATAAGAGGGAACAAAGAGGCTACGACTAGATGCATGTGGCCAAGGACCATGTCCTCACCATCCACTGCTGGCCATGCTTCTTGGGCTCTTGGGTCCATCCCTCAGAACCCAGCCCTTTACCCTGTCATAGAGATTACCTGACCACAATTGAATGCAATAAAATACACTTGTGTGTGACGGTGCAGTGATGTTTCGTGGGTGGGGGGTACTGCTGAGTGTCGCTGGCCTGCCCCTGAGACTGAACCCACCTCGCCCCTTGCCCAGCTATGCATCCCTGGGGTGGGGGGCAGGGCCTATCCTCTGGGAAGGCCACGGGGTTCTGTATCTGTGGATGCCATTGCCAGAGCCCTGGCCCTCCCAGCACCTCCTGGGAGATCTAGACGTTGCTGCATCCTGCACCCTGCCTCCTGCAGACCCCCAATTCTGTCCTTGCGCCTCTGGGGATGAGGGTGGGGACAGCCCGTGGCCCAGGGGAGGGCCAGAGCTCTCCACCGTGGGCTGACTGCAGAAGCCAATGATCAGACCTGGTGAGGAAGCCTGGATGGACAGGAAGCCTGAGAGGAAGGACTCACTCCCTCAACCCAAACTGAAGTGGCCCTGCCGGGAGCAGCGGCTGCCCAGTGCCCCAGGAAGGGTCTCCCAGCCACTGGGGGCCCTCAGGCATTGGTGTGAGCTTTTGCCAGAGCCCAGCCACTCCTGGGGACCAGAGGGCCATCCTCAGCCCCTGCAGGAGGAGCTGCCCCAGGCAGGCATTCCTGTCCCAGGCCCCAGAGGGAGTGGGTGGGGTCACACTCTGGTGGCCAAGCCACCATGCCCTGCACAGCCACCCTGGAGAGGCTGGCGAGTCCCGGTGGCCACAGGCAGGTGTCAGGGAGGGAGCCCCTTGTCTGCCTGCGCCTTGCCCTTTGGGACGTCGAGGCTCGCCTGGGTTCCTGCAGTGGGTCCAGGTCAGTCCCGGCCACTCTGCTCCCGTGAAGTCTGCAGCTCTTCACGCTAGGTTCCCGGTTCAGTCCCGGCAGGAGGTCCACACCCCTCATGTCAACCCGTGCAGCGCTTCGCCCCGGACCGAACTCTGGTTGGGGATGCCCTGAGTGGACCGTGAAGCGCATGGGGTGCCCCGGCTCCCCAGGGGTCCACCCGTGTGAGCAGCAGCTGGGCAGTCCCAGGGAGGTGGGTCGTGGAGAGGGGACGCTGGTGGATTCACCCCAGCGGGTCCGGGAACGACTTGCTCCTGGCCGCCCAGGGGCCAGCCGGGGTCGGGGAAGGGCGTCGCCTCCGTGTGTCCCAGACCCCTGCCCAGCCGGACAGGAGTCTCAGCCTTCTGGACTCGCAGTGGGGGGACCTGGCCAACTCTGCACATTCTCATCTTGAGCCCCTTGCCTCGCCCCTCAGAGCTCTCCTGCTTCTCCCCCAACCTAAAGAGGCTTCACACTCATGTTCCCTGGAGCCTCCTCACTAGATTCCTGGTACCCACCTTCTTACCAAGGCTTCCATCCAAACCCAGGGTAGAGCAGGTGAAGCTGGAGAAGCCATCACCGTCGGGCTCTGCCAGGCAGGACGGTGGGACACCCCGCTCACAGATGGAGGGCGAGGGCCAGCCATGCCACTCAGTGCTGTGGACGGTCACCTGCTCTGCCCCAGGGTGGATGGTGGGACACGCCGACAGGGGAACAGAGCAATGATGGCAGGATGTGGAGGCCAGGTGGGTGCAATAACTGCCAACAGCCACCGCAGCACTTGGTCACACCGTTCTCTTGCGTCCCGAGAGGCAGAAGGGAAGGACAGGCAAGTGATGTTCCTCAGCCTCTTCCAGCCAAGGAAGCAGGGATGGGAAACCAGGACCCTGAGCCTGCACTGTGACCTGGTCTCAGAAAAAAATTCCGGTCCCGAAAGAGTGTGGAACCCACAGGGGAAGGATGAGCGCCCGAGGGACTGGGGCAGAAGCGCGTCTCCAACGTCTGCACACAGCGCATGACAGACTCTTTGTCCTGGACCCTGAAGACACTAGAATCGTACAGCTTCGAAAATGTTGGACTCAGGGCCCAGGTAAATATCTCCACAGGCAAAGCCTCATCCTGGCCCCTTTTTCAGGTTGGGCACATCGCATCCAAGGAATCGTGGGGCTCCAGACCCGAAATCAAACTCTCAGGGGGGCCCTGGAGCCTCCTGAGACAAGTAACGGGAAAAGAAATCACTGGTGGTTGGCTCATCCTCACACTGGGTCAGCGGTCCTCAGGGTTAAGAGCCGTTGTGCTGTGGGCAGCCAGGTGGAGATGTCTGCAATTGCTCCCCACTCCCCACCCCCACCCCCAGCCGAGGGAGAAGTAAAGAACAGTGCCTCATCCCGGGAAGAGTAGCAGGACTCAGCGCCACCCTGAACCCTCACAGGCGCAAGGGTGCTGGTGCCCACCAGAGCCCCATTTCATTCACCAGTCTGACCCCCAGACCCAGATGGACCCTGGCAGAGACAGTGGAGTGCTGCCGACAACCCGGTGGGAGCCCCGCGTGCAGCTGCTGTGCCAGATGTGGACCCAGTCATCCTCAGGGCTGGGGTGTGTGGACAGTGATCTGCCAAAATCTGTCCTATCCTATCTCTAAGGACGGACATGGGCCACCAGGTGGCAGACCTGCCGACCATGGGCAGGGCTGTGCCAGACCCACCAAGTCAGCACTGATGTGTGAGAGGATGGAGGTGGAATGTTCCAGATCAAACAGGCAGTTTGCGCTAGCCGCGTCATCCACCACTGCTGTCCACACCTGTCCCTCTGCTCTCACCAGGACTGCAGGGAGAACCCCTTGGGACCAGACGATGGAAAAGGAAGATTTCCCAGCCTGGTTCTCCAGGGGGCAGCTCGGTGTGAGGCAGAAATCTGGACAGAGGTGGGACTTGCACCCATGCCACTCAAGGGTGTCCTGGAGTCTAATGCTCTATATACCCCCTCACTCAAGGGTGTCCTGCAGTCTAATGCTCTATATACCCCTCACTCAAGGGTGTCCTGGAGTCTAATGCTCTATATACCCCCTCACTCAAGGGTGTCCTGCAGTCTAATGCTCTATATACCCCCTCACTCAAGGGTGTCCTGCAGTCTAATGCTCTATATACTCCTCACTCAAGGGTGTCCTGGAGTCTAATGCTCTATATACCCCCTCACTCAAGGGCGTCCTGAAGATCCACGGGAAGGGAATGGCTCCTTGGAGCACAGCTGCAAGCTGGCACTGGCCACCCTATTAGTGTGGGGAGAAGTGGACGCTTATAGAGTGGACACAGAGAGTGTGTCCCAGCGCTGCAGGTTGGCGGGAGACAGAGTGGAGGGTGGGATCAGGGACTGGGATGAAGGCCTGCTGATGTAGCCACACAACTGGGCACACAGATTACATGTTACCTTCAGGATAAAATCCAGGCTCAATAAACTGAGAGACGTCCTGTCGGAGAGCTGATCCACCTCCAGGGAAATAGTGAGTCCATCTGAGCAGGCCCACGACTAAAATTAAATCCTGTAATCCATCAATCACATAGATTACGTAACACAAAAGCCATCATTCTTAAAACACATCCCTTGGCAGTGACATCAGGACATTTTACCTTTGTGCACGTGCGGGGGCGTCTTCAGCAGCTACACCGTGGAAAGGGTCACCCAGGTGAGCTACTGCCTCAAGCAGGGGGAGCATGTCGGTGGCTCCAAATGACGTGCGGTGGGGGTGGCACCCACAGACACTGCTGAGTGCAGCACATCAGGACTCGGGGGGGGGCACCCACGGGGGCCTGCAGGCAAATGTCCCAGCCCCTCCCTGACCTCACCCCACACGGACCTCACATGGCACCCCACACGGACCCCACACGGAACGCCCACGGCACCCCACACGGCACCCCACACGGAACCCCACACGGAACCCACACGGAACCCCACACGGANGAACGCACACGGCACCCCACACGGAGCCCCACACGGAGCCCACACGGCACCCCGCACGGAACCCACACGGAACGCCCACGGCACCCCACACGGCCCCCACACGGCACCCCACTGCATGCAGGCCAGGACTGCAGGTGCCAAGACAACTACTTGAGGGCCCCTACCCCAGGCTGGGTGGTGCTGGCAGGTGGGATGTGAGGATGGCACTGGGGCCTGCNGGGAAGCGTCCCAAGCTTCTCCAAAGGGCGCTGGAGAGGAATATTCTCTTCAGGCTTTGATTGTAATGGTCCCAGGAGGAAGATGGATGGGCAGGACTCCTGAGATGCCCGGGTTCGGTCCTGAGGGTGGATTAGGGTAGGGAGGGCAGACGTGCTCCTGGCACAAGAGGGTCCGGGTGGCTCCTGGCCAAGGCTTTGGGTCCCTTTCCAGGCACACTGCGGGTCCAGGAAGGTCAGAGCTGCCCTGCCCTTTGGGCGGGATTTGGGGCCTGCCCCTTGCCGACCCAGAACAAGTCCCTCCCCACCCCGGAGGGGCAGATCCACCAGCGTGCCCCTCTCCACCCAGAGTACCCCAACCCACCTAGTGCATCCCTGAGTTAGGGCACTTGGCTGGGAGCAGGGACAGAGGTGTGGGTGAGCCCCAGCTGGGCCGGGGTGTCAGGGGAGGAAAGGGGAGGCAGTCACTGCCCCAGTCCCACCTCGCCTGTCCAGCTGGTGTGGGCTGGGTCAGCACTGGGTCATGCACAGTGCCCACAACGTGGGGTCATGACAGACGAGGTAAGGGAGCTGACTTCAGTCAGGGCAAGGGCAGGGCCAGCGTGGGCTGCAGAGGTGGACTGTGGACTCCCTGGGTCAGGTGCCCTGCAACTTTCCCCAGCCAGTGGATTCCTGGAAGCTGAGAACATTCTGGACTCAGTGCCACCTTTCCACAAATGAACCCATTTGTTCAGGGCTCAGACCTCTGGGAAGGAGGAACCCTACAACATCTATTGTCCGTTAGTCGTCCCGAGACTGAAGCCAGACACACGAAACGCCGGAGGACGTGCTGCCCACCACACACAGGACACAGAGCAGGGTGTAGGTGGGCAGGGGGGACCTGGGCACAGGGCAGGCTGGACAGTCTCAGCGGGGCCCTCCCCAGGTACCAACACAGCACCCTCACACACACGTGCTTTATTGAATTCAGTTGTAGATTGCCGTGTACACCAAATGCCGCGACAGAAGTGACAGTCTCAGGCCATGGGTGGCTACTAGTACCCTCAGTAACGGTTTACCATCTCTGAAATTGCTTGGAAAACCACCAGCGAGCCAGTGGCGCAAAGAATGATGAACGTAATAGTCAGAAGGATGCCCAAGACCAGGGCCCAGATGTTCAGGCACTTGGCGGTAGAGGCATAAGTCTGGGCCCCAATCATGTCACCGACCATCTTCCGGTCCCTAGACTGGGGAGAAGAGATGGAGAGTGGGATCAGGCGCGGGTCCTGGTGAGAGCCAGGCTGGTCCCCGTCCACAGGCCCTTCACCCAGGTCAGGGACCCACCCTCCCCATTCCCTGGAGACTGAGCAGGAGAGGGCCCTTGGGTCCTCTCCCTCTAGGGGCCTCCAGCTCCTTCTTCAGGCTCTCAGCCTCTCCTGCAGACCCCGGGGCCCCTCTCTCTGCTTAGGTCCAGCGACACCCTCTCCCCAGTGAGACACAGCTTCCTGTGAGTTCCTTTGTTCTTTCTGGCAGAGCCTTGGAGCCACATCTCAGTCTGAGGGATGTCCTTGGAATCGTGGGGACAAAGGCTGCTCCTGCTCATCTCCAGGCCCCTCCTGCAGCCTCGATGCTACACACACGAACTCCCCAAGCCCACCCCACGTGCCCTCTGGGCAGGCGGACCTCCACAGGCTCACTTGCACTTTCTGGGAGAATCCCCCACCCACCCACACACACACACCCACCTTCACAGAGTAGGCAAATGCCACGAAGCCCAGGCAGCACCAGTTCATGAAGATCGTGTTGAACAGGGACCAGACGACATGATCGGGCACAGACGTCTCACTGCGGATATTGATCACGGTGGTTGTCACCGGAGCTGAGCTCTGGGGTGTCCCGAGTACAGCCACCTCGTGCTCCTCCTTGAGCATCTCATAACTAGGGGGGACACCAGTGTGGGTGCCAGGAAAGAAGGGCTGGGAATTGCGGTTCATGGTGAGAGACAGAGCAGCTGTGGTCCCGATGCTGGAGCGTGATTTGGGCTCTCCCTTTCGGGTAGTTTCGATTTCTCCAAAGATTCCTTTTAATGGTATTTGGGGAATTGGGAAATGGCTGGGCGCTAGGAGGGCGTGACCAAGTACAGGGTGTCAGGTTACACCAGGGCGGGGCGGGGCGGGAGGAAGGGCTGTGGTCTCAGGGGGGCTTCCTGTCCCAGGCCCCCAGGCCAGATCCTGTCTCAGCTCTCCTACACAGGCCTCAGTCAAGGGCATGTGTGGGCCCTGGGGACTCTTCCTCAGATGTGAGTCTCCCCACCCTCCCCTCACCCCAGCCCCAAGCCTGCTGCAGGCCTCCAGCCCCCAGAGAGAGCCCCCCAAGTGCCCGAAGCCCACACCTCAGCCGTCACAGGCCTCCTCTCTGGATTCTGTTGACCTTTCCTGGATCTGAAGTCCGTGTTCCAGGGAGGGGAGTGGGTGTTTGCTGCTTGCAGGTCAGGACCCAGCAGCCTGCCCTGGAAGGGAGCCTCCAGCATCTCCCAAGGGTCCCTGGGAACCAGGAGCCAGCTGTGGCTGGAGACAGGAGCATCCCGGCCATTTGGCAGCTGCTTGGAGCACAGGGCTGGCTCATCTGAGGGCCCCACATTGTGTCCCTCCTCCCTGGCCCAATCAAGTCACATAGGTGTTGTCTGGGGGTCACCGTAGGCAGTCTGGTCATTCTGCCTCCACTGTCAGGCCTGTGCCCCCTTCTCAGGACAGGCTCAGGTCAGCTGAGTCGCTAGGACACTGCTCTTTCTAAGAGTAAAGGGTCAAGTAGTTCTCTTGGCACCTGCAGTCCTGGCCTTCACGGTGTGGGGTCCACGTAGGGACCGTGTGGGGTGCAGTGTGGGGTCCGTGTGGGGTGACATTTGGGGTGCCAAGTGGNCAGGCTGAGGAATTTCCCTCCTATTTCTAGTTGTGTGTGTGTGTGTGTGTGTGTGTGTGTTTATCATGAAAGGTTGTTGGATGTTTTCCATACTTTTTCTGCAGGAACTGAGATGATCACATGGTGTTTTTCTTCATTCTTTAAAAAATTTTTTTTAATGTTTTATTTATTTTTGAGAGAGAGAGTATATCAGGGGAGGGTCAGAGAGAAGGAGATACAGAATCCAAATACAGGCTCCAGACTCTGAGCTAGCTGTCAGCACCGAGCCCGACGCGGGGCTCGAACCCACGAACTGTGAGATCATGACCTGAGCCAAAGTCGGGCGCTTAACCGACTGTGCCACCCAGGCTCCCCGCTCTTCATTCTTTTAATATGGAGTATTATAGTGATTGATTTTTTAAAAATTGAAGTAGAGTTGACACACGATGTTAACACTGGTTTCAAGTGCACAAGATAGTGATTCCACAAGTCTTTACTTCTGTACATTATGCTGGGCTCACCACAAGTGTAGCTGCCATCTGTCACCATACAACATATGACAATGTCATTGACTATATTCTCTATGCTGTGCTTCTTATCCTAGTGTCTCGTTCATTCCATAAGTGGAAGCCTTTACCTCCCACCTTCCTTCACTCATTTTGCCCATCCCCCACCTTCCTCCCTCTGACCACCATTTTGGCATCACTGGCCTTCTGCATAAGAACTTTTGCGGTGGGTCCAGCCGGGTGGGGTCTCGGACCAGCAGGTGACCTGGTAGCAGACCTGCCCACATGAGCAGGGTTAAGATCAGCAAATCAGAGCTTTGAGGGGCCCACCAACAATGCATTAGAGGATGGAGAGGAACGTCCCAGGTCAAAGAGGCACTTTGTGCCAGAGCTCGCGTCATTCCCTCTCCTGGCACACTTTGAGAAGGTAGAGGGTCCTGTGGCGCAAACATGCAGTATCAGCACGGAAAAATATCCTCTACTATTCTGGCTAATAAGAATTAAGTTGACATGAGAACCATTAACAGGAGAAAATTAAATTAAATTTTGTATGCGTAAAACGCCACATTCACGAAAGGCTCAAACACAGAAATGTATGCCATCTAGAGCCTGGGAATGGGATAGGGGCCTCGGGCTTCAGGAGGAGAAGGGCAATTTATGGGGCAATGAGAGTAGACATTTGGTAATTACATGTTTGCCCTGCCATATAGAGGTGTCACTCAGATAACATTTATCTAGGTGAACACTCACGTTCTGTGAAACATCTCCAATTTAGGTTCCTCTAGGTAGTTAAGGGAGGGGCAAGAGTTTTGCAGTTCACCATCTGAGTCAGAGCAGCTGTGGTCCGGATGCTGGAGAGTGCTCTGGGGCCCCCTTCCCCGATAGTTTCGATTTCTCCAAAGTTTCTATTTCCTAGCTTTTCAAAAGTGGCCGAGTACCAAGAGGGTGGACCAGCGACTGAGTGTCAGGTTACACCAGGGCAGGGCTGGAGGCTGAGGAGGTAGGGGGAGCTTCCTGTCGTGGCATTCAAGTCAGGCCTGGCCAGCTACCCCACTTCCCTGTTTAGGGGTGTGGGTGGGCCCTGGAGACTTTCCCTCAGCCTGGGGCTCCCTCCTCTTTATAGGTTTTGTTCGGCCTCAGCTTATTAACAACTAGTGTTGTGCCCGGACCCGCCCTGGTGGTTCCTAGGATTGCAAGAAGCCCTTCAGCTACAACTACCAGGAAACTCTGAAAAACTTTTAAAATACTAGACCCGGAAATTACACAGCACAGGTGTGGCCACAAAACCAGATTGGTGGGGGGAGATTGGAGGGAGAGGGGAGTTAGAGGGGAAAGGGAAGAGGGAGAGGGAGAGAGTGCATGTGAGCCCCTAAAACAGAACAGCAGGAAGTTAAAGCACAGGAAAAGAGAAGACAAATGGCCCAGATAGTTATCAAAGCCAACCAAGACCTGTCGCAGGTGGCCATGCACTTTATGTGTCATTGTGCTCTCAGTGTGTTCACTGGAGACAGCCATCTTCCAAATGGGGGCTCTGGAATAAATGATTAAGTCAGACATTTGCATTATTACATAGAAGGGAGAAAAGGAGGCAGAAAGAAGGAAGGAAGGAAGGGAGGGAGGGAGGGAGGAAAAAAAAAATCAAACCCATCAGGGGTTACCTTCATTCTCCCACACCAGACCCAAGCCTTCTGGAAGGCCTCACTGTCCACATGCCTGGCTCCTCCAGCAAGGGACCCAGGGTTTCAGGGCCAGGAGCTTCCGGGATCACGTATGTCCTCCCTACCCTGGCCCCCACCTCGGGACCTAACCCAGGCATCTCAGGAGTTCTGCCCTTCATCTGTCTCCTGGGATCACTCCACGCAAGGCCAGAAAGAAAATTCCCTCCCAGTGCTCTTNGACCCAGGAAGCCTTGGCCAGAACAGTACCAGATCTGGAGGGGGGCTCTGAGGACCTAGGCAGTTCAGCGCTGGGCCCCCACGAGCCGGCGGTCACCACCCAGGGCCTTCAAGTGAGCTGCACTTGCGCCTGCATGATGCCTCGGCCCTCACCTGTGCTTTGCAAAAGCTGGAATCAGGAGTGTTTGTTGGCTACAAGAGACAGTCGCCTGCCTAGCAGCAGCCTAACCCAAGCCACCCCAGCTCAGGCAGGGTTATGCCCAATATGAACGTCTGACTTGAGAGCTGTCCTCTTTGGGAATGTGAGACCCACAAGGCCCATCGGGCCTGGGCCTGGACCTGGGGGACTGGGGCATGCTGCGACGCCCTTCCCCGACCCCGGCTGGCCCCTGGGCAGCCAGGAGCAAGTCGTTCCCGGACCCGCTGGGGTGAATCCACCAGCGTCCCCTCTCCACGACCCACCTCCCTGGGGCTGCCCAGCTGCTGCTCACACGGGTGGACCCCTGGGGAGCCGGGGCACCCCATGCGCTTCACGGTCCACTCAGGGCATCCCCAACCAGAGTTCGGTCCGGGGCGAAGCGCTGCACGGGTTGACATGAGGGGTGTGGACCTCCTGCCGGGACTGAACCGGGAACCTAGCGTGAAGAGCTGCAGACTTCACGGGAGCAGAGTGGCCGGGACTGACCTGGACCCACTGCAGGAACCCAGGCGAGCCTCGACGTCCCAAAGGGCAAGGCGCAGGCAGACAAGGGGCTCCCTCCCTGACACCTGCCTGTGGCCACCGGGACTCGCCAGCCTCTCCAGGGTGGCTGTGCAGGGCATGGTGGCTTGGCCACCAGAGTGTGACCCCACCCACTCCCTCTGGGGCCTGGGACAGGAATGCCTGCCTGGGGCAGCTCCTCCTGCAGGGGCTGAGGATGGCCCTCTGGTCCCCAGGAGTGGCTGGGCTCTGGCAAAAGCTCACACCAATGCCTGAGGGCCCCCAGTGGCTGGGAGACCCTTCCTGGGGCACTGGGCAGCCGCTGCTCCCGGCAGGGCCACTTCAGTTTGGGTTGAGGGAGTGAGTCCTTCCTCTCAGGCTTCCTGTCCATCCAGGCTTCCTCACCAGGTCTGATCATTGGCTTCTGCAGTCAGCCCACGGTGGAGAGCTCTGGCCCTCCCCTGGGCCACGGGCTGTCCCCACCCTCATCCCCAGAGGCGCAAGGACAGAATTGGGGGTCTGCAGGAGGCAGGGTGCAGGATGCAGCAACGTCTAGATCTCCCAGGAGGTGCTGGGAGGCCAGAGACAGAGCCCCATGGCCTTCCCAGAGGGCCTGAGCTGCCCATTCACCCCAGCCCCGCTGCTTCCACACACCTGGGAGTCAGGGAGCCTCACCCTCAGGACCAGGGGTGCTCTGTACACGGGACCTCCTTGGGCCAGGGTCTCCTATCCCACGACCCTGGTCCAGATGTTGTTCCCAGCAGGAGGCCAGAAACCAGCACAGCCCGAGGACTGGCCCTGCCCCCACCCCAGGGATGCATAGCTGGGCAAGGGGCGAGGTGGGTTCAGTCTCAGGGGCAGGCTAGCGACTCTCAGCAGTACCCCCCACCCACGGGACATCACTGCACCGTCACACACAAGTGTATTTTATTGCATTCAGTTGTGGTCAGGTCAGTGTTTAAACACAGGTAAAGGGCTGGGTGCTGAGGGACGGGACCAACAGCCCGGGAAGCATGGGAAGCACGGCCAGCAGGGGACGGTGGAGGACTGGCGTCTCCTGCCCTGAGCAGCTAGTGGTAGCCCCTGTTCGTCTGCATAACCCTTAAAATGATACTGGAGGCCGTCAGGGAGGCAAACACCAGAAGAACAATGAATCCAGTGGTCAGAAGGATGCCCAAGACCAGGGCCCAGATGTTCAGGCACTTGGCGGTAGAGGCATAAGTCTGGGCCCCAATCATGTCACCGACCATCTTCCGGTCCCTAGACTGGGGAGAAGAGATGGAGAGTGGGATCAGGCGCGGGTCCTGGTGAGAGCCAGGCTGGTCCCCGTCCACAGGCCCTTCACCCAGGTCGGGGACCCACCCTCTCCATTCCCTGGAGCCTGAGCAGGACAGGGCCCCTTGGGTCCTCTCCCTCTAGGGGCCTCCAGCTCCTTCTTCAGGCTCTCAGCCTCTCCTGCAGACCCCGGGGCCTGCCCTTCTGCACGGCCTCTTCACTGGCCTCACGCCCCATCAGGGCGGAACAGCCTTTGAGTACGTTGTGTCCACTCTGGACCAGACTTGAGGTCTGAGTTCAGAGTGTGGAGGATGTTATTTCCCTAATTTTTCTGGGAAGGAGAACTTCTTTGGGATGGTGGGGTCATAGGCTGACCCTTCCCTTCCCATGCACTCCCATGTGGCCTCACTCTTTGTTCCCCCTGGGAATGGTTACACTAGCCACACACACACAGACACACACACACAGACACACACACACACACAGGGGCTCCCCATACCCCAAGTGCCCTCTGGGCAGGTGTCCCTCCACAGGCTCACCTGCACTCTCTGGGAGAATCCCCCCTCCCCCCACACACACACCTTCACGGAGTAGGCAAATGCCACGAAGCCCAGGCAGCACCAGTTCATGAAGATCGTGTTGAACAGGGACCAGACAATGTGGTCGGGCATGGACGTCTCCGGCTGGATGTTGATCACAGTGGTCGCCATGGGAGCTGATCTCTGGGGCACCTCCAGGATGTCCACCTTATTCTCCTTTATCATCTCCAGCTTTCAAAAAGGCAGCTGTCCCAGGTGAAGAAGCGTTGGGAAATGAATTCCTGATGCAGAGAGCGAGCAGGTGTGCTCTGGATGCTGATAGGTGCTTAGGGTCCCTCCTACTCTAGGGTACATCTAATTTCTCAAAGTTTCTATTTCCTGTTTTGCATGTGGTTGAACTGGTTGTCACTAGGGTGATGGACCCACTACTGAGTGTCAGGTTCCACTAGAGCAGGATGTACGAAGGACTATGATTGCCTAATCTTTAATTTCTGTTCCTATAATTTATGTAACTTGTATTTTATATTACTTGGTTTTTTTATTCATGTAAAATTCATAACACAATTTGCTGCTTTATCCATTTTATGGCATATCATTTAGTGGCTTTTTCTACATTATTGATATGCAACCATTACTAATGTTTAATGACAGAACATTTTTGCAACGCAAAAACTGAATCCCGTATGGATCATTTAGTCCTTCCCGATTTCCTCCTTTCCCAGTTCCTGGCGTTCACTGATCTCTTTGGCTTCTCTCTTGATTTTCCTCATCTGGCACGTCATGTGTGTGGCATTCTGTAATGTGTTTTCTTCTGTGAGTGGCTTCTTTTATTTCAGATAATGTTTTGAAGCATGATTTTGTGTTACCATCTATCAATACTCCTTTCCTTCTGATGGCCAAATAATACTCTGTCATATGGATATACCACATTTTGCATCCAATAGCAACTTGCTGGACATTTAAACTATCTCCACTATTTGGCTACTATTAATAATGAGTATTTCATTCATTCAGTGCCTAGTAGTGGATTCTATGTTTCATTATCTGAAGAACTGCCATAGCGTGTTCCCTGTCGCTGCACCATTCTATTTCACAGCTGCAGGTATAAGCCTTCCCGTCTGTGTACATTCCAGACAAGGCTTCCCAGAGCTCAGCTCCAGCCTCTGGCCCCACCGGGGCACCCATACTTGCTGTGGGAGAGGCATTCTATCCCCCTGTGACCAGGTCTCAGTCTTTCAGGAGCTGCCCCTGCCTGTGACCTTTCTTTTCCCACGTAGGTAGGAAGGAAGGCAACAGGGCATGGCTGGGCATTTCCCTTCCCCACGTTGGTTAGGCTCTGCTTGAGGCCAGGTCTTTGCTAAGGAGCACAGACTACTCCAGGCATATTTCAAAACGTTCATATTCTCTTCCCTGCCAGAAGTGTAAGGGGCTTTTCTGTGTTCTTCACTCTGAGAATGTGGTTTTCTCAGCCCCCTGGAGCTGCAGGAGTTTTACTCCCTCGACTGGGTCCTCACTCAGTCCCCCATGGGAGTCAGTACCTTTGGGGTTCTGGTAAGTGAGCCCCTCTTCTCACCTGTGCTTCCAGTTTGGGGCCTGTGGCTGTGTTCTCTGAGACAGCCAAGGCGAGATCTTGGTTTTCAGTTTCCGCATCTTATTTCCTGTTGTGAAGTGAGAGTGAGAACCTCCAGGCTCTTTACGTCACAACAGACCAGACGTCTGTTTGTGTCGGATTCTTAAATTTCAGTTATTGCCCTTTTCAGCTACTACTGATTTTCCATATTAAAAAAAATAATTTATACCTTTTTTTGGTATTCTCCATTTTGTATAATATTGCCTCGCACCTTTCTTTGCTTCTTTAAGCATCTTTCCTTTAGCTCTGTGATCATATTTATAAGGGCTATTTTGAGTATTTTCCTGTTAAAGCCAACATTTGATTCTGTCACACAAAATCCCTGCTGGCTGCTTTCTTTCTGGGGAACGGGGCATATTTTCATGTTTCTTTGCTTGCCTGATAAGTGTCTGTTGGAAAGAGTACAGTTCAGGTAATATGTTGTAGCAATACCCTGGGTACTAGCCCCTCCCCACTAGGGCTTGTGATTGCTATTTGCTTGTTTAATGTTTAGCATCTATTTAGGTTATTTTATTCACACGCACCTACTGCCCACC
>NW_027531894.1:408934-442793 GCF_008692635.1 Crocuta crocuta | reverse complement strand
AGAGCTCGGCATGGCCCAGTCACCCTGTGTACTCATGTGTTGGCAGAGACTTCCTGACGGCACCCAGCTAAACTCCCCTAACTGCTCATTGATCTTGCTATTGTTTCAACCATATCTTGTTGTATTAATCCAATAAAATTCTGGCTCCTTTGAAGGAATAGTTTCTGATGTCAATGTTTGATATTATTTCCAATTCCAGAGAGTTCATTCCTGCATATGAGCCAGTCTACAGCTGAGATTGAATCTTCACTGAGTCCCTGAATGTCTCCTCAGTTGTCTGTCACTGCAGCCTCCTCTGTTTTTTCGAGTGCCCTTAGGCTTGAACTTCGTGCTCTAATCCAGATGAAGCCAGTTTTTGGAGAAAGATTAGGAACTCTTTGTTTTATGACCTGCTTTTCTTCTCCAGCAAGACTTTTGAGAGTTCTCTGGAGCTGCAGGTGNCCCAGTGGAGCGGAAAGCAGCTTGCCTCTCCTGGCATGGAGAGCCTTGATCTCATGACCCAAAGCAAGGACAGTCAGTGTCCTCATGTTCTCTGTGCTTCAAGCCCCAGGAAGAGCCTCTGTTCCACAGCTGGGAGCTGGGCAGAGGAAGGGGCACCAGCCTCCCACTTGCTCAGTTAGGACTCAGCAGCAGGCAGCTGGGTGGGTGAGAAACGACGAAGTCCTCCCCCTGCTCCTCCCAGGATAAAGCCCTCTGGCTGAGTGCAGGACAGAGGGGCCCCAGGTCTGGCCACTCCAGTATGGAGAGGAGTCTGCACCTTGAGGAGCTGGTGGGGAGAGGAAGGAGAGGGAGGGAGTAATCTTGGTTCCTATGGCGTGGGCTTACCTTTCTCTCTAAATTTTCATAGATGTTTCTTCTATGTTTCTTCTTGCTGCTTGTCTTTGGGGCCATTTCCAGAGATTTTACCTGGTTATTTTACATAATTATCACCAGTGTCCCTGGGAAGTGTGCCAGCTCATGCTGCCACGCTGGACATCTTGCTCCCCAGGAGTTTATCAGGGGCATTTCCCTGAGGTCTGACCACTACACTGGGCTGTGGCTGCAGACTCCTGGGCCCATGGAAGGGAGGGCTGCCCTGGGGAGGGCCGTGCTTGCTCTCCCCAGATTCTGAGACAGAGACTGAGGCCACCCTGACCCTTCCCTGCTGTATACCTGGGGTTCTTTATCCTTAGGTTAGATTTCAGAATCTGGTGAGAATTTCCACACTGTAGGCAGAGCTCTCTAGGAATCATGGACCTTGTTCAAGAAATCATCAACTTTACCTGTCTGGTGGTTACTGCTGCCTGTGAGCATCTCAGGTATTTCCAAAATGGTTGATTTGCATGAAACTGGTGGAAACTAGCCCAGGCTGATGAAAGCCTTACAGACCCTATCTGCCACCTTCCTGCCTCAGAACGCTCCATCACAACCAGCAGCTCCTACTGGTACTGGGTCTGCTAGTCCCAGGGAAGGGGTGGCAGTGGGTTAGGTGACTTATGTCATTCTGGAGTCAGAAAATGCTGTCCAGCCTTCCTGAGCTGCAGTTCCAGGGACAGACCTCTGCAAGGTGGCCAGGTGGATGCTGGGCTGCACTGGGCATTCAGGACCCACTGAGCATAAGGCTCACCCTCAGGGCAGATATGGAGGGACAGAGGCGTTTCCTCTTGGGGCCTCGGATCTTCCTTATACTCATTCACCCGTGAGTCATTTCCATTTATTTANCATACTATTGGGATTATACATTTTAATGTGAATAAATATGTTAGTAAAATATTTCTCACTTCAGGCTGACCTTGAAGCCCTGCATGAGGAGGAAGTGAAAACCAGGACAGACTTGTAAATTGCTAGAGAATTGAAGGTGTGTCTCCCACAGCCCCACCCCCAGCCCCCAAACCTTTCCACAAACACTGGAAGATTCAGTGATTCCAGGCATTTAATCTCTGTGCAAAAGTAACTGAACAGAAACTCGGTGTCTACGCCCCGCGCAGAAACAGGCCTCCCCACATCAGTCAAGAATACCACTAAACAAACAGCAACAGCAGCACCAACCAGAGTGTGGGCCACAAAGGCTGCTGGGCAGAGGGCCTGATTTCCAGGGCCGCTCTACTGTGTTATTGAAAATGTCTGGTTTTAGGGGCGCCTGGGTGACTCAGTTAGTTGAGCCTCTAACTTCAGCTCAGGTCATGATCTCACAGTAGTGGGTTCGAGCCCCATGTTGGGAATCTCCTTCAGATTCTCTGTACCCCTCGCCTGCTTGTGCTCTCTCTGTGTCTCTCAAAATTAAATAAACATAAAAAAACCACGAAAATGTCCTGTTTTCAAACTGAAATTCTTGGATATTCAAAGAATCATGAATACATGGCATACATGCAGAGGGGAGCATTCAGCAGAAGCTGTCTCTGAGGGGCCCAGACATTGGGTACACCAGACAGAGATTTAAAATATCAAGATGCAGTGCCTGGGTGGCTCAGTTGGTTGAGCATCCAGCTTCAGCTCTGGTCATGAAATCACGGTTCATGAGTTCGAGCCCCATGTTGGGCTCTGTGCTGATAGCACAGAGACTGCTTCAGATTCTGTGTCTCCCTCTCTCTCTGCCCCTTCCCCACTCACTCTGTATCCCTCTCTCTTAAAAATAAATGTTAAAAAAAGTTTTTAAAAATAAATAAAATATGATTGAGAAACCCCAACGAACTCCTGTCTAATAAGTTAAAGGGAAATATAAGAATAGTGTTTTACTAAACAAAGACTATGAAGGGAGAAAACACTTTTATTTATTTATTATTCTTTTTTTTATAGTTTATTTATTTTTGAGACAGAGAGAGGCAGAGCGTGAGTGGGGGAGCAGCAGAGAGAGAGGGAGACACAGAATCTGAAACAGACTCCAGGCTCTGAGCTGCCAGCACAGAACCAGACGCGGGGCTCCAACCCACTAACCAGGGGATCATGACCTGAGCCAAGTCGGACACTTAACTGACTGATCCACCCAGGTGCCCTGAGAAAACATTTTTCAAAGACCCAAATAGAAATTCTGATGTTGGAAAGTACTGTAAGTAACATGAAAAATCAGCTGTTGGGGGTGAGAGCACATCAGACACATGAGAAGAAAAAGTGAATGAGCATGAAGGCAGGTAGTTGGGATTATCCTGCCTGAAGTGCAGGAAGAGAAACAATAAATACAGATGAATTGGTTCTCAGAGGTTGTGGGACAGCATCGTCTACAACATGGGCATGAAGGGGTCCCAGGGCAGAGGAGAGAGAAAGCACAGAACAAGCGTTTGAAGAAAGGATGGCTTGAAACTTACATAATTTGATGGAAAAAAAAATCCCCATTAATCCACATGTCCAAGAAGCTAAACAGATTCAAAGAATGACCCCAAAGAGATTCACACCCTAGACACATCATAGTCAATCCATCAAAAGTCAAAGACAAAGAAACAAATTCTCATCCTAATGAAAAATGGAATCTCATTGTGATGTTTGCTTGTGTTACCATATGGCTTAAGAGGCTCAACATCTTAGGTGCTCACTAGCACTTGTCTGTTTTCCCTGGAGAAGTGTCTCTTCCAACCCTTTGCCGTTTTGAATGGGGTCATTTGTCTTTTTCCTGTTGAGTTGTATCCTCTACGTCCCTTTGAGTCAGTCTGTAGATTGTGTGTTCATAAGACTCTGTTCATTTCATCTGGATTATCCAACGTGTTGGTGAACAACTCTTTATAGCATTCCTATAATTCTTTTACTTCTGGGGGCGCTTAGGTGGCTTAGTCGGTTGAGCGTCCGACTTTCGCTTAGGTCATGATCTCGCGGTTCGTGGGTTTGAGCCCCGCGTCGGGCTCTGTGCTGACTGCCAGCTCAGAGCCTGGAGCCTGTTTCAGTCTGTGACTCCCTCTCTCTCTGACCCTCCCCTGCTCACGCTGTCTCTCTCTCCTAGAAATAAATAAAACATTAAAAAAAATTTTTTTTTTAAAAATTCTTTTACTTCTGGAAATTGGTTGTAATGTCCCCACTTGCATGTCTGATTTAGAAATCTGAGCCATTTTTCTTTTTAATCCGTCTAGCTGAAGCCTTGTCAATTTTGTTGATCTTTTCAAATATCTACTTTTGGTTTTGTCAGTTTTCTTTCTTTTTAAAAAATTTTTTTTTAAATGTTTTTTATTTATTTCTGAGACAGAGAGACAGCGTGAGCAGGGGAGGGTCAGAGACAGGGGGAGACACAGAATCCAAAAAAGGCTCCAGGCTCTGAGCTAGCTGTCAGCACAGAGCCCGATGTGGGGCTCGAACCCACAAACCGTGAGCTCATGATTTGAGCTGAAGTCGGATGCTTAACCGACTAAGCCACCCAGGTGCCCTTAAAGTTTTTTATTTTATTTTTTTTTTAAATGTTTTATTTATTTCTAGGAGACAGAGAGAGAGACAGCATGAGCAGGGGAGGGTCAGAGAGAGGGGGGTCACAGACTGAAACAGGCTCCAGGCTCTGAGCTGGCAGTCAGCACAGAGCCCGACGCGGGGCTCGAACCCACAAACCGCGAGATCATGACCTAAGCGAAAGTCGGACGCCCAACCAACTAAGCCACCCAGGCGCCCCTAAAGTTTTTTATTTTAAATCAATTTTAGTATTCAGTGAATTCAAGTAAATTTAACATGTTACTATTTGACTTTCTTTTATTTACTGTGCATTTCTTTAACCCCCTTTCTTACTTTGAATAAATAATTCATTGTTCCACTTTTGTTTCATTATGATTTGTGTGCATAGTTTTCCTGTACTTATTTTTTTTTTTAGTTTTCCTGTACTTTTATGTTTAATATTTTATGTTTAATACTTTTTATGTTTTATGTTTAATGCTTAACCTACAGATCACACCATAATCAGACTTATTGAATCCCCATATGTTAATCATGTGATGAATACACCTGGCAATGAAAACACCTTAAAAACTATAAACCTTGTTATCTGCCCAATGGCACCTTTTGTTTTTTCTTTGTATTTTATTTCTACATGTGCACCTGCTATTCATGTTCAGTCCATGTGATTCAAATGTTCTAATTCATTCTCTGGTGTCTTACTTCATAGCTGAGTACTGAGTGACATGTTGTTATGTGTGTCTACTTGACTATTTTATCTTTCATTATTGGTTTCTAGATTAATTCCACTCTGATTACAGAACATACTATAAATTATTTAAATATTTGAAATTGTTTTATATTTGTTTAACACTCAGCAAATGTTCTGTGTTCATAGGGTCAATTAGGTCAATTACTTTATTGTTTCCTTCAGACGTGTGATGATATTACTGAATTTTTACATGTATTTTTCCCCTATCAGTGTGGTTCTATCAGCTCCTGAGGGATTTGTGTTAAATACTTACACTATGTTTGTGTTTTCATCTGTTTCTAGTTCTGTTCCTTTTCAATGAATATGTTTAAAGTCACATATTCAGACTTAAATTTTTTTTTTACATTTTATTTATTTTTGAGAGAGAGAGAGACAGGGAGCAAGCAGGGGAGGGGGAGAGAGAGAGACAGAGGGAGACAGAATCTGAAGCAGCTCCAGTCTCTGAGCTGTCAGCACAGAGCTCGATGCGGGGCTCGAACCCAAGAACCACGGGATCATGACCTAAGCCAAAGTCGGAGGGTCAACCAACTGAGCCACCCAGGCGTCCCTATTTAGACTTTTATTTTATTAATGTTTATTTTTGAGAGAGAGAGAGAGAGAGAGAGAGAGCGCCTGAGTAGAGGAGGGGCAGAGAGGGAGACACAGAATCAAAAGCAGGCTCCAGGCTCTGAGCTGTTAGCACAGAGCCCAAAGCAGGGCTCAAACTCACATTGCAAGATCATGACCTAAGCTGAAATAGGACATTTAACTGACAAAGTCACCCAGGCGCCCCTCGACTTTTAAATGGAATACTCCCTCAATTCACATTTAATATAATTATTGTCATTTTTGAGTTATGATCCTCATGTTCTGCCTTTTCACATTATGTGTATTGTTTCATTTTAGCTTGTATTTTTAAATACGATTTTAGCTATTGCAAAATAATGCCACTTAACAAAAGCCTATGGGAAGACATACATTTACTTCTGGTGTGCCATGCTATGGCTCAGGAGTCATGGCTTTGCCTGAGCGTTGGCGCTGGCTAGGGGAGAGCCATCCTCCTAAAGCATGTTTTGGGCTACAGTGGAGTTGCAAGAGGGCAAACCCTATATATAAACGCTTTCAAAACACTCCTCACTTCACATTTTTAAAAGTTTTCATTGGCCAAAACATGTCCCGTAGCCAGGCCTAATGTCCAGGACAGAGCACCCAACAAGGTACCCAGGCCATGAGGCTTAGGCTAACTGGTTACCAGCTCCCTTGAGCCCCTAGGGTCCTTTTGCCTTTTTATCCCAGGGTCCTGCCGTTGCCGGGTCTGGTAACTGTGGAATGAATGCCACTTCGCTGTGTACACACTTGTCAACATTTCCTCTCTCCATAGTGAACTCCCATCAGGAAGGCCACCAGCCTAGGACTGAGGTGCACGTGGTTAGGCCTCTGTCTGTGTGTTTCTATCGATGTGTCCTTGGGCCCCTGGTGGACCCTGAGCACTGACTGGTGTCGTGTGTGACATGTCACCTGCTCCTTGTAGGAGGCTCTCTGCTGATGTCATTTGTGTCCCACCAGTGCAGCCTCAGGTCTACTTGGACGGGGTCAAGCCCACTTGCTCAAGACCACTCTGTCCTCCCTGTTTACTGTAGCTTATATTCTGGAAGCAAGGTGGAGAAACAGTCAAAAATAACATCATGAGGGCTAAAGAGAAGGTTTTCTAAACACAAAGAGTTTTATTATGTGACATTATAGACTTCGGCTTATGAACTGGTTTCAGTAATTTTTTTCCTTGTTCCCACCCGTCAGCACTGACTCGTGAATAGGTCTAGTCCAACACCAACAGAAAAGCCACACAGTGAGAAGAGTTTCTGAGGTGTTTCCAGGTAGGAGGGCCGTTGTGGCCCACAGGACAACTTCTGAGGAGTGGCCAGGTTAAGGGAGCAGTCTACTACACAGCACAGCATGGGCCACACTCAAGTCCGGCACTCGGGCTGGGGTGGGAGCAGCTGGGAGACCCTTAAAGCCTCTGACAGGACTGACATGGGCCCGAGAGAGGCCCAGGATCAGTCTGGGCACCCGAGCCGCTCCCGGGCTGCCCTCACGCCTGCAGCACCCAGCCCTGTGCGCCCAGACTGTGGACGAGGGGGCGGCACGTGTGGGCATGACGAGTCTGCGTCGGCAGCGCCGAGCAGAGCGTATGTGGCGTGGAAAGGGCTCGTGTGGTGGTAGCGGACACAGCGGCTCCAGCTGGAGCTGAGAGAAACGAGGGTCCACATCTGAACTGATCCAGTTATGAAGGGCTAAAGGGGCTTCAGCCACCCTCCTGATGGGATCTGGACCCAATAGGAAGAAGGACCCCACGGGAGCCATGACCCACAGGCATCGAGCAGTAATCTGGAGAAAGGGAATAGCTGGGCTTCCTCACATTTCCATCTACAAGGAGAGCACAGGCACATTTTTCCTCAGTGTGTGGAAGGGGGTCAGACTGCTAAAATTTGAGGTAGTTTCCATTTTTTTGGGCCTCGATATGAAGCTGGCTCCTAGATTCTCTCCTCTGTGCTCTGGACGAGCTGACGTAATTGGACCTGTAGAAGCATTTTAATCCTGCACACCATGTGGCCTTAGCATGAGCCTGCTCTGTCCTCTGAGTTCCCAGGGCCGACAGCTGAAAGCTTGCTCTGGTTCCTGGGTGGAGGTGAAGATCTCAGATTGCTACTGGGCACGGGATGGGCTCCCGGAGCTCCAGCTTTTCCAAGCACCAGTGAGTGGGAAGCAGAAAGGTAGCGACATATGGAAGAGTAAGAGAAATCTCAGAGAGTCTGTCTCTGCCGATTCTACCATTATCCTTCCTCCCATGTTCACCTGTATTTTGGATAATTAACTTATAGGTAAAGAAACTTAGTTGTATACTTAAATAAAGTTAAAAATTTAAACTTAAATAAGGTACACTTTATGTTATATATACTTTACCACAGTTAAAAAATTGACTTTGACAGTTTATTCATTGATTCTGTGGGGTGACAGATTTTGGAGTTCCCAACAATTTTCCTATATGATTTAATTTTAACAGCAGCTGTGTTTCAACTGGGACAAAAAATTCCTTGATATTTAACAATTAGCTCGTACAAGTTGGTAGGAGCTAAATCCAACACACTTCTGCTACAGGACATTATCAGGCCACAGAAGACGCATATTCAGGGACCGACATATTAACATCTTTGTGCTTGTCCCCTAGAGCCCAGGTGGCACCAGAAGGGCAGGTGTTGGGCAGCAGTGGCAGATAACATGGGGTAGTGTAAACCGTTTGATATGGAACGTTCCACTCCATACTCTAATGCACTGGTGCTGGGCTCACTCAAAGCTCTGACTTGGCCGGTCTTACACAACTCTACTCACATGGGCAGGTCTGCCACCAGGTGACCCAGTGGTGCATGTCCTCAGCTGGCTGGCCCCACCACGATGGCTCTTACCCAGAAGGCCACTGATCCAGTGTGAGGATGAGCCAACCACCATATAGTTCTATTGCCTTTCCTGGCCTAAGGAATAGAAACAGTCTGTTGGGAGGGGCTGGGGCACCCACTGAAAGTTTTGATTTGGGTCAAGACCCCTTCAGAACTTGGCTGCCATGTGCTCTCATGCAGTAACATTCTGCCATTTTGTCATCTGTTTTGTCATTCTTAGCCCCCATTGTATTGCTTTTACATGTTTTAGCTGGTGTTTACCTACACAGACATGCACGAATCTTAGCTGTTCTTTTTTAAATTTTTAAATGTTTTAATTTATTTTTGAGAGAGAGAATGAGAGAGAGAGTGGGCACAAGCAGGGTAGAGGCAGAGAGAGAGGGAGACAGAGGATCCGAAGCAGGCTCTGCACTAAGAGCCGAGAGCCCAATGTGGAGCTTAAAGTCACAAACTGTGAGATCATGACACCAGCTGAATTCAGACTCTTAACCAACTAAGCCATCCAGGTGCCCCTTAGCTGTTCAGTTTTTAACCTGGAGGCACCCATGTAGCTCACATATTTACTGCGGCGTAGAGCACTCCAGTGTTGGATCTAGCCACTGACCATGTACAAGAGTTGATCTGCCAACTACTCGGAACTTTGTGCCCATGTAAAACATAAGCATTGTTATCATAGAGAAAAACGGTGGGGCAGAAAATTCCAAAGGTGCATCCTTCCCCCAATGCAGCAAATAAACTGGAAAAAATGATCTGAATCAACATTTTCAGAATCTGGGAAGTAGTAAAAAGCTGAAAGAAATCTGAGGAATGTTTAAGCAAGAAAAAAGTAGTGAAATGTTCGTACAGAGCTTTGTGGCATTTTAACTCACTCTGGCTCCACCCCTCGCTTCCTAGCTGTGTGGCAGCCTACAATTTCTCTCAACCTTTTCCAAAGTGTGAAGAGGAGGAAACACTTCTTTACTCACTGTATGAGGCCAGCATAACCCTGACGCCAAAGTCAGACAAAGAAACTGCAAGCGGAGAAAACCACAAACCAATATATCCCTTATGACTATAGATGGAAAAAAACTCAACAAATTTCTAGCAATCTGAATTCAGCAACATATAAGCAAGATTGTTCACTGAGACGAAATGAGATTTCCCCCAGAAATGTAGGGGTAGTTTAAGAAATAAAAAGCAATTATTATATTCCTCAAAAATTAAAATAGAAATAGCATATGATCCAGTAATTCCACTGGAATTCCACTAGATACTTACACAAAGAATATGAAAACACTAAATCAAAAAATATATGCACCCTTATATTCATTGCAGCATTATTTACAGTAGCTAAGTTATGGAAACAGCCCAGTGTCCATCTATAGATGGATGGATAAGAAATATGTATGTGTTGTATATAGATGATGGAACATTACACAGCCATTAAAAAAAGAAAAGAATTCTTGCCACTTGTGACAACATGAGTGATCTAGGGGGTATTATACTAAATGAAATAAGCCAGACAGAGAAAGACAAATACCATCTGGTTTCATTTCATTTACATGTAGAATCTGAAAAACAAAGGAGGGTGCCTGGGTGGCTCAGTCGGTTAAGACTCTGACTCTTGGTTTCAGCTCAGGTCACGATCTCAGTTTGTGAGATCAATAACTGTGTCAAGCCCTGTACTGACAGTGTGAAGCCTGCTTGGGATTCTCTCTTTCCCTCTCTCTCTGCCTTTCCCCTGCTTTCTCTCTCTCTCTCAAAATAAATAAACATTAGAAAAATAAATAAAAGAAAATCTTTTTTTTAGTTCACTTTTTGAGAGATATAGAGAGCCAGAGTATGAGCAGTGGAGAAGTAGAGAGGGGGAGACACAGAATCTGAAGCAGGCTGAGCTGTCAGCACACAGCCTGACGCTGTGGTACAACTCATGTACCTCAAGATCAGGACCTGAGCTGAAGTTGGACAGTGACTGACTGAGCCACCTAGGCACCCCAATAAAAGAAAGTATTTAAAGAATTAAAACAAAATAAAATAAAATACAAATGAGCAAATAAGCAAAAAGCAGGAACAGACTCATACATTTTTTAAATGTTTTAATTATTTCTGAGAGAGAGAGACGGTGTGAACAGAGGAGGATCAGAGAGAGAGGGAGACACAGAATCTGAAGCAGGCTCTGCGCTAGCTGTCAGCATAGAGACCAACACGGGGCTTGAACCCATGAACCGTGAGATCATGATCTGAGCTGAAGTCGGACGATTAACTGACTAAGCCACCCAGGCACCCTGAAACAGACTCATAATACAGGGAACAAACTGATGGTTGTCAGAGGGAAGGAAGGTGGGGGATTGGGCAAAATGAGTGAAGGAAGGTGGGAGGTAAAGGCTTCCACTTATGGAATGAATGGGTCACTAAGATGAGAAGCACAGCATAGAGAATATAGTCAATGACATTGTCATATGTTGTATGGTGACAGATGGCAGCTACACTTGTGGTGAGCCCAGCATAACGCACAGAAGTAAAGACTTGTGGAATCACTATCTTGTACACTTGAAATCAGTGTTAATATCATGTGTCAACTCTACTTCAATTTTTAAAAAATCAATCACTATAATACTCCATATTAAAAGAATTAAAAGAATGAAGAAAAAACACCATGTGATCATCTCAGATCCTGCAGAAAAAGTATGGAAAACATCCAACAACCTTTCATGATAAACACACACACACACACACACACACACACACACAACTAGAAATAGGAGGGAAATTCCTCAGCCTGTTAAAGGACATCTATGGACAACTCACAGCTGACATGACACCCCATGATGAAAGACTGAAAGCTTTCCCCCTAAGATCCAGAAGAAGGTGACGATGTGTGCTCACTCCATGTACATACAGCATTGGACTAAAGCTTCCAATCAGGACAACAAGGCAAGAAAATGAAAAGTGAGGGCATCCAGATCGGAAAGGAGAAAGTAAAACTATCCCTACATGGAGATAACATGACCTTGTAATAGAAAATCTTAACAAAATCACTAAAAAAATGGAAGAGACTAGCAACATTGCAGGTGACAAATCAACACAGGCAAATCACCAGCAACGAGCAATCCTATGATAGAGCCGAGAAAACAATTCCATTTACGATATTATCGTGACCATAAGACGCTTGGTAAGAAATTTAACCACAGACGTGCAAGACTTGTGTGCTGGAAGCTACAGAACATTGCCGAAAGGAATTAAACAGGTATAAATAAACGAAAGCCAACCCGTGTGCACACCCTTGACCTCTTGATATGGTTAGGATGGCAATACTGCCCAAATTTATCTGCAGTTTCGATGTAATCANCCACACGGTGGAAAGGGTCACCCGGGTGAGCTACTGCCCCAAGCAGGGGCAGCCTGTCGGTGGCTCCAAATGACGCGCGGTGGGGGTGGCACCCACAGACACTGCTGAGTGCAGCACATCAGGACTCGGGGGGGGGGGCACCCATGGGGGCCTGCAGGCAAATGTCCCAGCCCCTCCCTGACCTCACCCCACACCGGGCACCAGGGCCAGCTTCTCTCCCTCCCTGCCCTCTGACTGCCCAGGGGTGCACATGGGCTCGCTCAGTGGGGACAGCCTTCAGGACAACAGAACCACACAGGGACCTCGACAGTCTGCGTTCAACATAAGACTGGCTTCCAAGTGACACCTGACAGGGGGGAACCCAGACGTGGTAAGTGCAGGAAGCAGCTCACACCTGGACAGGAGAACCCAGGAAGGGAGCTGAGTGATAGGAACCTGGGAATGTGGATCCAGAATCCAGAGACAGATACTATACTGACCAAGCCATCCAGGTGTCCTGATGGATTACAGGACTTAATTTTAGTCGTGGGCCTGCTCAGATGGACTCACTATTTCCCTGGAGGTGGATCACCTCTCCTACAGGACGTCTCTCAGGTTGTCGAGCCTGGGTTTTATCCTGAAGGCGACATGTAATCTGTCTGTGTGCCCAGTTGTGTGGCTGCATCGGCAGGCCTCCATCCCAGCCCCTGATCCCACCCTCCACTCTGTCTCCTGCCGCTCCTGGTGCACTGAGACATCTTCTCTATGTCTAGCCATAATTGACCCGGAGTTGGGAACCCTAGATATCTTAGGAACTGAGGGACTCAGGGCCCAGATCAAAATGTAAATTAGGGTCCTGGAGCCAATGAAAAGTACAGGAAAGTTGTCTAACAGTGGAGGCCAACAGGCGGGTCTCTCACGCCATAACTCAGACCCCGAATTCCTTTATATTCCCAATGAGAAGAAACCAGGGCTTCACACCTCCATGGCAGGAAGGAGGGTTTTTCTCCCTTCCTTCTTCCCCAACAACCCAGCCAATGAGGGACCATCACAGCCCAGCCAATGAGAAGCCACTATACTTCCAGATGCCACTTTATTCCAATGGGCTTTTAGTTTAGAACAACTCCATCCACCCATCCTCCCTTCCACCTCCCACCTGCCCTCCACCAAAAGGGCTTCGCTCCTCTCTGCCCTGGGGCCTTCAGTGATTTTACAGAATTGTAACTTTCTGCTATTTCCAAATATACCGATTTGCTGGGAAAATAACTGGCATTTTTATTATTCTTGTTGTTGTTGTTTAAATTTATTTTTGAGAGAGCAAGCATGAGTGGGTAGGGGCAGAGAGAGACGGAGACACAGAGTCTGAGGCAGGCTCCAGGCTGTGAGCTGTCAGCACAGAGCCCAGCATAGGGCTGGAACCCACGAACCGTGAGATCGTGACCTGAGCCGCTCAGGCACCCCTGGCGGTTTTATTTCTAAGGTTGACAACCCAATTCCAACGTGTGTGTGGGAGGGCTGCCCACACAATACTAAGCAAATGTCTGGCACCAGCAGGGTGTTAACGAATTTAAATCCATTCATTTTTTTAAATGTTTATTTATGTTTGAGAGAACAAGCATGAGCAGAGGAGGGGCAGAGTGAGAAGCAGATAGGATCTGAACCAGGCTCTGTGCTGACAGCAGAGAGCCTGATACAGGGCTTGAACTCCTGAACCATGAGACCGTGACCTCGGCCGATGTTGGTCATTTAACTGGCTGAGCCACCCAGGCATCCCAAGAATTCACCTCCACTCTGTCACTGTCTACCCAGAGACAACGTGAGACCCCAGGTAAGGGTTCACTTTTGCAGACTGCCCTTACCCCCCATCACCCCTGTGGGTGCCGGTCACATGCCCCGGTTGTCACCTGTGCTTCTGACCAAGTGGCTGTACGTCAGAGGTTTCCTTCCCTGACCTCCTTCTTTTTCCTACTAATTCGCTAGCGCTAGCCTGGCTCATAGAACTCGGGGAACCATGGTACTAGATCGCCGGCTGAAACAAGTCAGGGGCACCCAGGGGGACGAGCCTCCCAGGGCGAGGTCTGAGGAAACTCTCCTCTGACCTCCGCCTTCACCAGCCCAGGGGTTCTCCGAACTTTGTGCTTTGGGTTTTATGGAGGATGACTGACTATCTCATCACCTTTGGTGACTGAACTCAACCTTCAGCCCTTCTCCATCCCCGGAGGTCAGGGAGTGGGGTAGAATATTCCAGCCCTCCAGTCCCAGTGCTGGTTCTCCTGGCCACCAGTCCTCACCCTCAGGTGAGGGTCCAAGAGTCACCTCCATAACAACACAGGACACCTTTATCACTTCAGAAATTCCAGTGGTTTTATGGATTCTGTGCCAGAAATGAGGATGAAGAAATACATATTTCTTAATATAAGTCACAATATCTCCACAGGCAAAGCCTCATCCTGGCCCCTTTTTCAGGTTGGGCACATAGCATCCAAGGAATCGTGGGGCTCCAGACCCGAAATCAAACTCTCAGGGGGGCCCTGGAGCCTCCTGAGACAAGTAACGGGAAAAGAAATCACTGGTGGTTGGCNGCAGGCACCCCCAGGGCACTCCCCCAGCCCTGCCCCCGCCCCTTGGTATCACATCAGAGCTTTTGATGCCCTTGGGCTTACGTTTTATGTAAAGAAATGCTTCTAAAAATTATGCTTGCTGTTAAAAAAAAGAAAAAATAACTGGGGCGCCTGGGTGGCTCAGTCGGTTAAGCGTCCAACTTCGGCTCAGGTCATGATCTCCCAGTTCGTGGGTTCGGGCCCCGCATCAGGCTCTGTGCTGACAGCTCAGAGCCTGGAGCCTGCTTCAAATTCTGTGTCTCCCTCTCTCTCTGCCCCTCCCCGCCTCGTGCTCTGTCTCTGTCTGTCAATAATAGATAAATGTTAAAAAAATTTTTTTAAATAAATAAAAACACCACCACCACCAATGTTTACATTGTTAAAAATGTAGGAAATTGGCTTGTGTTCCATAAGCTCCCCATTTCATCTTGTGTGTCATTGTTCTTTTTATGGGTCTAACAACTTCTGTTCCACTGGAGGAGTAGGTTTTTTCTCTTGAAGTCAAGTTTATCCACCTGTAATTTAATACAACATGTATCTAATTAGAGCACGGCTCAGTGTACCTGCCTGTGGAGGTGGTCCTCTGCACCGGCCATCTGTCCCCGTAGGTCCCTCAAGTCGACTGTACCATCTCGTGTATACGGAGTCACCCGCCCACACACAGTGTTTGGCTTCTTCCACTGGGTTTGATGGTCTTGTGCCGTCCGTTGTGGCTGGGCAGGCAGGCTCATTGCTGGTGGTGTTCTGCTGTGCGGATGGGCCTCACCCTGTCATCACCATTGGTGACATTTGGGACGATGACATGCATGTACTAGTGTACACACAGATATAGAGTAAATCACGATATGTAAAACGTGAACGTATTTTGCATATTTAGAACAGACAGAAAATATAACATGCTCTGAATACTGAGGAGGAACAAAGCTGGAGGAATGACACGACCTGGCCTCGCTTTAGGGCTACATTGGCCAGTGTGGTGCTGGCGAACCGGTCAGCCAGAGCAGGTAGGGAGTGCGGCGGTCAGGTGGAGCAGGTAGGGGGCAGGTGGAGCAGGTAGGGGGCAAGTAGGGAGTGCGAGCGGTCAGGTGGAGCAGGTAGGGGGCAGGTAGGGAGTGCGGCGGTCAGGTGGAGCAGGAAGGGGTGGGTAGGGAGTGTGAGCGGTCAGGTGGAGCAGGTAGGGGTCAAGTGGAGCAGGTAGGGGCAGGTAGGGAGTGTGAGCGGTCAGGTGGAGTAGGTAGGGGCAGGTGGGGAGTGCGGAGGTCAGGTGGAGCAGGTAGGGGGCAGGTAGGGAGTGCAGCGGTCAGGTGGAGCAGGTAGGGGTGGGTAGGGAGTGCAAGCGGTCAGGTGGAGCAGGTAGGGGTCAAGTGGAGCAGGTAGAGGCAGGTAGGGAGTGTGAGCGGTCAGGTGGAGCAGGTAGGGGCAGGTGGGGAGTGCGGCGGTCAGGTGGAGCAGGTAGGGGTCAAGTGGAGCAGGTAGGGGCAGGTAAGGAGTGTGAGCCGTCAGGTGGAGCAGGTAGGGGCAGGTGGGGAGTGCGGCAGTCAGGTGGAGCAGGTAGGGGCAGGTGGGGAGTGCGGCGGTCAGGTGGAGTGCAGGTATAGTTGCCTCATCACTGCACAGAAGCAGAGACAACCCAGGGGAGAGTCTTCAGTGGTCCTAGAACAGCAAGGTGTTTTTGTGCACAGAAAAAAGACTAGATACGGACTTTACATTTTTCATAGTAATTAACTGAAAGTGGATTATAGATCAAGGTGTAAAATAGGAAGCTGTAAAACTTGATGAAAAAACAGAAAATCTGGTGACCTTGGGTTTTCAAGGACGACACCAAAAGTTTGACAGTCTCTTGTAGAACTCATTCTTCCATGTAATCCAGTAATTGGACCCCTAGGTATTCATCCAAATAAAAGTGAAAGCTCCTGTCTGCACACGGACGTTACAGCAGCTCTGTTCATAACTTCCCAAACTAGACCAGCATGCCCTTCAGGAGGTAAATGGATAAACAGAAGCAGGTTTAGGGCAGGGTCGCCCTCTTGAGGGGGCAGAAGGGGTGTGTCGGGCAGATCATCCCCCCCGTGTGGGCCAGCTAGTCCCACGTGAGCTGGTTAAAGCTTGCGCTCCTGGGGCTGAGACTAAAGTTTCGGTCAAGCCATGGTTTGCTGGCGTGGGGCTCAGCCCAAGTGACTTTGTTTGGGGCCTGTTGTCTCCTCGCTAGCACTGCAGAGACGGAGGTGAGACGCGGATGCATCTTACTAAGTGGAAGAAGCTGTGTGGAAAGGCCACGTACCTTGCAACCACGTGACACCGGTAAAGGTGCAGTGTGTGGCGGTAAGGTCACTGGTTTCCAGGGCAACGGGGGAGCCAGTGAGTAGAGCATGGTAGTAAACCTAATGCTTGCGAATGAAGGGAAATAATTTCGGACGTCGGGAATCCCAGGAAGGGATGCCGACGCTGTTACAGACGTGTGAAGCGCCCTCACCGAAGGGGCAGGAGTCTGTCGGACTCGGGGCAGAGCCCTGGGCTCTAGTTGACCAAGCTGTTCCCCACGCGCTGGAATAGAGCAACTAAGTACATGGCTGGCGGGTGGCGGGAAGCCGGTGTTGTGTCACCGCTGAGGGGGAGGTTACAGGTGACCGAGGGGAGGATGGGCCACGGGATAACGGATGGCAGTGGGAGACATCAGTAAGAACTCACGTTTAGCAGGGCGCCTGGGTGGCTTAGTCGGTTAAGCGTCCGACTTTCGCTTGGGTCATGATCTCGCAGTTCGTGGGTTCGGGCCCCGTGTCGGGCTCTGTGCTGACTGCCAGCTCGGAGCCTGGAGCCTGTTTCAGTCTGTGACTCCCTCTCTGACCCTCCCCTGCTCACGCTCGCTCTCTCTCTCCTAGAAATAAATACAAAACATTAAAAAAAATTTAGAAAAAAATCACGTTTAGCTTAGTGTAGGCACAGTTGGCGGCACAGAGAAATATTTCTGATTTGTGTACATGCGTGGTTTGTACACTTGGCTCCAACTGCCTGAAGGCCCAGAAGCTACGACGCCCCAGCGGCAGGGAGCACGCCAGCCCCCAGAACGTGGCTCCCGAGACCATCCTCCGGCGAAGGAGCCGGGGCTCCTGGAGAAACAGCCGGTCCCGGGCCTGGGGCAGGAGGTGCCAGGAATGCCTGGGAGGGTTGTCTAGAGCCAGAAGTGCTCAGAAAAAACCAAAACGCCACGCAGGTGGCGGTGTGTTAGGGCTTTGATACGGGACACCATTGAAAGGGCTCCCAATGGTCAGAGTAGGTAAATGGATACAATTTGAGAAAAAAAAATAAAAAACCACCTATAAATCATTACCGCATGATAACCCGAAGTATAAAATACGCATCCATGAGTCCGTGCTAATAAAAGTGATGTGAGTGAGAGAGGAGACAAGTTGCCTGTGCGGACAAATTCCAGATAAACATAGGTGCTCCCCATCCAGGAGAGGGAACCCCGCTCCCCAGCCCTTGAGTGCAGGCTGTGTGAAGGGGACCCCCCCCACCACCACCACGAGCAGAGCAGGGAGCGCACCTGACAGGTGTGTCCCAGCCGGGAGACATCAGAGATCACGTCGGTGGGATGGATCTTATTGCCAAAAACAAGATGGAAATCACAGAAAGCAGTAGACGGCATTACCTAAGGGTTATGCCCCGGAGCACCTGACCAGTCTGCAAAACCAGAACGCCTGAGGCACTGTCACAGCCCAGGGCGTCTGGACGAGTGAATGTCATGGGGGTCCCAGTGGGTCCTGGGGTAGAAAACGGGCTTTGGATAAAAAGTGAGGAAGCCTGAAACACAGCGGACCGGGGTTACTGCACCTGTGTGGACCGTTGTGACGGACATCTGATACTAACGCCGGGTGCTCGCGCCGACCTGGGTGTGGGGGGTGTGGGAATACTGTACGCCCGTCACCTGACGGACACATCTTGCCAAGTAACCCTAAATGCTGCCGTACGATGTGTAGCCGAGGTTGGAATCAAGAATGTGACCTGAGGAGGGAGGGTGGGCACAGACGCCCTGAGACTTCACCTCCCTCGTTCTGTTCTCATGGTGACTTCTCTGGGGGTCACCCACTGCTCCAAAGCCACCTCTCAGTCACACCAGGAGGGCCCCCTCCAGGCAGCCCCATTCGGACTTCCCACCTCCCCACACCCCGAGCTGAGCAGTGGGCACCTCACGGGCCCGTGTCAGCTCCTGTGGTGGGGATGTGGGTCCCGCCCTGCTGAGTGCAGCGGCCAGTGTCCGTCTGTCCCTCCACACGTCCTGTGGTCCAGGGGCTGGCCGTGTCCTGTGCGGCCCGGCGTCATCTGCGCCCGCCCTGGACACTGGGTGCACCCAGCAGGCGGAGGGGGGTGCGCTGTTTCCAGGCTGACGCCTCCGGCCTCCCACGCGGTGTCTCATCATGCGCGTTGGAGCTCAGCAGCCCGGCTGCAAACCGCAGCGTGTGCGTCCTTCCGCCGCACCGCCGGCAGTGCAGAGGACACCGCGCCCCTCAGCCCCCCTGCTGGCGGGGGGCGGTCGTGTGAGTGGAGTGTGAGCACCGCTGTCTGCACGTCCTTCTCCCCCCTGGCCCCCGTGCAGGCGCTTGTCTGTGTGTCTCTACGGCTGTGGGTGCAGTACATACACTTGTCCTGTGTGAGTTAATCCAAAGGAGNCTTGTAGGAGCAGAGAGCTGTTCGATCCTAGCATCTTTCTGTCTTAGGCTGCAGGAGCCCTGGGTGGTCATGTGTGGGATTTTAGGTGCCCTTTAACTGGGAAACACACGCACTAGCGGGCACCGCTTTGCAGCCTAAACAACGCAGAGTCCCAGCCCAGAGTCTTCTCCCGAGGGCGGGTGTGCCTCTGGCCTCCAGGTGGACCGTGCAGTTGGCCTGGCCAGCCCTCCCCCCGAGGCCCAGCCTCCTCCCTCCCTGGGGACGGGGGCTGTCACTGCAGTGGGCATCCTGGGGTCCCTCCCACCCCCAGCCTCCCACCTGGGAGACGCACACTGAGGGGCTGTTTGTTCTTTGTTTGCAGAGGTATTGTGGCCAGTATTTTGGTTTTCTTATGTTTTGGAGTCACACAAGCTAAAGACGGGCCATTTTCCAGACCTCATCCAGGTAACTTGCCCTTTCTCCTTCCGTGTGCCCACGTGACAGTTCTGTCCTGAGCAGTCGCTCCGTGTCTGTGCTGCCGGGTCTGAATGTCCTGTCCTCTTCCTCCCCCCCCCCCCCCCCCCCCCGCCCCAGCCAGGGCGCACTGTCACCAGCTGAGGGCGAGGGCTGGCTTTCCTGCAGCCCCTTCCCATCTCTCTACTCCTCACCCTGTCCTTACCCTCTGTTCGCCTTCCACCCAGTGCGTCTCGGGGCTGCTTCTACAGACCCTGGTGCCCCGGGACTGGCCAGCGGGGTCGGCATGGCCTTCAGCTGGGGGCCCTGCCATTGACGTGCTCACTGAGTGCCATCTGCAACCAGGCCTCCTGTCTCTGACTCCCAGCCCCCAAGTTCAGGGAGTTCCAGTAACCCCCTGGGCCTCTAAGCCATGGAGGCCCGGTGTGTCTAGGGCTCCAGCCTCACTGAGGGGCTACCTCTAAGGGCAAGGCATGGTCAGCTTTCCTGAAAGGTCTCAACTTAGTAACCCTTGTAACTTTAGTAATCTTTGTTTCTTTTCTGTCTTCATAGGCGTATGTATTTATTGTAGAATACTTGGAAAGTACAAAAAATATTTTTAAATAGATATAAAAGCCACTCACAGAAAGAAGCCACTCTTGAGCTTTAATGTGTTTTTGCGTGGGCATATACACGTAGCTTTACAAAATGGGATTCTACTCTGTGTGTGGTTTTTTTTTTTTTTTTAATGTTTCTGAGAGAGCGACAGCATGAGCAGGGGAGGGTCAGAGAGAGAGGGAGACACAGAATCTGAAGCAGCTCTAGGCTCTGAGCTGTCAGCACAGAGCCCGACGTGGGGCTCAAAGCCACAAACCGTGAGAGCATGACCTGAGCCGAAGTCGGACGCTTGACCGACTGAGCCCCCCAGGCGCCCCTCTGTATGTGGTTTTATATCACAAACCTCCTCACTTTGGGAAACACAGACCTCATTAATTTTTTATTTGACAACTAGATGTTTAATGGCTGCTTGTTTAGTGGTCACTTGAATGCATTACAGTTTATTTGCCAGTCATACTATTGTATATTCTGGGTCTGTTGTCATAGACCAGGCTGTACGTGTGTCCGATACTCACGTAGTGCAAAGTCCTGGTTGCAGAAGCAGCAGGTTAAAGGGCGTGGCCGTTGTCGGCCGGGCTGCAGATGCCCGAGCTGCCCTCAGGAAGGGGTCGGTGAGCACTGTGGCTGTGAGCCAGGCCCCTGGGTGCCCCGAGTGGTGTGGGGGCGCCTGCATGGGGGAGCCTGCACTGGCTGGTCTTGGCAGCTGCTGTGCCTCCCCCGATCCCTGGTTGGGACACTGACACTGGGTGACACCGCCTGGTGCCGGCCGGAGGGGCAGTGGCACCCAGCTGCACAGCCCAGCCCCCCAGCTCCCCAGTCATCTGGGCCTCAGAAGGGTCTGAGCTAGCCAGAACCTAGGCAGAGCGAGAGACTGCTTTAAAAGCCACCAAAAAGTCACAGCAGAAGTCCGGGTACAATGAGTGCCTGTTGGATCTGCTGGGAAGAGTTGGGGCTGCGGGAAAGTCAGTGGACCCAGGGGTGGCAAGTCGCCTGTGGGTGCTGGGGTCAGACGGCGCTGGGCAGTTGCTTGGCCTCTGAGCTCCTGGGAAGCCCTACATCCCGTCCAGTCTGGGGTGCCCGTCACCCGCCCCCAGCTAGTGTTCTGGGCTCTGCTGCGCCTGCCTTTCAGTTTGGTTGCTTGGTGTGAACGGTTTCCCTGTGAGTGACCGAGTGTGGGGGGCCTGCTCTGGAGCACCTGCTCCCTGGCGGTGGGCAGGGCGCCTCAGGGCACTTCAGCCTTGTCAAATCAGAGCACGTGGGAAGTGGTCCCCTCCGTCCCGGGCAGCACGCATGGGGACAGTGGGAAGGGTTTTCTGGCTCAGAAACGAGGGGCTTTGTTGGGAAACTTGAATTGGCTACAGTTCCAGTTGAAACTGGCCCGTGAAAGAGGCACCCTTCTCTTCACAATTTGTGTTTTCATGCGTGGCTCCCAGCGGAAGCTGGAATACAGAGTATGGTGAGGGCTGCAGGGGCGGCTGGGTGGGATTGCAGGTGAGCGGGTGCACCCACTGCGTGTTTGGGGGGATGGGGCAGGCCTGGGGTTCTACAGGTGGAGGGGGATGGGCAGTGGGGCAGAGCCAGCCAAAGGCCCTCTGATGGGGGGCAGCCGGCAGTCGAGGAGAAGACCAGCTCAGCGTCATGGGGTTCGGCCCGTGAGGAATATGCCCTCCGTGGCTGTGGGGCCAGCACTCCAGGGAACGTGTCCTGAGTTGCTTTACCACGGGCCCTTTTAGATCCTGCTGCCACCCTTGACCAGAGACAACTTTCCAGGCTTTTTGCAAACTCCAGGGCAGCAAGGCTAGTTTGTTACATCGATGTTCACCCCGCATCCAGGAGGCACTTGAGCAAATGGTCCTTCGTGCTTTTCGCCTTTGCAAGCCTGGGTTTTCATGAGCCGAGGACGCTGGGTGGGCCCTGGAGCCTACGCACAAGCTGCCCCCCAAGATCCCCATGGGATCTCCTCAAGGCCAGCGGGGCCAGGGTCTCCCCCATGTGTAAGCACCACCATTTTTATTCAAAGGAAATAGTTTTTAAAACTAAGTTGGTGGTTTTTTTTAAGTTTGTTTATTTTGAGAGAGCGAGTGGGAGGGACCGAGGGAGAGGGAATCCCAGGCAGACCCCATGCTGGCCGCATGAAGCCTGAGATCATGGCCTGAGCCATCACCAAGAGCCACGTGCCCTCCTGGCATTTGTATTTCAGAATGATGGTTTTAGACACTCACTCTGCTGTTATTTCCTCCCCTGGTAAAAGCCTGAGCCTTCCGTTTCAAGGTATGAAAACCAGGTGGTGGAGAGAGAGGGCCCTGGCTGATAAAAGGAATTTTGAGGGACAGGTTCTTTTTTTCTCAGCTTTATTCAGATTTCGTTGACCCATAACAACTTGTGGGTTTAAGGGAGACGAGATGACTGGACACACCTGTGTACCTCAGTCACCTCACAGAATTAGCTTCGTTGAAGATCTCCCCCAGCTGTGAAGTGTGCTCCGGGGACCGGCTGTGCCGATGGAGATAGAAGTCTCCCGAAAGAGACGGACAGGAGCAGGGTCGGCTTATCCCCGGGTTGGAGAGGCAGCTCAGCGTTAGAGACCGTGTTAGTGTAACTCATCGCGTTAACACTGGAGGAAAATGACATTTCCTAACCATCCTGGGTAACAGCTTAGCGTGCTGGAATTAGTAGGTGTTCTTACCTTGACAAAAGGCCTCGGGCAGAAACCCACTGCAGATTTCTTCAGCGATAAAGGTCAGAGGCCTCACCGGTCCACACCGGCGAGAGTGCTGGCTGCCATGGCTTCTGTCTGACGATTACGGGCTTCCTGTGCTGGGGGGAGCGAGGGAAGCTTCGAGCACTGGCTGGAGGCATCGGTGAGAGCCGACACTCGCTTCTGAGTGAGGCCTCGAGCGGGGTGCTGCCGGGCTGGCACCCCTGACTCGTGTGCTCTCTGTCTTTGTAGCTTACTGGAGGTTCTGGCTCTGCGTCAGTGTGGTCTACGAGCTGTTTCTCATCTTCATACTCTTCCAGGTAAGCGGGTTTTCTCAGATAATCTGGGAATGTGGGTGATGCTGTGGCCCCGGGTAAGTGAAGGGTGTCTGAGAAGGCTTTGCCCATCAGCCCCTCCGGAGCTTTGGCAGGAAGCAAGGCTGGACCCCCACAGAGGTGGGCAGAGGCCGTGAGGGGGGCCTCCAGAAGGACCCACTCAGGAAGGCTGCAAGCACTGCGTCTCAGCAGCATCCCTGCTCTGAGCGTGGGGCAGCGTGTGGGCCCTGCCCAGACACCCCGGCCAGCGAGCGAGAGCCGGGCCGAGTGGGACTGTCTGGCTCAGGTGTAGCTGCCTGCCAGGCAGTCTGTCCTCTGAGCAGCAGGGGTCCCACCCCTGGGGAGGGCAGCACGCCCACCCTCCCGTGGCACCCCAGCTAGTCGGTCCTAGGTTTTAATCCTTGGGGCTTCTCCCTCCGAGTGTGCTTTGTGCAAGATCGTCAGGATGGAGGCTGGAAAGTTCTCCTTAGTGAACTGTGGGTCAGGACCCACTAGCACTGATGTCTGTTTTATTGATCGCTCTGCTCAACTCCACCTGCACCCAGATGGTGGCCTTCGGTTTGCGAGTCCTTTCCTGCTCACAAGCACACGGCTGCCATCAGTTGCATTGCTCGTGATTTATCGCCATGTGGTGCGATTTACTTTCTGAGCGTGGCGTGCGGGTCCCAGTGTTGACACCTGTGTGTGTAAGCCCTCGTGTGGGACACGACACTGGCCTGCTCTCCCTCCACCACCCAGTCCCGCTCTGTGAGGACCCCCTGGGGCAGTCTCGCTCGTGCCTCCGGGGCCCCTGAAGGCTGTTGGGGTCATGCGCCGACTCCTGCTGGGCAGGGGCGGCCTCGACATCAGAGCCAGAGCCCTTGAGCGGGGCTTCTAGCGATAGGCCCACGTGCACCCGAGTGCGTGTTAGGTCTGCTCCCGTGTAAGGAGGCTGCCCTGCCCCCCGGCGTGACTGGGTCAGGGTGTTTACTCTCAGAGGCTGTCCGCACCCCCAGCCTTGTTTGCCTTTCCTGAAGGGCTGAGCTGCTCCACGCAGCAAGGGTCCCGCTCAGTGCGGTGCTGGCACTGCGCGGCCGCCCTGCTCTGGGTGCGCGGCCTGCACCTCTCAAGGCCCCAGAATCTGGGCACCTGCTCTCCCGAAGCAGGGGTGCAGCAGGGTCCAGCCTCAGATCCTGTGGCAGCCAGATCAGCCGTGGCTGATGTCACGGTCCAAGGGTCACTTCCTTGGACCAAGACCCCAAGCTGGGGACGGAGTCAAGTTGCAGGACGAGGCAGTGCGTCTGTCTAGCACAGACATGATGTGGGTCTGAGGCCACGGACGCCTGTCACTCCTCACCATCTTCCCTGCTTCGTCCCTCGGCTGTACTTGGGGCAAGAGTGAGGGGATGGTGTCCTGACCACAGGCATCCTGGGGTCGCTCCCTGCGGGCTGGTGGCCAGAGGGGGCCTGAGGGAGGGATGAGGGTCTGTCTGCTTCAGGCAGCCTTCTTTCCGTCTGTGCGACCCTGGAAGTCTCCGTAGTGCTAAGGCCAGAAGGGGCAGTTCACTGCTGTTGGCATCCGCCTGGGGAGGCTGTCCTGATGTCCTGCTTCTTCTGGGAGGGGGGGCCCGTGGAGAGGGGTGGTAGCACGACCGGTGACCTGAGCCCCCATCCTGTGACCCCACCTGCGTCCCCACCCACACAGCCTCCTAGCAGGGCATGGCGCATCCCCCTGGACTCGGGACTCCCCCCGCCCCCACCATGTCTTCCCGTCCCTGCCCTGCAGGGTGTTTGCCCCCACTCGGCGCAGGTGTCACCCGCACACCCCGGGCCCCATGGACGCTTTAGGGACTTGAGGTGAGTTCTCGCATCGCCACCAGCAGCTGTGGCCCCACTGACCAGGGCGCTGGCCTTGCAGACTGTCCAGGATGGCCGCCAGTTCCTGAAGTATGTGGACCCCAGGCTGGGAGTCCCACTGCCGGAGAGAGACTACGGGGGAAACTGCCTCATCTATGATGCAGACAACGAGAGCGACCCCTTCCACAACGTCTGGGTACGGGCGGGCCCCGGGGGCCCCGTGCTCGGGGTGGGGCCAAGAGCCGCATGCTTAACAAGCTGCCCAGGTGCTGATCTGTCCTGTGTGTTTCTGGAACCCCTGTCGTTCTGCAGATCACATGGGGTGGGGTAGGGTTGGCACTGCCAGGCGCTGGCCTCCCTCCCTCCGGTTTAGCCCACTCGGAGCAGGACCCGTGCAGGCCCTGCCTCTCAGCCTGGAGACCTGCCCTCCGCGGCGGTCAGGGGTGCTGTCTGCATGCGTGCGGGACCCCAGCTTTGTCCTGGGGTCCAGTCAGCACTGCGCAGAGAGACAGGAGGTGGGCCCAGGTGCTCATGGGGAAGGAGGGACCAGTGGCCGTGGGCTGCACATGAGGCCCGTGTCCTGTCCCCACAGGACAAGCTGGATGGCTTTGTGCCTGCGCACTTTCTTGGCTGGTACCTGAAGGTAAGGTGACCTCGTCATCAGAAGGACACCCTGGTTTTCCTGCCCTGTTCTCTGAAGCCACTTCCCAGCCACAGGCTGATGTTCATAGTGGTTGAGTATGGTGGGCAAGGGTCTGGGGGCCACGGCTCAGGCCAGGCAGCTGTCCAGAGAGTTCGCACAACTGCTCGGACACCCTGGGTCTTGGCCCCAACTCGCACCTGTCCTTGAGGTCGCGGCCTCGGACCAGTGCCTTGCCCTGTTCCCGAGAAGGCTGAGGGTGTCCCCCTGGAGGGGCTGACGCTCTGTCGCGGCCTGCAGACCCTGATGATCCGTGACTGGTGGATGTGCACTATCGTGAGCGTGATGTTCGAGTTTCTCGAGTACAGCCTGGAGCACCAGCTGCCCAATTTCAGCGAGTGTTGGTGGGATCACGTAGGTGCCGGCAGCTGCCCTGGGGGGCCGAGGGCAGGATGGGACCAGGGGCCACGAGCGCCCACCACCTCCTTGGCTCCTGCCCCTAGTGGATCATGGATGTGCTCGTTTGCAACGGGCTGGGCATCTACTGCGGCATGAAGACTCTCGAGTGGCTGTCTCTGAAGACATACAAGTGGCAGGGTCTCTGGAACATTCCCACCTACAAGTACGGCTCTCGAGCTGCCCTGGTCCGTGGGGGGAGGAATGTCAGCCCGACCCCCACCCTGCCTAGTCAGTTCTCTTCATCCCCTACTGGCCTTCCTCAGAGGCCCCCAAGGTCTCCCCTCCCGGAGCTGCCCTCCTTAGGTGAGCTGGGAGGGCGCTGGGGAGTGGGCTCTCCTACCCGTCACAGGCCCGCGGGCTGAAGGGCACCCGTGCTCCCAGGGGCAAGATGAAGAGGATCGCCTTCCAGTTCACGCCCTACAGCTGGGTCCGCTTCGAGTGGAAGCCTGCCTCCAGCCTGCGCCGCTGGCTGGCCGTGTGCGGCATCATCCTGGTGGTAAGGCCGGCCAGCCTCGTGTGCGCGCCTGCTGGGCCGCCCGGCTCGCCACCCACCCTCCTCTGTCCCCCAGTTTCTGTTGGCAGAACTGAACACGTTCTACCTGAAGTTCGTGCTGTGGATGCCCCCCGAGCACTACCTGGTCCTCCTGCGGCTGGTCTTCTTCGTGAATGTGGGCGGCGTGGCCATGCGGGAGATCTACGACTTCATGGATGACCCGTGAGGGCCGAGGGGGTGCGGGGCGGGCCCGGGCGCACCTGGGGTCGCTGCCCCCTGGGGCATAGCTGCAGCGCCCTCAGGCGAGTGCCCTCCCCCACAGGAAGCCCCACAAGAAGCTCGGCCAGCAGGCCTGGCTGGTGGCAGCCATCACGGTCACAGAGCTGCTCATCGTCGTGAAGTACGACCCGCATACGCTCACGCTGTCCCTGCCCTTCTACATCTCCCAGTGCTGGACGCTCGGCTCTGTGCTCGTGCTCACCTGGACCATCTGGCGCTTCTTCTTGCGGTGAGTGCCGTGTTCCCGGAGGAGCGAGCACTCGACGGCCTCCGCGCCAGCTTGAGGGCTGTGTTTGACTGGTATCTGGGTCTTGCAGCCCCTGCCTATAGCTCTGTGGGCGTCCCTGTGAGGGGCGGTTTCATAGGACCTCCATGGGCCGGCTGATGGTGACTCAGCCCCCACTGTCCTCAGGGACATCACCCTGAGGTACAAGGAGACTCGACGGCAGAAGCAGCAGAGCAGGGGTGACCAGGACAAAGCTGTGGGCAACGCGGACGGACACCTGCCTGGGCCGGAAGACCCCCCAGGGCCTGCGGAGCCTGAGAGGGAGGGGGTGCCAGCCCCAAACTGATGCACTACTTCACGACTGCCCAGAGAGCCCAGGCCTGCTGGAACCTTCTGACAGGCTTCAGCCCTTGTAGTTTTATTTTCCCTTTCTCCCATGCACATGGCTGGGCTCTGTGGGGTGCAGGTGGCCTCTGACCGAGGCACGCGTGTACGTGTGTGTGCGTGTGTGTGTCGTGTGCCCACATGTGCTCCTCGGGCTCCTCAGCCTGACCGGTGTGGCTGGTCTCACTCTGGGCAGCCGGACCCCTCCCCTCAATGCACCGTCAGCCGGCCCAGGCCCAGCAGAGGCACCATGATGCCTTTCTCTGCTCCCTGGGCCCCCCGCCACTCGGAAGGCCTGACTGCACCTCACTGGATCCCCATCAGCTCCCTGCGGCACGTGTGAGGGATGACCGTCCAACAACACCCTGAGATGGCTGACAAGGGGCGGGTCAAATAGGCAGTCCTGAGCCGTGTCCTAGGGAGGCTTCCTCTGGGGGTGTGAATGGGGCCAGAGGTCACTGGACTGGCCCCCTGAGGAACATGGAGTCAGAAACTCAAAGGCCCTGTGCCTGAGGTCGGGAGGAGGGGCGGAGGGTCCTCTTCAAGAGCGAACAGAACAAGTAAAGCAGTGCTGAAGGTCCTGAGCGGCTCCCAGCCCCTGTCTGTCATGTGCCCGGCGCAGGTGCTGCCCTGGCGGCGGGCAGGGGCTGCTTGGCCTGGGCCCACGTGCAAAGGGCCGGCCCCTGGGAGCCGCTTCTGGTGGGGGTGGTGGAGGCCGCGCAGCGTGCCTGGTGAAGACCTGACAAGAAGGACAAGCACTCCTGCCAAAAAAGTGCTTTAATAAAATGTCTAAACCTTTCCCACAGAAGTCCATTGATTGGACAGTCTCTTCACTCTCAGCCGGGAAGCCCGGAGGGGGAGGAGCCCTGGGCCTCTCAGGAGATGATCCGTAGGCTTGGCCTGCGTTCTCCCAGGGCCCGAAGGAGGTCCTCGGTCTGCTGCGTCCAGTAGATGTCGTACAGGCTACGTGGGCAGCGAGGAGGCTGGGTCAGGCCTCGCGGGCCAACCCCCAGCTCCTGTGCCACCCTGCCCCCGCGCCCCACTTACACCAGCTGCTCCAGCGCACAACCAGGCTGCTCCAGGCTCTCCACCAGCCGCAGGATGCCCAGGTCATCCATGCAGTTGTTGCTGAGGTCCAGCTCCCGCAGGCTGTGGTTGGTCACCAGGAGCGAGGCCAGGCTGTTGCAGCCACTGTTGGCCACATCACAGTCCCCCAGCCTGAGCAGACAGCAGGGAGCGGGTCAGGACCAGAGGGTCCGCCACAGAACAGAGGGTGGTGGCAGGGGTGTCCACGGAGCCCTGAAGCACGTGTGCACACAGTGCGCCAAGACCTCCGGGTCATAGCTGTTCCCCAAACCTCGAACTTGGGAGCATGTCTGGCTCTGGCCCAGCGGCCGCCCCAGGCAGATACCCCCCCCCAGACACAGAAGGAAGTGCACTCAGCTGCCCTCCAGGCAGAGTGGTCAGACTGACCTGAGGCCGGCACACTCCGGACTCAGGGCCACAACCTCCCCAGGGCCACCTTGGGTCACCAGAGGGCCTCCGACAACCACTTGCTTGCTCACGGCCAGGTGCCGCAGCCTGGCTGGGCTGCCAAAGAGGCACCCAGAGGCCGAAGGTGGGAGGGAGGAGGTGACTGGAGTAACAGTGCAGAAGCTTCCAGCCTCCAGAGCAAGGACACCTAGGTGGGGGTGGCGCTGAGGCCCCGGAGGCCCCGGAGGCCCCGGGCCCCCTGGCTGCTGTGACTGCTGAGGCAGATCTGTCTATGGGGACCCGAGCCACACACACCCCTTGCCCCGCCGGCCCCCAGAGCACCCCTAGGAGCTGGCAGTAGACCAGGCCCTCTGGGTAGAAAAGTAGGGGATCCCGTCCGGCTCAGCCTCCACTTGTGCCCTGCTCAGCATGGCCAGGCAGCCCCAGGAGCCACAGTGAGAAGCAGAGATCCAGACACCGAAAACAAAGCCACAACCTACAGTAGCAGAATCTAACGACTGACCAGCCGAAAAATAGAAACAAAAAAGAACGGAGCGTCAGGCCGCAGGTCGTCGGTGAGACCCAGCAGTGGGTTCCTGAGTGCTCCAGGGAGAAAAAAGCAAGATGAGAAAAGTCATCAAAGGCACAACACTCGAGCACAAACAAGCATCCAGCACCACAAAGGAAGCGGGACCCTGGGACACGGCAGAGCCATACAGAGCAGGAGCCGCCAGGCCTTCGGGAGCCCGCGGGTTCTGGGAGCTGCCAGACGGGAGTGGAGAGGGTCCCCGGGGGGAGGCGCAGGACCAGGGCTCCCACGTGGGTCGGGGACCCCAGACCTGGACCCGTCAGACCGAGACGCGGCCAGCGCACCCGTGCACGCTCACCAGAGCACCCGCAGCGTGGCGCCAGGCTGGCTCAGGCCCCGGCAGAGCTCCTGGACGCCAGAGTCCCCCAGCTTGTTGTCGCTCATCTGCAGCTCCACAAGGTGCTTGTTTTGGGTCAGCATCGTGCTGAAGTGGGGGCAGCACGCAGCCGTGAAACTGCAGGACTTCACCCTGGGAGAGAGACAGGACTAGGGCCTGGCCGGAGCCCGTACCTCTCGGGCGCTCTCTGAGGCCCCGAGGACCTGAGCATGAGCCCCCCAACACCTGCCCTCCAGGACACTCAGCACTCCCTCCTTTGCATGCCTGACTTGCCCACAGGTGCAGAAGCTCACCTGGGCCGCGCGCCCCAGGGCCCCAGACCACCGTCATCCACGAGGTCCCCCCAGGCGCCATGCTCCTCCTCACAGGCCCGCCGTCCCCTGGCCACCGCTGGGCTGTGCTCACCACAGGGACTGCAGCTGGCATCCAGGCTCCAGCAGGGTCTCACACAGCAGCCGGGCACCCTCGTCGCCCAGCTCATTGCCCGCCAGGCTCAGCTCCTTCAGGCTCTCCTTGGCCCTGAGAACCTGGCACAGGTCTCTGCAGCCTGCGGTGGTGATGTCACAGTCCCAGAGCCTGCAGGGCCGGGGGACACATAGCCAATCTTCTCAGATACTCCCCGCCCGCCCGCTGGGGCCACAGCTCTCTGAGGAAGCAGGGCGGGCGCAAACTCACCACAGGACCCTGAGCCGGGAGCTGGGATGCAGCAGCGCGGGGCATAGTGTGGCAATGCCCTGGTCACCCAGCTTGTTGTCACCCAGGTCCAACTCCTGCAGCGAGGCCTTGGAGGCCACGACACCACACAGGTCCTTACAGCTGGCCGATGTGAGCCCGCAGTTCTCCAGCCTGGGGACACAGGGGGACTGGCTGGGCTGGGAAGCCCCCACAATCCTGCCCCACCCAGCCATCCCCAGCCCTTCCCAGCCAGACCGTGCACGTACTTGAGCGTCTCCAGCTGGCAGGCAGAGTCCACCAGGCCCTGACACAGTGCCCGCACACCAGCCTCACCGATGTCATTGTTGCTCACCGCAAGCTCCTTGAAGTGCCTCTGGGCCCTGAGCGCTGCAGCCAGGGGCTCGCAGCTGGCGGCCGTCAGGTTGCAGTACTCCAGCCTGGGGACGGGCGGGTGTTGCGAGCTCCGGCAAGGGAGCTTGGGCGGGGTCTCCTCTCCCACCCCGGGCTGTGGGGCGCTGGGCAGGGACAGCAGTGACTAAGGGGCCATCTCCTTGCAGGGTGGGTGCTCAGGGCCTCCTGGAAGCCGGCTGCCAACCACAAGCCCCACCCTGAGCTTGGGACTCACTGGACCTGGGAAAAAGATGCCAGTATCCCGATCTGGGCCTGGCTTCCTTCCTCCATTGCTGAGCCCATCAGCACACTTTTGGTGGCCAGGCCTCCCCACACTGGATATGGGGTTACAGGCCACTTTCCAGCTTTTGGGCCACAGCCCCAGCATCACACAGAAGGACCATTTGCAGGTCCCCAAGAGCTCCCTCCTCAAAGCTCCCTGCGGCCAACACGCTGAGGCAAGGGCTCGCCCAGGGCGAGTCCTCAACCAAAACCAGAGTGACCGGTAGGTACAGGGCTGGGGGTGGCCTGGGTGGCAAGTCACACTCACTGAAGCTTCTCCAGGTGGCACTGGGGGTCCAGGAGCCCTTTGCAGAGCAGCTGCAGGCCTGCATCCCCCAGCGGGTTGTCACTGAGCTGCAGCTCGCGCAGGGTGGACAGGGAGCACAGCACATCTGGCAGGACCTCGCAGCCGGTGTCCGTCAGGGAGCAGTTTCGGAGGCTGGAGCACACCCAGCCGGCCATCAGCAGGGTCCCCACCAGCCAGGCTGTGGCCCCTGGGGAAACTGCCCCTGTGTCCTTGGGAGCCGAGGTGAGGCAGACACAGCTACCACTTCCGCATGCCAAACCGCATGCCCACAGGAGACCCCTGGGCCTGGCCTTGCAAGAGGGGCTGCTCCTCCTCCTCCCGGCGGGGCTCTGGGGTCTCCAGGCCGAGGACAGAGGGCAGGGGAGGGGATGCGCATCAGGGCCTAGAGGACGCTGGGCTGTGAGCCCAGGAATGGCAGGCAGGGCTGTGGCGGGAGCAGACCTCACAGGGGAACAGGGGCCTGAGCTAAGGCGAGAGGGGCCCCCACAGCTGCCTGCAAGCCCCCCTTTCCCCGGGCTGACCCAGCAGGCCCAGACCGGAGCTTGGTGTGGGGCAAGCGCCTGGGACCATGTGGATCATACAGGCTCACCTGAGCTTCTGGATCTTGCAGCCGGGGCTCTGCAGGCCCTGGAGCAGCAGCCGCACCCCGGCATCGCCCAGCTCATTGGTGCAAAGGCTCAGCTCCGTCAGCGAGGGGTTGGCCTGGAGGGCAGAGCGGATATCCTTGCACCGCACCTCCGTGAGGCCGCAGTCATCCAGCCTGTGGACAGGACACGCAGTCATTCCATACAGGAAGTCCTGACCTGCCAGGGGCCCGAGAACTCGACAAGGTGGGTCACAATCAGGACACTGAAAAATGAAGCGAAGCAGAGGGGTGCCTGGCTGGCTCAGTCAGAGAAGCATGCGACTCGACCTCGGGGTGGTGAATTCAAGCCCCACACCACATGTAGCAATTGCTAAAAAAAAATATAGTGTATGGGTCACTTCATGAAGCTTCTGTTGAAGACACCAGCACGTACACAGATGACGTCCAGGCCACCATACCCTCCGCACCCTACTGCACTGCGGGCACAGTCGGCCCGTGAGAGCGCTCATCTGCCTCCCGGGAAACAGCAAACCTGCCCCANCAGGATGGGCACAAATGGCAGGGGCCGTAGTGCCACCCATAACCCAAGACCGGGGCCACCCTGACCAGGTGAGAACCGACCATGGGCAGGAGGAAAGCCAGCTCTCGCTCACAGGAGAATGACAGCTGATAAATGCGGATGGAATGAGGGAATTAAAAATCCCAATTAGAAAATTGGCCCAGTTAAAAAAAAAGGCCCAGTAAAAACTGTTCTGGCAAGATCCACCGCTGGATGACAAAATCAGGCACAAGTCTGGGCAGCAGCAGGATGTCAGCAGTCTCCACAGATGTCACCCAACACATTTACCAGTCACAAAGAGAACACAGCAACTGTAGCGGAGGGAGCCGCAGACACCACCCTCACAGGTGGTCATGGTGACACTGGGGTGACCAGATGGTGCCGTGCCGGTGGGTAGGATACGACATACCCCGCAGACACAACAGCATTTCTGCATATTCTTGCGAGAAATTTGTGACTCAGCCACGACAAGAAGTCAGAGAGACTCCCCAGAGCCTGAGCAGACTCAAGAGTTGGATGGCCAGGGACAAGGAGGGACGGAGGGACCATCACAGATGGGAGGTGCCCAAGGAGACCCATTACGTGAGGGTAAATGCCCCATGGGATCCTGCGTAGACCCAGGAACAGGAAGGACACAAGTGGAGGAGGTGGTGACATCTGAGTCCTGGCGCCTGTGTCGGGCTCTTGGTTCTGACCCCGCAGGCAACAGGGCCGTAGCATCGGGGAAGTAAGGCACTATGTCTCTGAAACTCCTCTATAGCCCGAAAATCATTTCCAGTAAGTGAAAGAGAGAAAAGGAAAGCAAGCGCTCCTCCCCTGCTTGTGAACCCCGGGGAGGCTGTGGTCTGAGAAGTTCCACGACAAAGCTCAGCCTCGGCTCTGGCTGCCAGCCCACAGCCCAGCTGGGACGGCGGACAGGCAGCTAGAGCCTCCACACTCCAGGCAAGGGGCAAGCCCCCCAGAGCCTCCGTGCCCAATCCTGCCCACCCAGCCCAAGCCAGGAATTAGTTTACATTTTCACTAGTTGGGAAAAAAGTACAGTAACGTCTCACACCATATGAAAACCATATCAAATTTACATGGTGTGTCCATAAGCCCCACTCCCTGGTGGTGCCGTCCGAAGGCCACAGAGCCGCTGCGCGGGGTGGGGGCCTGCCCGCTGCGCC
>NW_027531894.1:402534-408226 GCF_008692635.1 Crocuta crocuta | reverse complement strand
CCCCCACTCTGGCCAGGGAGCGCCTACCTGACCACCTGGTACTGCCGGAGCAGGGGCAGGAGCTCCGCCCACCGGGCGTCACTTAGGTGCTGACACTGGATGTCGAGATTCATGGCTCGAAGTGAAGTATTTTCTAGACAGAGGCAGAAGGAGACACTGCAGCCAGACTCTCCCAACGTCTGGCAGGTCAGAGACCCAGCAGGTGGGAAAAGCCCTAACAGGACCCCCAGGTGGAGGCGGATGGTTCAGAACCCACGGCCTCTCCCTTGGCCAGTGAGCACCTTTGTTTCCTTTCTTCAGCACCCTTATCCACCTCAGCCTCCAGGAGCGAAAACGGGGGTGGGCAGGGGGAGGCTGCACCTGCTGGGCTCCCCCGACAAAGGCCACCGCAGAGCCTGGGGACACAGCTGTGGGAAAAGAGGTGGCCTCACCTCTCCGCCTCCCGTGCTCAGCCTTCATGGGCCCCTCCTGCCCAGCAGAGCCAACACCCACGCTGCCCATCTGCAGCCCCTGCTTCTCACTTGCCTGGGCGACACCACGGTGCAAGGACCCCAGCTGGTGGAGCACGGGGACCAGCAATCCGTGCGGTGCCACGGAAACTCTGCCTTCCAGCTCAGCCAGCTTCTCCCCTCTTAGAACCAGAGGGCTGCACTGGCTGGGCAGCCAGTGCCACAGCCCTGCCTGGCCAGAGAGCCCCCACCCTGGCATTCTAGGAGCCTGGCCCTGAGCAGCCTGCAAGAACCCTAGGCCTCACTGCCCTGCAGCAGCTGGGTGCGAGGACAGGTGCCTGTGCTCAGCTAACAGTTCTCTGAGCGGCACCAGCCACAGGTGCCCTGGACAGGGCTGAGCAGGTGGGGGCTGGGATACCGGCCCCACTGGCGCGCACTCTGGGTGGTGCGCTCATGGGCGGCCACTCTGGTGCCTATGCCCACAATCCCTTTCTGGGGGCTGAGGACTCAGCCTGGGTCAGTCCAGGCCCACCGAGAAATCAGGCCATCAGGCAGGACTTTGGTAAACCAGTCTGGCAGGGAAGCAGCTCACCAGAGACAGCACAGAGCCCGCGTAAACGATTAACTACCTGCTGACACCGGAGCTTTAGGGGAGCAATGGCTGCGGCGGGGGGGCAGCAGGAGAGAGCGAGGGTGGAGGCAGGGAAGGCGGCTGAGCTTCACCCACGTGTAACAGAAAAGCCCAGGAAGGGTCCACACCTGGAAACAATGCCGTCCCTGCTGCCTTCCAGAAGAATCGGGACAAACAGGATGACTCACCCCACGTGAGGCTCCTGGCTCCTCGACACCCCAACTTCCTGCGAAAGCTGTCTCATTTGTGTCCCTGGCGGGAGAGGACTCCCCCTTCCATCCCAGCAGGTTCGGAGCTACACCCCATGGGGAGGGACAGACCAGGTAAAGGCTCTTGCCAACCAGCAGGCAAGATTCACGCCTTCACGTCCCAGCTGACGAGCCCGCTGCGGAAACGGGGTCCCACGACCGTCAAAAGGAGGAACCCAGAGACTGCCCAGCCCCCGCCCAGGCCAAGTGCGCAAACTGGCCCGCCCCCGCTGGTCCCAGGGTGTGGTCTGCAAACCACGACTCCAGAGCCCTTAGTCATCCCTGGAGAAAGGGAGTGGGAGGCGGGGCTGCACAGGGACCCTCTCTCCGAATCCGGTCTGACCTCAGGGGGCTGGGCTCCCCCGAGGTGATCTGATATTAAGAACAAGGAAAGCGAAAGGAGCAACTGAAACCGCCTGCCCCTCTCTGGCCCCGCACCGGCCCAGGGCTTGACCAGACCCTGGGGAAACCGCTTGGTTGGGCCGTGGCGCTAGGAGGACACTTCTTAACCTCTATGGGCCACGGATCCCTTTGAGAACCCCAAGAAAACCTGTAATCCCTGCAAAGACGCCGTGTCGTACTGCTTCACCCGGAAACAGGACCCCCACCAGCTGGGCCGCTCCCAAGAGGACACTCCACGCTTTCAGGTGTGACAACTGGCCGCTGCGCAGGACCGTGCCCAGAAGACAGGAACCGGGAGGCGGAGCCCCCGGCCTGAGCCCACCCGAGCCGGGCCGGAAGGCTGGAGCGCGCCCCGGGCCCAAAGAGCCCCAANTGGGGCGGGGGGCGCGGTCCGGGCCACGTCCTGGGGGTGGGGCCACGTGCTAGGCGGGGCGACGAGCCCGGGGTGACTCGCCCGCGCCGCGCCACCCCGTATCGTCTCCCCGGGCACCCTAGCCCCAGACGGGGGCCTGCCCTCCATCCCTCGCGGGCAGCGTCTCTAGGCGAGAGCCGTTTTGGCAGCGGGTGCTCGGCTGGCAAAACCCAACTCGGGCGCTTGCTTTACAAGGAGGAAGCTCGGCTGTCAGGGCTCGCTCTGCAACACCCCCACCCTGCCCGTTAGAAGAGCGGCATCACTGACGGGGAAAGACCTTCAAGAGCACCTCGTTAAGTTTTTCAAACATGTGGAACAAGACACACGGTGTTTCAAAAACCGGGGGATGGGGCGCTTTACGTGCTGCTCTCGGCCCGTGTGGGTCACCTCCTGGGGCGCGTGTCAGCTCTCCCGCTTGCACGGGCTGTGGCGGTCTGTTCAAGGGCGTCCCTCGCTGACCCGTACATTCGTTAGATCAGGGACGATGGATGCGTTCTCCTCACAGGCATCCGTCACTTCAACCAATGCTTACCAAACACCTAGAGTGCCAGGCACTATGCTGGGCACTTGGGCTAAGAGCAAAGCAGCGCAAGGGTCTCAGGCCTCACGCTCACGGAGCTCAGTCAAATGTGAGTCCAGTGCATGAAATTAAAAAGTATATTAAGAGCATTTAGAATGTGGCAAGTGCAGAGGTGGGGAGGAGGGTGGATAATGCCGGATAAAAGCGAGTCTGGTCAGCAGTGGGTGCTGGAGGGGCAGGGCGGAGGTCAGGTAGGTCCCCTGCCCAGTGAGGGCAGGCCTTGCGAGACTGAGGCCCAGAGGCTACGCAGGCTGGGAGGGAGATGGGTTGGAGTTTTCACTGCAGACCTGGGACGATCTTTGTGGCCACCAGGGGACACCACATTATAGGCAGGGGATGAGGGACCTGGGAGCTAGAGAGCCAGTTCTTTGGGGGAAATAAAGTGAAGGGTTATTCAATTTGGGGGAATATTCGGCTGGGTCAGTCCTTCCATGGGTAGCTTGCTGGGAACCAGCAGACAAGGGGGTCAGGGCCACCACTGTGGGGCACAGGGGTCCCAAAGAACTCAGTGGATTCGAGAGTTGCGCCAAAGCAGAGACAACCCCCCAGCCCCCCCCCATAAGCACCCTCAGAGCAGGTGCAAGTTGTCGGACTGACAAGTGAAGGCAGTGGAGCCCAGCAGCTCTCTTCCACCTGATGCAGAAGACAAGGGAGGAGCTGAGTTTCTCAGTTTCTTGCAGAAGCTTCCGCAGGCTGAAGATGGTTCAGAGTGGAGGGGCCTCTGGGTATTCCAGTGTTCCAACCAACTTCCACAGGACTTTGTTTTCTTCAGGCAAATACTCAGAAATGAAATTAATGGTCATCTGGTATTTTTAACTTTCTGAGGAACCTCCCTACTGTTTTCCAGTTACATCCGCACCCAGAGGGCAGGTCTGTTTCCTTTTCTCCACATCCTCGCCAATAAAGCTTACCCATTCTGACAGGTGTGAGGTGGTGGGTCATTGTTTTGATTTGCATTTCCCTGATGATCAGAGATGCCGAGTGTTTTCCATGTGTCTGTTGGATATCTGATGTCTTCTTTGGAGAAATGTCTGTTCAGGTCCTCTGCTCATTTTTAATCAGATTGTTTTGAGTTTGTTTTTTAGTGTTATGTTTTAAGAGTTCTTTATATTTGTTGGATAGTAACCCCTTATCACATAAATCATTTGCAAATATCTTCTCTCATTCAATAGTTTGCCCTCTCATTTTGTTGATGGTTTCCTTTGTTATAAAACATGATTTTTATCACATGAGCAGTATGTGGTCTTTTTAGAAAAATCATAAGATAGAAATAAGAAAATGAAACCCCCTAGTATGCCCGCCTTCTAGACACAAAGGCTCTGACTTCTGTGAACATGCTCCTACTCTCTGTATGCACAATATTAATTTTTTTAAAAAATAAAAAATGAGATACTATTAAGGGTAGGCAGAATAATAACCAAAGATAATCATGTCCTAATCCCTACCTTCCATAGCAAAGGGGTCTTTGCAGATGTGACTAAGTTAAAGATACTGAGATGGAGAGACTGCCCTGGGTTACTTGGATAGGCCCAAAGTGATCATGAGGGTCTTTATAAGAGGGAAGCAAAAGGGTCAAAATGAGAGAGATGTGACAGTGGTGGCAGAGGTAGGAGTGGCTGTGCTCTGAAGAGGGAAGAAGGCAGCCTCTAGAAGCTGGAAAAGGCCAACAGGCAGATTCTCCCCTGCAACCTTTGGAAGGAACTAGGCAGGTAGATACCTCGATTTGACCCCCTAGGGCCCATTTCCCACTTCTAATCTTAAGAACTGTAAAATAAAAAATCCGTGGCAACGTGTCATAGCAGCAGTAGGAGACTAAAGCATTACGGAGCTGCTGCATTTTTCCTTAAGAATAGTTGTGTATACAGTGTATACTAATCAGCATGTAATACAACCTTCTAATGACCACATTGTGCAACTGAATGTATCCAGTTTGCTCAACCAATAGCTACAGGCTGACGTTTTCAGGTTTTTCAGGCTTCACAGCATATTCTCCCGCCTGGTTACCTTCCTGGCACACAGTCCAAGAGGGTGGCCTGCCTGGCGTCCTGAAACGCCGCAGGTCCCCCAGCTTTTCCCACACTCGCATGTCTCCACGCCCGAGTGCCAGTGATGCCCGCCCAACAATGCAAAGTGCCTGGACGCCCTTTTTAAATTTCAGCCAATCCTCTGACAACCCGACCCCTACCAGGCGCCGTCCATTTACATTTTTGTCTTCCCCACGTGAGCCGTCCACCCAGTTCTCCCCACGGTTCTCGGGTGACTTGTCGCGGGCAGAGCTGCCGGGCGGGAAGATGGCCAGGCCCGAGGTCAGTATCCTGAGGGGTGACCGGGCAAGTCCCCTCTGCCAGGGATGTCTCCTTGGGGGCACGGCTCTTTGAGGAATGAAGTCCAGGGTTACTCCGGGGACAACGTCGGCTGAGCCAGTCCCTGCTTGTGTAGCTTGCTGGGCGCCAACAGCCCAGGGATCCGGCCAGACCCCAACAAGGAAAGGGCAGAACTACCAAAACGCCGACCCACAGACCCACCGCCCCAGCGCAGGGACTCCCAGCGTGCCCCGGGAAGCGGGCCGGCAGCAAGTGCGCACGCGCGGGGAGCGCACTGGGGGACCCTGACGTCATCGGGACGCGCGGACGCCCGCGGGACTCCGCCCCGCCCCCCAGTCCCAGCGGCTTCCCCTCGCGACCCCGTCTCCGCCCCTAGCACCCCCGGCTCTTTTACCCTGCCTCCCAGTGTTGCTTCAAGAGCGCATGTCCCTCGCGGGCAGCATGGCCGCCGCAGGCCCGGCGCGAGTCCACAGTCGACCCAACCAAGGCCGACGCTGGTAAGAAGTGACCCCGGGCGCGGACCCTTGGAGTGACTGACCTCCAGACGACAGATCGAGAGGCGGCCCACTTCCGACAGAGGCGGGGTCTGGCGTAGCGCGGCGTCGCTGCCGCGTCGCGTCCAGTGGTGGGGCGGGGCCTAGCCGGC
>NW_027531894.1:395677-402461 GCF_008692635.1 Crocuta crocuta | reverse complement strand
TCTCCCGGGGCAGACGGCGGCGCGCGCGGGGTGTGCCTCGGACGCCGGGTCCCGGCAGCGACAGTAACGTGATGGGGCTGGAGGCTCGGTTCGGAGAGTCTGCACGGCGGCCCCCCGCGGAGCACCGACTGCGCGGTAGAGCTGGAGAGTATGCACGAGTAAAGAGACAGAAAAGATGATTTTGTAGGAAAGAGTGTTATTCATTAAGGCAGCGTTTGTAGTCTGTGCGCAGTGCTTCACTTATCCAGCACTGTCAGAAACCTCTCTGATTCTGTGTCTCACTTAAGTGCATTCATTCAATAAACGTTTGTTATGTAACCCCTTGTGCCCGGCAGTGCGGTAGGTACTGGGGATTCAACTCTGAGCAGAACAGGCAGAAATCCCTGGTGGAGCGAACGTGGGAGGGGGGCCTGGCCCGGGAGGGTTCAGGACCAGGAGTTGGTGAGGGGCGTGGCCAGGTGTCCACACACTGGAGCAAGTGGTGCTCAGCCAAAGGCATAAAATTGAACGCTGAGAGTTTTACGGAGGAGGGAAGAAAGGTCTGCAAGCAGCAGGAAGGAGCCAGGACAGGGACCTGCCCTCCAGGAGGGAAAGCAGCTGTGCTTGACAGGCTGCTAGGGGAAGCCGTCTCCAGAGAGCCAGCTTCTGCCAGAACAGAAGGGCTGTGACGGTGCTCAAGAAAGAACTGGCTTGTCTTGAGAACTTACTTCTTTAAGTGTTAGAATTTTATTTTAACAGTTTTAATAGAAATTGATTAATTATACTATGCACTTTCCTGTTCTATAGACATAGTGTAGTGACCTTGATCAATTTTTCTAAAATTGATTTCAGCAAACTTTAGGAGGCCTTCTGTGAGCCAGCACCACTGCAGGGGCCAGGGAGGAAGGTAAGCAAGGCCAAGGCCTGCCACCTGGAGCCACACGTGGGGCAGCAATGAAGGCCGCAGGGGTCACAGATGCCCTTCAAGTATTACATAGCTGGGTTTTTTCCAGGAGGGAGAAGAAATCACAGGCAGTTGTTTTTGCCGAAATACGGTGATACTCACATGATACCTTAAGACTGCGCTGGTGCCAGATGTACTTGGTCTTGTCTCTGTTTTAGTTCATTTCTGTGTTTATTGGGAAATAATAGTACAAGATTGTTGGAATTGGGCCTAAAGTGAGTACCTACCTGTCAAGAGCATGGATCAGAAGTGTTCTTACAGGAATAAACAGCATGAACTTCAGTACGTCAGTATTATGACTTACATTTCGGTTGTTTGTCAATGAAAACGCTGTAGACTAGTCCCCGGTTCTCAGAATTGACATCATGGAAGATATGATCTACACTCTTTACTAGATTTTATGTCCTTTTGACTCTGTGTTTCAGTCTAGGTAATTTCTTTTGACCTGCCTTTTAATTCATTAATTCTCTCTTTAACTGTATCAAATCTGTTGTCAGCCCCTTCCATCGAGTCCTTAAATTTAGTTATTCTATTTTTCTCTTTTGGAATTTCCATCATTTATTTGGTTTTGTTTCCAGGTCTCCCCTTAACCAAATTAGTTAATCTTGTCTTTTGACAATGTACTTAATTGAGTACATTAGGTATAGTTATTTTAAAGTCCTTATCTGATAATGCCATTATCTACATCTCTCTTAGGTCATTTCTATTGCCTGTTCCTTTTCATCACATCTTATCTCCTGGTATGCCAAATTACTTTTGATTGAATGTTGTGTATTTCCTATTTAAGAAATCCTAGAGAATCTGATGACTGGCTGATGCACTGGATGACGCGGTCTTCTGTCGGAGGAGATGGCTAGGCCAGGAGTGCTGGTGATCCTCAGGTCGTCCTGATCCTGGCAGGGGGTTGCCGTCACTTGGAGGCTGAGCTTCAGTTCATACTATGGCCATACCTTTGCTGATTACTCTTGATCTGGGGTGTAGTTCTTCCGGGATCCCACCAAAGGCCTGGAGAATTTAGGGGGGCCCATCTTCCTCAGCCCAGTTCCTGAAATCCATTCTTTTCTCACATCCCTGGGACTCTGTAGAAACTTCCGGTCAGCCTGCTGGCTGTTGTCTTCTGAATCAGCAGATGCTTCTGGTGATTTATCTCTTGGGCTGAACCTTTTTATGGGTCTTACCCTCATGGTTCCTCACTACCTTCGTAGCAGTTTAATAGGTGTGTGTATTTTGTCTCAATCCAGTGCCTAGCTCTAATTCTCAGGAGTTTATCTGAGCCTTTATTCACCATCTCAGGATATGGGACCACCTTCCTCGTTTCAAGATTACAAACTGTAACCTGTACTTGGGATTATACTCCAAGTCCTTGGGAGGCCCAGAAATAGATATTTCTGAGAAATAGATATGACTCACATTATTTATACCTTTGGGAGTTATTGCTTTAGAGTCAGCAACTCAGAATACACACCAGGTATCTAGGCTGGTGTTGGCTCATACCCAACTTCTTAGGTTGGGAAGGAGACCAGAAAGGGGATTAAATTTTCTGTTCAGGACACAGGGAGTTACTGAAGGTGCTAATGACGCCAATGTTAAGACACATTACATTGATTCACTGTTCCAACGAAAATCAAATCTACTCTGCGCTGCCACTTGCACAGGTGTTCAGTACACAGGTGGACCACTCCAGTTACAGGTGCAATGTCACTGTGATGGTCGGTTAGTGGTCCTTATGAAGCCGTGCAGTCCCACAACTCAGGATGGGAAGGAAGGGGGGATGGAGGCAGAGACGAGTGTGGCGCCCCGGCTGGGTGTCTGGTTGGCATGGAGCCTGTGGCTCTCTCCATGGGCTTCCCCTTGGTGCCCTCCTGGACTTCTGGGGCACAGCCCCATTCTCTTGGAGCCCCCACATCCCTTCAAATCCCTCCACTTCCCTGGAGCCCCCCTCACTCCCCAGAAGCCATTCTATCCCCCTTGGAACCCTCTGTCCCACTGGGGCCCCTCAGTCCCCCCCAAAGTCTCCTGTCCCCTAGAAGCCCCCAGGGTCCAGTGAGGGTAGAAGTGGGGCGGTCAGGCCTACAAGTTGTGCAGACCGCCTCTCAGCCCCCGACGCACAGCGTGGGCTCTGTCTGAGAGCAGGGGGCCCCTCAGGAGTAAAGGTCATGCTGGTCTGGACCAGGACATCCAGTGGCAGGTTGGAGGCACAGCTCACTGACAGTGGTGAAGGGCTGGCAGTCGGGGCGAGAGGAGGGGACACTCCAGGGTGTCAGCTGTGGCAGGTGAGGGCATTGCTGGGCCGTTTACCAAATGGGAGGACCAAGAAAAACCCCCTTGAGGCGGGGTAGAGTTACTTCAGGCGTGGTAATTTTGGGGTGCCCGTGGGACACCCAGGGATCTAGCTGACTAGGCTCTGAGACAGCTGAGTAGAGACGGATCACAACCTGGTGCGTATTTAACTCTGTGGGGAGTAGGCTGGCTCCTGTACAGACCTGGCATTCACTGGCAGCCAGGGAAGGGAAGGCTCATCATGGGGACCAGGGCCAGGTGCTGGTGTCCCAGGGAGGCCAGGGGACGGTGTCAGTTCGGCATGAAGCCAGTGGGGCTCGGTTCCCCTCCCTTGCCGCGGCCCCTGGGGCAGCAGGACAGACCCAGAACGGTTCTGTTGTCACATGTTCGTTTTTGTCTTTGTTTTTGTTTTTTTACAAATAGTTTATTGTCAAGTTGGTTTCCATATAACACCCAGTGCTCATCCCCACAAGTGCCCTTCCCCATGCCCATCCCCTCCCCCCCCACACCCACCAGTCCTCAGTTTGTTCTCAGCATTCAAGAGGCTCTCATGGTTTGCCTCCCTCCCTCCCCCATCATTTCCCCCCTTCTTCTCCCCCACGGTCCTCCGTTAAGTTCCTCCTAATCCTCCTATACGTGCAAACATATGGTATCTGTCCTTCTCTGCCTGACTTATTTCACTCAGCATAACACCCTCAAGGTCCATCCACGTTGCTACACGTGGCCAGATTTCATTCTTTGTCATTGCCATGGAGTATTCCATCGTAGAGATAAACCACGTCTTGATCCATTCAACCGTGGATGGACACTTAGGCTCTTTCCATGTTTTGGCTATTGTTGAGAGTGCTGCTGTGAACATTGGGGTACACNTTTAATCTTGATGAGGTCCCAATCGTTTATTTTTGCTCTTGATTCCCTTGCTTTTGGGATGTGTCAAGTAAGAATTTGCTGCGGTGGAGGTCAAGGAGGTTGTTTCCTGCTTTCTCCTCTAGGGTTTTGATGGTTTCCTGTCTCACGTTCAGGTCATGTATCCATTTTGAGGTTTTTTTTTGTGTATGGTGTGAGAAAATGATCTAGTTTCATTCTTCTGCATGTTGCTGTCCAGTTCTCCCAGCCATCTGTTAAAGAGGCTGTCTTTTTTCCATTGGACATTCTTGTTGTCACATGTTCAAATTAAAGCATTTTGATTAGCCTCTTTCCAGTCCAGCTTCTCCTCCATCACGCTCCCCCTCCTCCTCCAGCCAGGAAAGCCACGTCAGGGGAATGCCGTCTAAACTGCATTTGGACAGATGTTCTGCAATAAGTCAACCTAAGTAAGGAATGATACCTTCCTGATTTGGACAACTATGAAGGCTACTTTTTTAAAAAAATATTTATTTAGTTTGAGAGAAACCAGGAAAGTATGAGCAGGGGAGGGGCAGAGAGAGAGGGAGAATCCCAGGCAGGCCCCACACTGCCAGCGCAGACCCCGATGCAGCACTCAGTCTCACAAACCCTGAGATCATGCACTGAACCGAAACCAAGAGTTGGACGCTCAACTGACTGCGCCATCTAGGCACCCTGAAGGGTACTTTCTTTTCCCATCTTTAAATTTATTTGTGAAAGAACTGAGGGAAATTTTAGGTAATGAAATATTAAAAGTAGTCAAGATGAGCATTGAGATTAATAGAAATTATTCAGACGTGGAGGCACAAAATGTAATAGAAAACCTTTTAGATCACCCCGTTCATTAAGAAGAAGAGACAAATGTCAAATAGAAGTAATGAATATGCGGGGTGCCTGAGGGCTCAGTCAGCTGACCATCTGTCTTGGCCCAGGTCATGATCTCCCAGTTCACGAATTTGAGCCCCGCGTCAGGCTCCGTGCTGACAGCTCACAGCCTTGAGCCTGCTTCAGATACTGTGTCTCCTCTCTCTGCCCCTCCCCTGCTCACACTCTCTTTCTCAAAAATAAATAAAAATATTTTTTAAAAAAAGTAATGAGTGTGCCCTTGAATTGTTGCATGATTCAATTAATGGAGACAGGAGAATACGATGAGCACATTGGGAAGAAATGTGTAACAGAACCAGATGGTCCGGCAGGCCTCTAGAACTGGGGAATTGGGGTCATGCTAAAGGAGGCCTTCCAAATGAGGGAAGGCTGGTCCCTTGACAGCAATGGGCAACTGAAGAGCTACCTAGGGAAGAAGTAGTTCCCTTCCTCATGCTAGCACAGAAGCAGGAAAGCTAAACTAAAAAGAATTAGAAGAGAATAGAGGATAATATTTTTATACTGTGGGTTGGGAAGGTTTTCTCAAGCAAAATATAAAGCCTGAAATGGTAGAGAGCAAGAGGATTGATTTGTCTAAATAAAAATTAAAATCTGTAATACAGCCAAATAAAAATCAAACACCCATGACAAGTGGGATAAAAACACATGTAACAGCAAACTGTCGGTCTCCAGAACACTAAGCTATAAAGCAATAACGCACAACCATATGAGAAGGACAATGGGACGTAAGCCGCGATGCACAAAGGAAAAATGTAATTGGCCAAGAGACTTTGCAAGGCCCTTGCCTCTACTGGGGCTCCGCGTGCAGATCACAACCACAATACATGACCTTTTGCTCAGCAGCTAAAATTTCAAAGGCCGTTGCTGTTTTGAGTTGAGAGGCTGGGAGCTGCTGTTATCATGCCCTGTAGGAGGTGGGGGGTCCACACTTAATCAGCCCTGGATGGGGCGGCTCGGTAGCCTCCATCAAAATTCACAACTCCTGCTGTACTTTGTGATAAATTCTGTCTGGGGGGGGTCTGTCCCAAGGAAGGACACAGAGGCTGTTCATGACCTCATCGCTTGTACTAGCAATTTCCAGAGGTAGGGGACTGGTCAGTGCGTGTCAGTGCCTAGCGTTGGGGAGCATAGCCCCTTCAGATGTTAGTTAGCAAGCAGAGAAGAATCGGGTGACGGCCTCGGTTACAAAGAGGCTGGGCCACCTGGAGGAGAGACGGGGAGGCAGAGGCACTACCCAGAGCTGAGCAGCACCCAGCACCCAGGAGCCCATGGCCACTGCTGATCCGCAAGAGGAGGCCCCACTGCGGGTCGCCCACCCAGGCAGGGGCGGCCTCACCTGCAGGTGCTGTTGGCCCCTGGCTGAGAGCCCCCCCAGGAGCAGGACACCCGGCCCCTCCCTTCCTTCCACCTCGTAGCTCCTGCGGGTGCCTCCCTGGCAGGAGCTAATGAGATGCTGAAGGTCAGGAAGCCTGGGAGACACAGTTTGTCAGCTTCTCGCCCGGGATTCGGAGGTGAGCACCAGTGGAGCGGTGAGCCAGCAGTTAGGAGACTGGCACCGTTAATTAGGTTAAGCTCACCCTGGAACCGTGTGCCAGTTCAGAGTAAGGGACGCGGGCCCACGGCATGTGGGGGGTGAAGCAACCGCGTCGCGGGACAGGACGGAGTCGTGGTCTGTACGGGAAAGCAGTGCCTGCACGTGGGCGTGTACACACGTGCGTGTTCGTAAGGGGCACCAGGGAGGCACGCAGGGCTGGTGTCCGCACGTGCGCACCGACGTGCCGCCGGAGCCAG
>NW_027531894.1:390023-395628 GCF_008692635.1 Crocuta crocuta | reverse complement strand
GCCGCCGTTCCCGCGACACCTGCTTCCAAGGCCAGCGGCGGGGTGGGGGTGTGGGGACGAATCGGAGGCGCGGAGGCATCGTTGAAGGTGCTTTTATTTTACTCAGATTGTTTGAATATTTAACAATGACACTCTAATGATTTATTATTACAATTTTTAAAATATAAAAATAAAATATTAAAATGTTTTTAAGAAGACATGAAAGGGGCGCCTGAGTGGCTCAGCTGACCATCTGACTTTGGTTCAGGTCATGGACTCGCGATGCGAGCCTTCGAGCCCTGCCTTGGGCTCTGGGATGACAGCTCGGAGCCTGGAGCCGGTTTGGATTCTGTGTCTCGCCCTCTCTTTCAGCCCTTCCCCTGATCATGCTCTCTCTCTGTCTCGCAAAAATAAATACTAAAAACTAAGAAAACAAAAAGAAAGATACTAAGGACTCAGTGAATTTGTATGGGTTAACATGGGAAGAACTTGGTTTGAAATTAGGAACTTTTGGGGCGCCTGGGTGGCTCAGTCGGTTAAGCGTCCGACTTTCGCTTAGGTCATGATCTCGCGGTTCGTGGGTTCGGGCCCCGCGTCGGGCTCTGTGCTGACTGCCAGCTCAGAGCCTGGAGCCTGTTTCAGTCTGTGACTCCCTCTCTCTCTGACCCTCCCCTGCTCACGCTGTCTCTCTCTCTCTCTCCTAGAAATAAATAAAACATTAAAAAAAAATTTTTTTAAATTAGGAACTTTTATTTTGAGGGTTTTTATATTTTTTGCTTTTCTCTTTTTCAAAATTTTTATTTAAATTGTAGTTAACATAGAGTGCAGTCTTGGTTTCAGGAGTAGAATTCGGTGATTCATCACTTACATACAACACTCCGTGCTGAAAGTGTCCTCCTGATACCTGCCCATCACCCATCTAGCCCATTCCCCACCCACCTCTCTCCATCACCCCTCAGTTTGTTCTCTATCATTAAGAGCCTCTTCTGGTTTGTTTCGTTCTCTCTTTTCCCCTGCCTTCTCATATGTTCATCCGTTTGCTTCTTAAATTCCACATATGAGTGAAATCATATGGTATTTATCTTTCTCTGACTTATTTCGCTTAGCATAATACACGCTAGCTCCACGCACATCATTGCAAATAGCAAGATTTCATTCTTGTTAATGGCTGAGTAATATTCCATCGTATATACAATCACTACATCTTTTTTTTTTTAATGTTTTTTTATTTATTTCTGAGAGCGCGAGAGAGGGACAACGTGAGCAGGGGAGGGTCAGAGAGAGAGGGAGACACAGAATCTGAAACAGGCTCCAGGCTCTGAGCTGGCAGTCAGCACAGAGCCCGACGTGGGGCTCGAACCCACGAACCGCGAGATCATGACCTAAGCGAAGGTCGGACGCTTAACCGACTAAGCCACCCAGGCGCCCCCATTTTTAAAATTTTTAATGTTTATTTTTGAGACAGAGAGACAGAGTGCAAGTGGGGGAGGGGCAGAGAGAGAGGGAGCCACAGAATCAGAAACAGGCTCCAGGCTCCGAGCTGTCAGCACAGAGCCCGACATGGGGCTCGAACCCGCGAACCGCAAGATCATGACCTGAGCCGAAGTCGGACGCTTAACCAACTGAGCCACCCAGGCTCCCCCACATCTTCTTTATCTATTCATCAGTCAATGGACATTTGGGCTCTTTCCATACTTTAGGAGTAATTGTAAACATTGGGGTACACGTGCCCCTTCAAATCTGTATTTTTGTATTCTTTGGGTAAATACCTAGTAGTGCAATTGCTGAATCTTAGGGTATTTCTTTTTTAATTTTTTTGAGGAACCTCCATACTGCTCCCCACAGTGGCTGCACCAGTTTACATTCCCACCAAGAGTGTAAGAGGGTTCCCTTACTCCACATCCTCGCCAACACCTGTTGTTTCTTGTGTTAATTTTAGCCATTCTGACAGGTGTGAGGTGGCATCTCTACATGGTTTTGATTTGTATTTCCCTGATGGTAGTGATGTTGAGCATCTTTTCATGTGTCTGTTAGCCATCTGGATATCTTCTTTGCAAAATGTCTATTCATGTCTTATGCTTATTTCTTCACTGGATTATTTGTGTTTTTGAGTGTTGAGTTTGATAAATGCTTTATAGATTTTGGATATTGAACCTTTATCAGACATGCCATTTGCAAATATTTTCTCCTGTCCCGTAGGCCACCTTTTAGTTTTGTTGATTGTTTCCTTTGCCATGCAAAAGCTTTTAATTTTGAAGAGGTCCCAATAGTTCACGTTTCTTTTGTTTCCCTTACCTCTGGAGATGTGTCAAGTAAGAAGTTGCTGCAGCCAAGGTCAAAGAAGTGATTACAGCTTTGTAATATAACTTGAAGTCAGAATCCTGATTTCTCCAAATTTGCTTTACTTTTTCAAGATTGCTTTGGCTAGTTGGGGTCTTCTGTAGTTCGATACAAATTTTAAGATTGTTCTAGCTCTGTGAAGAATGCTGGTGTTATTTTGGTAGGGATTGCATTAAATGTGTGGATTGCTTTGGGTAGTATAGACATTTTAACAATGTTTGTTCTTCCAATCCATGTGTATGGAATGTTTTCCCATTTCCCATTTCTTTGTGTCTTCAATTTCTTTCATAAGCTTTCTATAGTTCTCAGCGCACAGATCTTTTTACCTCTTTGGTTAGATTTATTCCTAGGTATCTTGTGGGTTTTGGTGCAGTTGCAAGTGGGATCGATTCTTTGATTTCTTTTTCTGCTACTTCATTATTGGTGTATAGAAATGCAACCAATTGTGGCGCCTGCGTGGCTCAGTCGGTTAAGTGTTCGACTTCGGCTCTGGTCATGATCTCATGGTTCATGGGTTTGAGCCCCGCATAAGGCTCTGTGCTGAACGTTTGCTCAGAGCCTGGAGACTGCTTCTGATTCTGTGTCTCCTCTCCTCCCCTCAAGCTCTGTCTCACTCACTGAGATTATTGTCTCTCAAAAATAAACTAAATGTAAAAAAAAAATTTTTTTTAAAGAAATGCAACCAATTTCTGTACGTTGATTTCATATCCTACAACTTTGCTGAATTCGTGTGTGAGTTCTAACAATTTTTCACTGGAATCTTTTAGATTTTCTACTTAGAGTATCATGCTGTCTGCAAATAGTGAAAGTTTGACTTCTTCCTTGCCCATTTGGATGCCTTTTATTTCTTTTTGCTATCTGATTGCTGAGGCTAAGACTTCAGTACTATGTTGGACGACAGTGGACACCCGTGTCTTGTTCCTGACCTTAGGGGGAAAGCTCTCAGTTTTTCCCCACCGAGGGTGATACTAGCTGTGGGTCTTTTGTATACAGCCTTTATGATCCTTGAGGTATATTCCATCTAACCCTACTTTGTTGAGGGGTTTTATCAAGATTGGATGCTGTATTTTGTCAAATGCTTTTTCTCCATCTATTGAAAAGATCATATGGTTCTTATCCTTTCTCTTATTAATGTGGTGTATCACATTAATAAAAGAAATTATAAATAAAAGAAATTAATTGATTTGTGAATATTGAACTACCCTTGAAGCCCAGGAATAATCTCATTTGATCATGGTGAATAATCCTTTTCATGTACTGTTGGGTTCGATTTGGTAGGATGTTGTTGAGAATTTTTGCATATATTCATCAAGAATATTAGCCTGTAGCTCTCCTTTATAGTGGGGTCTTTGTCTGGTTTGGGGATCAAGGTGATGGCCTTGTAGGAGTTTGGAAATTTTCCTTCCATTTCTATTCTTTGGAACAATTTAAGAAGAGTAGGCATTGACTCTTCTTGAAATGTCTGGTAGAATTCCCCTGGGAAGCCATCTGGCCCTGGACTTTTGTTTGTTGGGAGATTTGCTTTCATAAACGTCAGTCGAAGATCCATTTGCCTTTGTTAAACAATTCACGGGGCACCTGGGGGGCTCAGTTGGTTAAGTGTCCAGCTCTTGGTTTCAGCTCAGGTCATGATCTCACAATTCGTGAGTTCAAGCCCCATATTGGGCTCCACACTGATAGTGCAGAGCCTGCTTCGGATTCTCTTTCCCTCCCTCTCTGCCCCTCCCCTGCTCATGCTCGCTCACTCTCTCTTTCTCTCTCAATAAATAAATAAATTTTGAAAGAAAAAACAATTCATGAACTGGGCAGCGTCCCATCTACCAAGGAGAGGGATGCTCCAAAGGGTTACAGGAAGGGAGAGGCAACACGAGGAAGTCATAAACAGAAAAAAAAGATTATTTTGGATGAGGTCACTTTCCTTTGGAGACAAAGGGGTCTTATTAGGAGGACTACCTCATCTTCCTTTGGGTATTAGAGAGGGACTGTGTGAAAAATTACCTCATTGGTAGGGCACCTGGGGGACTCAGTCGGTTGAGCATCTGACTTTGGCTCAGGTCATGATCTCAGTTCGTGGGTTCAAGCCCCACACTGGGCTGTGCTGACAGCTAGGAGCCTAGAGCCTGCTTCAGATTCTGTGTCTCTTTCTCTCTCTCTGCCTCTCCCTCACTCGCACTCTCTGTCTCTCAAAAAAATGAATACGGGTTTTAAAAAAGTTAAGAAAAAGAAAGAAAAGAAAAATTACCTCATTGGTAATTGACCAGAAAACTCCTGACTAACCAGTTAAGACTGCATTTCCAGGGGAGGTTGAAACTGGTTAGATTAGGTATTAAGCCCCAGTTATGTGACATGACCTGGCATAAGTGATTCCATTTTGGACCTGTGGCTTTCTTTTTAACAGGTTGGAGGTGGTAAACAGGAACCATTTTCTGTTTCTCAGTTTAGCATTAACTAGGGTTGAGGCTGTTTGGGATTAGCGTTTCATGTCACACTTTCTCTGCCACTCCTGTCTTCTTCTTCACAGTGGAAACAAAAGGTAGAATTAGAGAGCCACCATACAGATTGAGACCCATGTGCTTAAAAATTAATTCATATTATCCTACATCTAAACAGAATTTTACACACCTATTAAAAGGAAGGAAGCAACGGGGCGCCTGGGTGGCTTAGTCGGTTAAGCGTCCGACTTTCGCTTAGGTCATGATCTCGCAGTTCGTGGGTTCGAGCCCCGCGTCGGGCTCTGTGCTGACTGCCAGCTCAGAGCCTGGAGCCTGTTTCAGTCTGTGACTCCCTCTCTCTCTGACCCTCCCCTGCTCACGCTGTCTCTCTCTCTCTCCTGGAAATAAATAATTAAAAAAAAAAGGAAGGAAGCAGGGGCGCCTGGGTGGCTCAGTCGGTTAAGTGTCTGACTTCGGCTCAGGTCATGATCTCACGGTTCATGGGTTCGAGCCCCGCGTTGGGCTCTGTGTTGACAGCTCAGAGCCTGGAGCTGCTTCGGATTCTGTGACTCCCTCTCTCTCTGACCCTCCCCTGCTCACGCTGCCTCTCTCTCTCTCAGAAATAAATAAAACATTTTAAAAAAATTTAAAAAGAAGGAAGCAACCAGGTACCTGGGGTGTTCAGTCGGTTGAGTGTCCTGACTCTTGATTTTGGCTCAGGTTACAATCTTGTGGTTTGTGGGTTTGAGCCCCATGTTGGGCTCTGTGCTGACTGTGTGGAACCTGCAAGGGATTCTCTGTCTCCCTCTCTCTCAAAAATAAATAAACATTAAAAAAAAAAAAAAAAAAAAAAG
>NW_027531894.1:375801-389957 GCF_008692635.1 Crocuta crocuta | reverse complement strand
GTGTCTGTGTCACCTCCTTCTAAAAAAAAAAAAAAAAAAAAAAAAAAAAAAAAAAAAAAAGGAATGAAGTAGCTTTGCATATCCTGCTATGGAATAATTTCCAGGAAATACGAAGTGAGAAAACCAGATGAGGTGTGTTTACAGCCCATTAGTAGTGTGTCTGCCACCGCTCCGTCTGCAGGGTCCCTGTGTCTGTGCAGAGAACCCCCGAGCCGTGCTGAGTATCTGCTGCGTCTTCCACACACGGTGTCAAGGCCACACGCGTGTGCAGAACAGACACACCAAAGGCTGTATCTCAGACTAACCTGCTTATCTCTGGCGGGGACTTACCGTTTCCATGTCTGCTTTTTTGTCCCTTAATTGTGAAGCCCATTTTACTGAGCCTCTTTCATTTTATTTTGTTTCCTAACCTGAAATCCGACTCCTTTAATAGGCCAAGTGCCCTTCCTAGTTCATGTTCAGCGCGTCCTATACTAGCCTCACACACAATTGACGGACACATCAACGGACATCCCTGGGCTCTCCTTTTGACCTCTGTCTACATCGGAGCCCATATGTGAGTTGTCTGATGTTTTAGTGTTGTTTTTACAATCAGAAAAGAATCTATTACATTTTTGCCCAAGTTTGCTGCCTGCCACCTAGATGCGCCCGGCTCCCTCCCTGGTTCTCACGTCCTTCTTCCGGAGACCGAGAAGCTTCCCTCTGTTGGGGACTCTTTCTTTCTTCCTCGTGTGAAGTGGACACACACTGTCACGTTAGTTCCAGGAGTACGAAGTAGTGATTCCACAGTTGTGTACATGGCCTGTGGGGCCACCGCCCCCCATACGGATTTATTACAGCCAGCCTCCCTCTGGCACCACCCCGTTTGTTTTCTCTATTTAAGTCTTTTTTTCCTTTGTTCATTTGTTTTGATTCTTTTGATTCCGCATGAGTGAAAGCATACAGTGTTTGTCTTTCTCTGCCTTGTTTCACTTAGCATAATACCCTCAGGGTCCATCCACGTTGTTGTAAATGGCAGGATTTCCTTCTTTTCTATGGCTGAATGATATTGCATTGTCTGTCTCCCACTTTTTCTCATCCAGTTGTCTGTGCACGGGCCGTGGGGCCACTTGCACATCTTGGCTGCTGTAAAATCTGCTGCAGGAGACTTATTGGGGCGCACATGTCTTTTCCGGTTAGGGTTTTTGTCCTCTTGGGTAGATACCCAGAAGTGGACTTGCTGGACCCTGCGGCAATTCCGTGTTTTAGTTTTGGAGGAACCGCCACACCGTTCTCTGCGGCAGCCTCTCTGGCTTACGTCCCTGCCACCAGTGCTTGACCATCTCTCTTCTCTGCATGCTGGCATTGTTGTGGGTTCCAACAAGGCTGGGTCCTTGACCGGCTCACTCTGGGGAAGAGGCACAGGCAGCGGGTTAAATTACAGTTCCACAGACTGCCTGTCTGGAAGTTCAGGGAGGGCTGGCAACTGTTTGATCTTGCAAGAAAAACCAGCCTGGCCCTGCCCTAACGTGGTGGCGCCACCAGCCGCAGGTGGGAAGGTCTGTGGTCTTGATGGCCGGGTGTACTCCCATGGCCACAGTGGCTAAGGCCCTGCGCACGGCTCTGTCCTCTGGCTGTCCTTGCCAGGAAGGCCTCTGCTCCACTGCATCATTGGAGGAAACCCAGCCCTGCAAAGCGCTGGCAGCTCATACAGATTTTACTGGACAATGCAGGAGAGAGGATCGGGACGTGCACGGCCTTGCTGAAGTCAGTGTAGGGGCGCCTGGGTGGCTCGGTTGGTTAAGCGTCTGACTTCGGCTCAGGTCATAATCTCACAGTTTCGTGGGTTCAAGCCCTGCGTCGGGCTCTGTGCTGACAACTCAGAGCCTGGAGCCTGCTTTGGATTCTGTGTCTTCCTCTTTCTCTGCCCTTCCCCCGCTCACACTCTCTCTCTCAAAAATAAATAAATATTAACATTTTTAAAAAATGTTTCCCTTCCCAGAGCAAAAATGTTTAATGTTAATGGAATCTAACTGACACATCTTTTCTTTTGGGGACTGTGCTTTGGTGTTGCATTTACACCCAAGATCACTTTTGTTTTACTGTAGAAGTTTTATAGTTTTGTGTTGTACATTTAGGTAAATTCAAGATATATTTTGCGTATTACATTTAGGTCTATAATTCATTTTAAATTAAATGTAGTACAACGGTCAGGAGCTGTGCTGAGGTTCATTTCTGTACGTATGGGGGCTGCAGGTGTTTGTATCTTCAGTTTTTTTTCTCCCTTATAATGTGGACCTACTTAATTTGCTGTATTCAATATAGAGATGATTTCTGGAGATGATACAGGTTTCTCTGTCAGTAGAATTCACTTTTCCTTCTTTCATTTTAATAACATTGCTGTTTATTGAAGAGTTCTGCTGTAACTATAAAAATGTAAAAATAGTATTGATTTCCATCAAGTAATGAGGCAATATATAAATTATGACACACTTATAGACAGAATGTAATTGATTTGTGAAAAATAATTAGTGCATGTATTAACATAAATTTCACAGTTTTAATGTTGAGTGAAAGGTACATAACAAAATAATGGGCATGGAATATACATTTTTAATAGAAATATAATTAACATAAATCAGTGGTTTCAGGTGTACATCGTAACAATTTGATGTTTGTATACATGGGGAAATGATCACCACAACAAACCTAGGTAACGTCCATCAACTCACATGGTCGCAAAAATTGTTTTCCCCTGACGAGAACTTATAATCCACTATCTGTCTTTGCAACTTTCCAATGCGCAATACGTGATTATTAACCAGAGTCACCACGCTGTGTGTCACATCCTCAGGACTTATTTATTCTGGAACTGAGGTTTGTCTCTATGGACCCCTTTCATCCCTTCTGCCCACACCCTGCCCCCTCACATCCGGCGACCACCACTCTGCTGTCTGTGTCTATGAGCGCACATAGTTACGTGCAGTAGGTCTTACGTGTGCTTGTGAGCGTCCACGTAAACGTGAAAACTGTGCAGCGTTTGTCTGACTTCTCCTAGCATAACGCCTGAAGGCCCATCCATGTCGTTGCAAATGGCAGGATTTCATTCTTTTTATGGCTAATATCCCAGTGTGTGTGTGTACTACCTCTTTATCCAGTCCTCACTCGATGGACTTTGGGGCTCTTTCCACGTCCGGACGGTTATAAATAATGCTGCAGTGAACTTAGAATGCATACATCTTTTCAAGTTAGCGTTTTCATTTCCTTTGGATAAATTCCCAGAAATGGAATTGCTGGATCATCTGGTAGTTCTGCTTTGTTTTATTTTTACTGTCTTTAATTTTTGTAGGAACCTCCATACTGTTTTCCAGACCGGCTATACCAACTTCTACTCCCACCGGCAGTGCACGATGTTCCCTTTTTCTCTACATCCTCACCAACACCTGATACATCTTGTCTTCGGTCCTAGCCATACTGACAGGTGTGAGGTGGTATTTCACTGTGGCTTTAACTTGCATTTCCCCGATGATAAGCGATGTTAATCATCTTTTCATGTGTTTGTTGGCCACCTGTGTCTTCTTTGAAAAAATGTCTGTTCGTGTCTTCTGCCCATTTTAAATCAGGGTTGTCTTTTTTTTCTTGCTATTATGTTATATGAATTCTTTATATTTTTAACATAAGCTCCTTGTCACATATATGATTTGCAAATATCTTCTCCCATTCAGTCGGTTGCCCGTTCATTTCGTCCATGATTTTCTCAGCTCTGCAGAAGCTTTCTAGTTCGTGTGGTCCCACTTGTTTAGTTTTGCTTCTGTTGCCTTTGCTCTTGGTGTCAAATCCAATAATCATCGCCAAAGCCAGTGCTAGGGAGCTTACTGCCTGTGTTTTCTTCCAAGTTTTATGGTTTCAGGTTGTCCGTTCTGAGTCGGTTTCGTGTACGATGTGACACAGGATCCAGTTTCACTCTTTTGCCAGTAGCTGTCCTGTGTCCCCACACCATTTGCTGGAGACTCTTCTCCCGCATGGTGTCGTCTTGCCTCCTTCACTGTAATTTAAGTGACCATCTGTGCGCAGGTTTATTTCTGGACTCTGTTCTGTTCCAGCTCTCTTTGTTCTAAGATTTGATTAAGTTACCTGAACACAGTTTGGCTCTTTTACGTCTTACTTTTATAGGAACTAGAGGACTATTTAGTCGGGTTAACCTTTCCCCACTGTCAGGGCACACCTTTCTGAATGTTCCGACTGATGCCCCGGGAATGGTGACGTTCCAGCTGTTGGGAACAGGCAGTATTCCCAGCGACTGGTGAGATTTTCTGGGGACTCTTCCCTCCAAGTCTTTTGGATTCTCTCTGCCGGTCAGGCAGTTTCCTCACATGCACGTGCTGACGAGCAGTGTGCTGAACACCCCGTGGGCCCCTGTGGGCCTAGAGTCCTTACTTTGTGCAGACACTGCTGGCTGACACTCCACAGATTCTACCTCCTTGGCCTCCCAGCCTCCAGGCTCTGTCCCCTCAACCAAGAAGGCCTCTGGGGTCGGGTGGGTTTTCTGACCTCTGCCGTGGTCTGGAGACCTTCTCGGGGCGGGGAGGGGGCGCTCATACGCCTCACCTGTGCACCTGCGGTCCGGCAGGGTCCTCCATCCCTGGGTGTCCCATGCTTCATATATTCTTTCAGGTTTTCTTAGGTGCTTCTAGTGGGAGGGGAAATACAGTCCCTGTTACTGTATCTTGATCAGGAGCAGAAAGCCTGATGATCCTGTTTTGGTCAAGTGTGAAGAGACACAGCCAGTGCCGACTGCTGTCCTTTCACTCCGCCGGGGTCCGCCCCCCGCCCCCCAGGGCCCCGTGCTCTCAGAGCGGCCTTCGTTGCAGAGCCGGGAAAGTGAGCTGGGAAGAGCAGCTTTCATCGCAATCGGAAAGATGTTTTTGGAATGTTTCACTGAACTAGGAGAGATATGGCACACTCCCAGTTTGGACAAACGTGAAGGGCCCCTTCCTTGGCTGTATTTAAATGTATTGATTTAAGAATGGCGAGAAATGCAGATTAAAGAATCAATCAAACATGAAACAAAAGCGGGAGGGGTAAGTGATAGAATCAATAGACGTTATTCCATCATCAGTAAGTGAGTTTTTACAAAATCCTTCCATTCTCATCTGAAGAGAATTCATTGAACGGAGGAGGCTGAGCTCCGCGAGTGGACTCACAGTGTTTGCTGGCCCAGGGAACGAGGAGCGGGTCGCGCGGGCACGTGGGGGCAGGGGACGGGTTTCTTGCCGACCCCACAGCAGAGCGCGCAGCACGGGCAGGCCTGAGGACCCGGCCCGAGAGGATCCGGAGTGCCCGAGACACTGCCGCTCGGAATGAAAGAAATTCGACAAGGACGTTCCCGAACTGGCAGTGGCCCTGAAGAATTACAGCCCATCGTCGCAGTGACAGGCGGAGAAGCTGGAAGAAGCTTGAACACTGGCAGCAGCGTGAATGGTTCAGCCGCCGTGTGGGAGGAGGAGCACTGGCTGTGGAGGCCGCGCCCCCCCCCCCCCCGCCTGTCGCAGCCTTCCAGTGCTGTGCTCTCAGGACCCTCTTTTGAAGTCGTTGGACACAGTTTTCATAATTTTCGTACTTAGGGGGTGTACGTTCATCATAGAGTAACTGAAAAGGAGAAGGAAACTGGTAGCAAGAGCTGCACCCTGACGATACGAAGGGACCCCCCCCGGGCGCCTCGGTCACTAACGTTCTTTCAATTCCAGCTGCTGCTGTCAGTGGAGGTGCCAAGCAGGCCACATCAAGTGTCAAAGCCACACGAGGGGGCCTGTACGGTGTAGACATTGACCGTGTGTGTGTTAAATTTAGGGACTCTTATAGTCTCCCACTAACAGCCATATAGACACCCGCAAACAGATATGACAGGTGTAATTCCAGAAAAGAGACAAGGCAGCCCCCTGTTGTAGCTGCGAGAGCCATGAGGCAGACCCGGGCTTCCCTTCCGGAGGACGTGAGCTCGGCCGGCCCGGCCGCAGGCCTCGCCCCAGGAGCCTTGGCACAAAGCGGGGGCACTTCCCCATGTGCCCACCCCCAGGAGGCCCCAGAACGCTACTCAGCGAGCCAGGGAACCCATGGAGCATTTCTCCAGGTTTATCTGATCCTGGAAACGGCAGAAACCACCAGGGACACCGTATTCTCCACCACATAACAGGCCAGTGGTGCGTGGCGGGAAGGGGAGCTCTTATAAACTGGCTCAGCTACTTCCTCGTCCTGGGTGACGATTTGAGTCCAGGGTCTGGCGTAAGAGCGGCGTGAGGCCCTCATGGCTCTGAAGGGGTTGCGGAAACTGAGGACAGGGGACCAACTGTTGAAACAAAAGACGTTCCCTTTTCTCTTAGAAACTCCAAGGGTTTTGTGGGGGTCTGAGTGGCTCGGTCGGTTGGGCGTCCGACTTTGGCTCAGGTCATGACCTCGCGGTCCGTGGGTTCGAGCCCCACATCAGGCCTGTGCTGACAGCTCAGAGCCTGGAGCCTGTTTCAGATTCTGTGTCTACCTATCTCTCTGCCGCTCCCCAGCTTGTGCTCTCTCTCTCTGTCTCAAAAATAAATAAACATTTAAAAAACTTTTTTTTAAAGAAAAAGAAAGAAACTCCAAGGGTTTTGTGAGCTGTGAGCACCAGGGTCCTGGATGAAGACCAAAACATACCCTCACTATAAAGCATAGTATCACAGTCCTGTATTTTAAAATTTGACTTTGTAGTTCCCCCTCCTTAAAAATCTCCAGCCCCAGATGGTTTCCATGGTGAAGTCTACCAGGCATTTAAAGAAGAAAGAACACCAATTACATTCATTCTTTTCCAGAAAAATAGAACAGAAGGAGTGTCCCAACTTATGAGGACAGCCTTACCCTGATACTCATACCTGAGTACAAAAGAAAGTAAAAGGGAGGAAAGGTGAGAGAGAGGGAGAAACAAAGGGAAGGAAGGAAGAAAGGAAGGAAGGAAGGAAGGAAGGAAGGAAGGAAGGAAGGAAGGAAGGAAAGTGTGGGAGGGAGGAGGGCTGAAGTGCAGACAAATACTCCTGTGAGCCAAATGAAAATCCTCAATCAAAATATAGCCAAATCAAGTGTTATACTATATAGAAAGAATAATACATCACAACCAAGTGGCATTTATCCTGAATATGCAAGGTTGGTTCATCTGTTGAAAATTATCATTATAATTTGTCATGTTAATGATCTAAAGAAAAAAGATCACACATCATATGAATTGATACAGAAAGAACATTTGACCAAATCCAACACTCATTCATGATAACACTTCCAGCAGGGGGCGCCTGGGTGGCTCAGTAAGTTAAGTATCCAACTTGTGATTTCAGCTCAAGTTGTGATCTCAGTTTGTGAGATCGAATCCCGAGTCAGCCTCTGCATTGACAGTGTGGAGCCTGCCTGGGATTCTCTCTTTCTTCTTTCTCTGCCCCTCCCCCTCCTTGTGTGCTCTCTCAATAAACAAACAAACAAACTTAAAAATAAAACCTGCCAGCAAAATAGGAATAGAGGGGAACTTCCTCAACCAGATAAGGAGCATCTACAAAAACATACAGCAGCTTACATCACACTGGATGTTCTCCCTGAAACTAGGAATAAGACAGAGAAACCTACTCTTAGGAGTCTAAGTCAACACCATACTGGAAGTCCTAAGTCCAATGAAAACTTAATAAATGTACATATACGGGAAAAAAAGAAATAAAACTATCTGTATTCACAGATGACATGATCAGAAAATCCCAAATAATCTGTAAGAAAAACTTGTAGAACAAATATGTAAGTTTGGTGAGGCCTTGGGATGCAAGATTGCAACAGAAGAATCATACTTAAAAATCATAAAATTTTAAAAATATTATCTACAGTAGCTCCCCTAAAACTAATAAATACTCAGGTACACATCCACAGAAAACATGCATTGGATCTGTGTGTTGAAAAATACAAAATTTTAAAGACCTCTTGAAAGACTTAAATAAATGGAGAGACATACCTATTCAAGGATTGAAAGATTTGATAAAGACATCAGTTCTCTGATGTATGGGTTAATTGCAGTCCCAACCAAAATCCCAGCAAGATTGCTGTAGATATAGATAAGCTGATTCCAAAATGTCCATGCAAAGATGGAAAAACGAGAATAGTTTAAAAAGAAGAATAAAGGTGTGAGCATTACATTACCTGATTTCTTTTTTTTTTTTTTAATGTTTGTTTATTTTTTGGAGAGAGACACCAAAAGCAGGGTTTTTTTTTTTTAATGTTTGNTCTCTCTCCTAGAAATAAATAAAAATATTTTTTAAAAAAATGTTTATTTTTGAGAGAGAGAGAGAGACCAGAAGCAGGGGAGGGGCAGAGAGAGAAGGAGACACAGAATTCAAAGCAGGCTCCAGGCTCCAAGCCATCAGCACAGAGCCTGATGGGGGGCTCAAACCCACAAACTGCAAGATCATGACCCGAGCCAAGGCTGGACGCTCAACCGACTGAGCCACCTGGGTGCCCCGACATTACCTGATTTCAAAACTGACTCTGAAGTTGAAGTTGTAGCAATGGAGCCAGTACAGTGTTGGTGAAGGGTAGACACATAGATCAATGGAACAGAATACAGAGCCCAGAATAGAACCAAATAAGGGTAATCGATTTTTTTTTTTTAATAAAGGTAGAAAGCCTATTCACTAGAGGACGGTTTTTCAACAAATAGTGTTGGAACACCCAGAAATATATATGCAAAAACCCCACAAATTCTTGATCTTATTGCATAACTTATGCAAAAATTAACTCAAAATAGGTCATAGATCTATATATAAAAATATAAAGCTTTTATTAAAAACAGGGGCACCTGGCTGCCTCAGTCAGAAGACGATGTGACTCTTGATCTCAGGGTTTAAATTTAAGCCCCATGTTGGGTGTAGAGACTATATAAACAAATAAACAAACTTTAATATTTATTTTTTAGAGAGAGAAAGAGCATGAGCAGGGGAGGAACAGATGGAGAGAGAGAGAATCATAAGCAGGCTCCACACCCAGCATGGAGCCCCATGCAGGGCTCGATCCCACGGCCCTGAGATCATGACCGTAGCCAAAGTCAAGAGTTGGACACTATCCAGTGCCCTGTGCTCTGAGCAGGACGTTCTTCCAGGCACTGGGAATGCCCGAGGGAAATGCACAGGTGAGGTGGAAGGATGTCCCCTGATCAGGGCAGAGTGTCCAGAAACCCATCAGGTGGCCGGGAGGCGTGAACACTGGCCGCACACTAAGCAATTGCACTAGATACTCCCCGGGTGGCAATGGTGTCCTGCTCATGCGTAAAAAGAGAACCCCCATTCGTTAAAATGCGCCCCAACACGTCCTTAGTCGGTTAAGCGTCCGACTTTCGCTTAGGTCGTGATCTCGCGGTTCGTGGGTTCGAGCCCCGCGTCGGGCTCTGTGCTGACTGCCAGCTCAGAGCCTGGAGCCTGTTTCGGTCTGTGGCTCCCTCTCTCTCTGACCCTCCCCTGCTCACGCTGTCTCTCTCTCTCTCTCCTAGAAATAAATAAAACATAAAAAAAAAAAATTTAAAAAAAATGCGCCCCAACACGTCTACGGATAAAGTGGACTGAGGTCCCAGGTCTGTATCGTGCCGGCGGGGAAGTGTGTGGTGAGCACAGGACGCGGCTGGACCCGGGTGATGGCATTTGGGGGTTCATCGTGCTGTTCTTTATTTTTTATAAATGATGAAAATTACAAAACTAGTTATAAAATGGTAGCTTTGACCCAGCAGTCTGACACCCTGACTGCACTTAGGTGGGAGCACAGAGCATGACGTAGAGAACTGTGGAATCACCATGTTGTACTCCTGCAAGTAACGTGACGTGGTGCGTCTGCTGTAACTTCAGTAAATATGAAATAATAGGGGATTCTAATAAAAATCACAGTGGATCCACGAGAGGATTATGCAGCCATTTCAGATGGGAAGGCACCTCTGCAGAGATGATACAGATTTCTCAAATCTAATTTGTAAATGTTTACTTATTTATTTTGAGAGGGGGGCATAAACAGGGGTGGGGCGGAGAGACGGGGAGACAGTGAATCCCAAGCAGGTTCCACGCTGTCAGTGCAGAGCCCCACGCAGGGCTCGATCCCACAAACCATGAGATCACGACCTGAGCCAAAATCAAGAGGCAGATGCTCAACGGACTGAGCCCCCCAGACACCCCTCAAATGTTCTTAAGTGAAAAGCGCATCCTGGGGACCCTTGGGGGCGAGAGATATTTGTGACACACAGTCTTCCAGGAAGGCCAGGAGGCCAGCAGGGCCTGAGGATGGGAGCTCAGGATGGTGGGAAGGTGCCAAGTGCCCCCTTCCCACTCTGCGTGGTGACAGGACTCTCCCCTGAGACCCTGGGCCTTCAGGATTAAGGATTAAGTCCCGACCAGACACACTGCCCTTCACTGAGGATGCGGGACCCCCCTGCAGGCCGGACGATGGCTTTGGGGTTCCGCCGCTGCCTGGCACCCTCTCTGCTCTGTGTCCTCGGGCAGCTGGAGACGCTCGTGCTCTCGGACTGTCCCTCCGACACTGGCACGGCCCCCTCCGCCCACATGTAGACGGGAGGCGCAGCTCACAGGTCACGGGAGAGTGTGAGGCACTCCCTGCTCCCTTTGGGCCTGGAGCCTCCGGGTGGGTGGCGCTGGCCTCCGGGCTGTGGCCGAGGTGACGTCGATGCCCCCAAGCACTGACCGCGAGCCGGCTCGTGCGGCCTCCTCCTCCACGGGGAGAGGACTGCCGCCCCGCTGCCCAAGCCCCGGTGAGGAGGCCGGGGTTGGGACTCGGGCAGCTCGCACCGCGCAGCGGAGACCCAGGCCTAGGGGCCTGCCCCGTCCTGGACTCACGGACCCCGGCAGGTGCCGTCCGTCAGCCCTGCGGGCCGGAGTGGGGGTGCCGGGCTCCCAGAGACCTCATGTCCCACGGGCAGACATGCTCCCTCAGGAACAGGGAACAAGAAGCCTCCCCCACCCCCCGGGCAAGCCACGGATAGCTTTATTCACTGTCTGGGTTGTCTTTGGGCTTTCTTGCTGGTGAATGATTTTAATTTTGGTGAAACCCAATTCATTCCATTTCCTCATCTGCTGCAAGTGCTTGTGGCGTCTAAGAGGAGCCTCTGACCGCCCCCAAACCCGCAGGGACCCACACTGGCCGCCAGTTCCACCCTCTTGCCAGGGCCAGCCCCGGGCCAGGCGATGCCACACCTCACTTCAGGTCAGCAGGTCACCTGAGCCCCCACGGTGCTGTTCCTCGTAGCGCTGGTAGAGAGAGCTCTGTCATCTCAGTGTGACAGCACGTGCTAGGAAGGTGGCTGGCGAGGTGTCCTGTAGGTGGGAGGCTACAACGTGGGAGTCCCAGCCTGCGAGCCACCGGCCCAGCGTGCCGCCCGCCTGGCCGTCAGGTTTTCCCGCACTCTCTGCTCAGACAGACTGGGCGTCTGCCAACAGGGAGCAGACGCATCTGTTCTCTGGAGTTTTTCAGTGCAGTGTAAGATTCAAATTGTTTTGCTTTGCAGCACTAAGCATGAAGGGGGGCCCCAGACACCCTGCTGGCCTTGGAACGGGCAGAAATAATATGATGAGGCGAAGCCCGGGAGCAGCTACCCCGGAGGGGGGACCATAGCCTGCAAGGCCCGGGCAGGGATCAGAGCCAAGTATGAGCTGGTTCAGCCCAGACGAAGATCGCAGTCCTCAGAACCAGGGGAGGTGCAGGCGGGGCAGGGGTGCGGGGAGGTCCGGCCGCTCCCGTTCGGGCAGTTTGTCGCGTCCCATGCTGCCCTGTTTTCAGAGGACCCTGGGCTCCGTCAGGATTCGGGACAGAGGGAGCCATTCTGCTCCCTCCTGTCCCCCACGTCCCTGGCTATGACACGACCTCACGGCAGTGCCCCCCCGTGTTTCAGGGACGCCAAGCCGGGCCCGCGGTGAACCTTGGGAAGACGCTGACCTCTAGCTGTGCAAAGTCACGGACCATCACGGTGCCGCGCAGGGAGTCACCCACACCCCCTTCCTCTCATCTCAGGAATGGCTTCCATTTGCAGGAACACTTCTCTGGTGGCAGGACCTGCCTCCCCAGTTCAGGGCCTGGCCCCTGGAGCCTTCTGAGGGCCAGAGTCCACACTAGGCTTGAGCTGAGAGACCCAGGAGGTTAACTCAGGAAGTGGGTAGGGATGGAGCTGGGTGTTGGGCCAGGCCCCTGGGCCCTGGGAGGGGTGGCTTCCACGCCTGTCTGGGGAAGGGGGTCAGAGCAGGGATCCAGTCTGCTCAGCAGTGGCTCCGTAGGGTGAGGGGCTCTGGGTCCGGCAGAAAGGACGCCAGTCTGGTGTGGGGCTCCTCCCCGACACACAGGCCAGGGCGTCTTCCAGCCCCAAAGGCTTCCGCAGTGCTGCAGAGAGGACGCCAGGGATCAGGCAAGGCCAGGGAGGGAGGGTACAGGCCGGAGAGATGGGGTGACCAGCATGGGCAGGAGGAGGAGGCCGCCCCCGGGCAGGCATGTGTGACGGTGGGCAGCGGGGTGGCCTCTGCACAAGGGCAGCAGGCTGGGGGCCAATGGCCACTGCGCCCAGCGGGGCCCTCAGTCGCTGCTCACTGCCCCGTGGCAAGCGGTCATCTGGATTGATCAGAGGTGGGCCATGCTTCTGATAAGACAGGGGTTAAAACGGGCGGTTGTGACACAAGTGACGGACAAGAAGGGTGGGGTCAGGGACAGCAGGGGTGACAGCCAGGGTGCAGGGAGAGGCAGTGTGGACTGTGGGCAGTGAGGCCTGTGAAGGTATGGGGGCGTCATCAGGACGGTCATGGCGCGCACCCAGGCTGCACTGGAAAGCTCTCAGCCTGGCCCAACCCAGAATGGGGGTGGGTCACCTGGTGGGGGCTGCTGTGAGCACCCCACATGCCAGCAACAACCCTCCTCATACACCAACCCACTGGCACCTGGCAGCGCACCCCCCCGTTCCTATTCCTGAGTCTCCTGGGTTGAGACTTGGGGGCTGTTGGGCGGGGGCCTGGTCCTCAGGCTCTGCTTCTCTTGCCTTCCAGGGCGAAGGGGCGGCCCGGCCCCAGCACCGGCGAGGCTGAGGCACGAGCCTGTCCTGCTGCACAGGCAGGATGCGGTCAGGGGGCACGGAGCCAGGTTTCCACACACCCAGGCCCCCGAGCTGTGCCAGGGGCATTTTACCAAACACCCCTGTCCCAGAACTACACACGCTGCCAGTCTGGGAGCCACGGTCTTCGTGAGAGAGTCTGTGCCTTCCTGCCTCCTCTGAGTTTATGGGCATCAAGGCTCCGAAGGGCGACTGGACACTGCCCTGAGTGTGGACCTCAAACAGCCGGGGCCTCATGTGTTTTCCAGCAAAATCAGACCTGGACCGAGAGCCAGCAAGAGGGTGAAGGTGCTGAGGACACAGCGCAAATCCTGGACCCGCCAGGAGGCCGTGCGCGGAAAGCCTGCGGACGGCACTCAGTCCCTACGGGGAAGCTCACAGCTTCCCCACCCCCATGAGAGTCCCCTTGCCTAAGAGAGTCTGGTGGCAGAGCTGAAGCCACCCCGGACCTGAGGGAGAGACAGGCCAGGACTACAGGCTACAGCAGGCCCCGAGCCCTGGTCCTCTCTTCACTGTGGGAGGCGGGGCCCAGCTCTGGGTAGACCCGCCTCTCCTGAGACACCATGGAGCCGAAGGCTAGAATCTTCTAGATGCCTCTCGCTCCATCAGCTGTGTGGTGCTGCCCCAGGCCTTCTTTCACCAGCACTGCCTTCTCCCCTGTAGATGCATCAAGGAGTCTACGAAGGGATCCCTCCACAGACACAGGGTCAGGTGTGGTCTCTCCCGGTGGATATTTACAAGGTGAAGCCAGAGAACAAACAGAAATACGGAAATACGAGGTAGGGCCCCTTGGCGAGGCACCGCCTCACACCAGACTGGTCAGGAGCTTCGGGGGAACGGGGAACCCGTGGGGAGGGATAAGGTCACGCCCTCAGGCTCAGGGCAGCAGGGCTGCCCGCCTATGCAGGGGACAGACACAATGCATCGAAACCGTGAAGTGAAAAACCAAACATACAGGAACAGCAGGTACATCAAGGAGAATAAAAAGAAAAAGTCTGCACTGGGAGGCGACAGGGGTCCTTCCCACCCCGTCAGAGGG
>NW_027531894.1:374036-375757 GCF_008692635.1 Crocuta crocuta | reverse complement strand
CCCGGTACGGGGAGTTTACACGCCCAAAAAAGCGAGGAGCAGAGGAGAGGAGAGCGCACTGACCCGCGCCACACTCGCCGAGGGCACGCGGTGCTGCATTTCCAGTGGTCGCGCGCTCTCCAGAACCAGTGGGTGGGTCTGAAATATCACATCGTCCCTTTTCACAGGGAAGAGCACTCTGATGACATCAGCAGATTCCAGAAAGCTAGAGTATAAAATTCAGCAGCTATACCTAAATTGTTAACAAAATCGTAAGGAAGAGCAGAAATACACCAAATGTTTAAAAACCTTTGTAAGAAAAACAGCAAATATCCTGAGGGGCCATGAAATGTTGAAGCCATTTCCAGTAAAATCAAGAAGGCAAAAACAGATGTTTGCTATCAGCTCGGGTATTCAGAATAGTATGGGCATTTTTAGCTGATAAAATCAGACAAGAAAATAAAAGTGTTACACAGATAAAAAGAAACAAAATTATCAACATTTGCAGTTGACACCATCATATGCTCAGAAAACTCAAGACGTTCTGCATAACCATTAATCAGAATTTGTAAACTAGTCTAAAAGGTTGGCTGGGTACAGGAAACTATACAGAGATCAAGGGGTTTCCTCTACAGAAGCAAACAAAGCCTAAAACTGGGAACCACATGGGGTCCCTTGGTGGCTCAGTTGGTTAAGTATCGGGCGCTTGATCTCCACTCAGGTCATGATCTCACAGTTCATGGGTTCGAGCCCTGAGTCAGGCTCTGCACTGACAACTCAGAACCTGCTTGGGACTCTTTCTCTCTCTCTCTCTCTCTCTCTCTGCCCCTCCTCCATTTGTGTTCATTCTCTCCCTTTCTCTCACTCTAAAATTTTTTTTAATGTTTTAATAAAAAATGGGAAACATACATATATATGAGGTCTATGTGGAGCCCAAAGGATACTTTTTTCCTTCATAAATGGGTTTGAAAGTGGGGGTGTCAGGGCTGTGGGGCATGTTTAGCATTGGGGGATGGGAGCCGGTACCCCAGACAGGCCCGGAGACCCCAGAGGCCCTCCTGTGACATGGAGCCGAGTCAGGGGATCAGCAGCTGCTTGGCAGAACAGAATAACCCAGTGGCGGGAGATGGCTGGCGCCCGCTTCACCCTGCCTGCCTGTCTGGAGGACTCAGGCAGGGGTCAGGAGCAGAGGCCAGTCAACCCTCCCTGCCTCCCCGGGTGCCCCGTAGCAGGTCCCAGGAGGAGGGGAGCAGCCACGGCCAACTGCTGGGAGTCCCCTGCCCAGGGCTGCTGAGCGCAGGCCACATTGCGGGCCTCACAGGCACAGGGGGCTCTCGGGACTATCCCTGGCTTGGGAAACAAGGGAAGGCAGGAGTTCTGTGCGGGAAACACACGTGGCGGCGGGCACTGCTGCCGCGTGTGGCACTTGGGGTCCTGCATCTCTCATGCTGGCTTCCCCTCCCTGCCCCGAGCTCTTCTCTCGGGAAGTAAAGCAGATGGATCTGGACATGAGCCGCGCCTTCCGCAGCCACATCATGTTCTGGGACCGCTTTGGCATCGAGTGAGGCTTCTTTGCAGGCAGGTCCCCGGGGCCCAAGGGGATATCAGGGGGCCCAGGAAAGGCACACAGATCTTGGGGTGGAGAGTGCGGGGTCTCTGAGGAAAGGGGAGATGTCAGTGGCAAACAAAATAATGCCTCACGGTAGAAGTGCTCAGGATGCCCCAGCAGGGAGGTGGGCGGC
>NW_027531894.1:364364-373861 GCF_008692635.1 Crocuta crocuta | reverse complement strand
GCACGGGGCCAGGGGCAGGGCCAGGAGGCACAGACAGGGCTGGGGGAAGACACAGATGGACTGAGTGAGGAGCGGATGGGTCACAAGGACACACACTCTTACTATTTTTATATACTTCTGAATTTTTTTTGCATTTTATTTAGGACAGTTTCCATCGTTTGTGATATAAATAATACAATGAACCCCCAAATGCCATCACCCGGGTTCAGCCTTTTGACCCTTGTCCCGCTGTGTCCTGTGCTCACCACACACTTCCCCACTGGCATGACACGGACCTGGGGCCTCAGGTCCACTTTATCTGTGGACGTGTCAGGTGCATTTTAACGGATGGGGTTCCCTCTTTACACACGAGCGGGACACCATCACCACCCAGGGAGTGTTTAGTGCAATTGCTTAGTGCGTGGCCAGTGTCCGTGCCTCCTGGCCACCTGACGGCTTCTGGACAGTCTGCACTCATCAGAAGCTCCTGCTGTGTGTTGGGTAACTGGGTGCAGCTGGAGACCTTGACATTGCGGAGACCGAGCCACGGGAATGCAGTTTCCACCCAGACCTGTTGGGGTGTACGTGAGTCGCAGCAGGAGACGGAGTCTGTCTGCACAGAGCGCAGTGACCGGCGGTGCCTCGGACAGGGTGACCTGGAGGCCCGCCAAGGCCAGCTCTGAGGAGCAGCCAGGCAGGCTCGTGGGCTGGGGCTCCCCACGTGGCCACCCCAGACCCATCCCACAACAAGATATCGACATGCCTCCACCGAGGGGGGTGCCGTGTACCCCCTGAACCTGGGTGGCCCGCAGAGTATGGCTCCATCGCTGCTGACTGTGGCACCCAGTGCAGGGCGAGCCAGCTCCCATCAGCCCTCGAGGCCCCCAGCCACCCCCCCAAACACCCCTCTCCCACAGCCACCACGCTGTGTGCCTCGCAGAGACAGGCCCAGATTTGAGGGGCAGCCGTGCCCGTGGGCACATCTGGGCCAGAATCGGTGAGGTGTTCCAGGAAGGCCAGATGGTAAATATTTTTGACTTGGGGCCGGTTTGGCGCCATCCACAGAAGCGGCCTGTTCCATGTGTGAGGTCAGGGGCCCCCTGTGTCCGGTCTGCAGCCGTGTTGCAGGGTGGCAGTAACTCACTTCGGGCATGAGGAAACCGGAAGCCAGCAGAGAGCGGGGCCGTGGACTCTGAGGAAGCGGCTGGTCCACCGAGAGAGGACAGCAGGAAATCACTGACAGACTGGAGTTTATCTGAATTAAGAAATTTCACTCTGCAAAAGACACCATTCAGACAGCAAGAGGGAAAGTCAGGGAGCGGGAGGGAGACTCCCAGTCGCACATGTAATGAACCCCTGCAGACTAAGAACAGCTAGCTCAGCGATCAAACGATGAGGCACAGAAGGGGGACAAGATCCAAACAGACACTTCAGCCAAGAAGATACAGACACACAAATACACATGGATATAGTGCGTGTGCACGCGCGTGCAGATCAACACACAAACACATGCTGAACCTGACGGCATGAGACAGCAGCACAGGCTGGCACCCAGCGCTGGGGGAGGCGAGGAGGGCAGGGGCGGGAGCTCAGTGGGGCCTCCTCTTACAAAGCGGAACACAGCCTCACCACGCGACCCAACCTGCTCATGGATATTTACCTAACTGGTTCGAAAACCTGCATCCACGTAACACCTGCACGCAAGCATTCACTGCTTTATTCATGACAGCTAAAACCGGATGCAGCCAAGATGCTCTTGCATAAACACAGGGAATCCACAACACGGAACACAACCCAGGGGTAAGAAGTGAGAAGTGAGCTATGGATTCGCTCAATGGCGTGGAAGCACCTTGCGTGAATTTTGCTCAGCGAAGGAGGCCCGACTCTCGAACGCTGTGATTACGGGGAGGAGAAGCATCGGGCTGCCCGGAGCAGGTGAGGTGGCAGGCGCCTGGCTACACAGGGGACTTGCAGGGCAAAGGCGCTGCTCCCAGGGACCTGGCGGGGGGGGGGGGGGGGTTCTGTGAAGACCCAAGAGCGTACATCCCACAGTGAGCTTTAGTGGAGGCAAACTGAAAACGCCAGAATGAACATAACCCATCACACTGTCTCTCAGATATTTGCATCCTGTTGTACGCAGACTCGGCCCCAGGGAAACGTGGCGCACTGAGGCACTTGCGGCGAGCTGTCAGGGCTGGCCACACGAATGCAGACCCGCCCCCTCTGCCGTCCCCTTTCCTGGGCAGCAGGCCACGGTCTGCGTGTGCTCCGTCCATGCCGTGACAACGCCAGGACTATCCCGCCACCACCGGGCTGCCCTACACTGTCCTCCCTGAAACTGAGTGCTCGTGACCAAACAGGACGCACTAGTTAGGACTCCGCAGCCGCTGTCACAGAGAGGCCAGGGGAGGCAGAGGGCTTCACTGCTGAGAAGGGTTGGCACTGAGCCCTGGGGCTGCATCGGCTCTGGGTCCGGAAGATACCATAATGCTATCCAGGAACTTGGCAGAGAGCAAGGTTCCCATTAACTGGAACTCCAGAAGTGTGGTATACCAGGAGACGGCTCCCTTTCTGCCGCATCTTCAGAAGATTCCCCGGGGGAACACAAGCTCAGAGACCCCATGGGCTCCATGGCGGTGTCTTGGCCCCGCTCTCCTCGTGGGCCCTCCTGCATGTGCCACAGTGAGGCCCCTGCCTGCACTCATGGGGGGCGGGGGGTTTCCAGGCCTTGCAGGTCCCCTTCACCCTGGCACATTCAACGAGTCACTTCCTCCTTGTCTGAGACAGGGGACCCCAGGATGGCATGCAGTGGGGCTGCGTGGTGCTGACCCCTGAGCTGGTCCTGGAAGGCAGAGCCCCGAGCCCTGCTCTCCCCGCCTCTGGGGGCTTCCTCTGGGGGCTCGGGCTGTGAGGAAGCCCTGGGAACCCAATGTCAGGGTAGGGGCCTGGCTCAGAGGCCACCTTCCATGAGTGTCTGGCCCTGCAGGAGGTGGGCCACTGCCAGACCGTGCCCGTCCTGCTGATGTTCTTGAGTGAGGAGGACGCCTTCCGGGTGCCCAGCTCAGCCGACGACCAACGAGAGGCACACCATGCGAGGCAGGGGTCCCGGCCGGCCACTGGACGGGACGTGGAGCTCAGGAGAGCCTCCCTGCAGGGCCGCTCCGGCAGGGGGCAGGCGGGGCCCCCGACCCAGCCCTCGTCCCCATCGGCAAAGGGCACTGCCTCCCCATGTTGCCTTCAGGGTCCTGCAGCCACGGCCACCGGCCCCACCGCTTCTGGACCATTCTTGTATCCCTGCTGGTCCTTCAGCCCTCCCAGCCCCCCTGCCGGCCCACAGCCGGTGAAGCCCAGAGGGCATCGCCTCCCACTCCTGCGTGCCCCCAGCAGGACTCCCAAGCCCCCCTCCCCCGCCGCGGGCCACACTCCCTGCCCCTGTGCCTGGAACCCTGTTGCCCTTGCTGTGGCCGCTGCGGGAAAGAGGGTGCTGGGTCAGACATGCCTGGTCCTCGGCCCGGGGCGCCAGCCCAGCTGCGAGGAGGGGGGTCCTGTCCCCGCCACCCCAGGCTCTCCCCAGAGCGCATGCAGCCAGCGCTCAGGAGGGCTGCGCGCACAGCAGTCGCTGCCTAGCGCCCAACCCCCACCTGGTGGGGGAAGGCCCTGACAGTGGGCGGAACTGGGCCTCCTCAGGCTTCTCGTCCGGGCCCATCTCGAGCACATCCTAGACAAAGCGCCCCCAAAGCTGAAGAAGCACATGGCGAGTAGAAGCGCCCCAGTGGCACCGTCCCCGTGGTGCAGGGGGTGGTGCAGAGCCCCATGCAGCTGGCACGGCTCTGCTTCCTCCTCCTGGGGGGCCCAGAGGTGCACTCGGGGCCCAGCAGGGCCGTGGGCAGTACATCGACTCGGTTCCACAGGCCCTGGTGCAGGGAGGTTTCTGGCCGCCAGCTGCGTCCTGAATACCTGCGGCCCTTCCGCCAGGATGAGCACATGTGCGCTGGGACTGACACGGCCCAGCGGTTCCTTTACGTTGACCAGGTGACAAGGAGACCTACTCCCTGAGCTCCTCCCCCCGCCCCAGGGAGGGCCGCGCTCAGCCCCACACTCCAGAGAAGCCAGGCCACACCCAGGGGATCTAAGGCGGAGGCCGGAAGCTGAGACCCATCCTGGGGAAGCCCAGAGTCCCCTTGCAGAGAAGGCCAGGCCAGCCAGGAGTGTGCACAAGCCCTTGGCCCATGCCGCTGCCAGCCCGTGGTCGTGCTGCCGCTGAGCGTAGGGCGGGGTCTGTTGCCCCCCCCCCCGGGTTTGCGCCCGTGCTGGCCAGGCCCTCACAGCCCTGAGTGGCCTGGAGCCCATCCCTCCTCACAAGTCCACCCACAGAAGGGGCTGCGGGGGCCGTGGGTAGATGGGGGCTCCTGGCCCATGCTGAGAGTCCTGCTCAGGCTGCTCCTCCCAGGCCTGTCCCCACAGACCCCCTTCCCGCTCACCCAGAAGCTCTGGAATGTGTTCATCCTGGGTGGTGAGGGCATGCTCACAGCCATGGCCTGCACAGTCCTCAACAGGCACAGGAGTCAGTGAGCCTGGGTGGGGGGTACAATGGCCTCAGAGGGAGGGCTGGACCTGCAGGTTGGGCAGGGCCCCCCCTCCCCCCTCCTCGGCACTGACCAGGACACTCCTGGGCTCAGCTGGAGCCCCAGCAGTGGGGCCGCTGTCGGCCTGACTCGCACACACTTCCTCGAGCGCCTCCTGAAGTGGCCACGGAAAGGTCTTCTCGAGTTTGTGAGGGACACGCTGGTCCTGAGCTGGGCCCTGGAGGAGCAGGTGGACTTAGGCACCCGTAGGCCTCACACCCAGCTACAAAGGATGAAGCGTGAGCTGCCCCACCAGGGGGCTCCCTCCCTGTCCTGTCCCCGTCCATCTCCTCTTCTGCTCCGGGATCGGGGACACCAGGCCAGCGCTGGATATCCGGGCGCGCACCGCAGGGACCGGGGGTCAGCGGCCTGTGGGCTGCTGTGTCAGGCCAGGGTGGCCGCGCGGGGAGCCATGAGGACACCCTGGCGCCCCATCCCGCTCGGGACAAACAGCTGCAGAAACTAACCATCTGCATCTCTTCAGCAAAACTCGAAGAGTTCCCCACAATGCCCCCAGGCCCAGAACAGTGTCCCTGACGCCCAGGCCTCCCCTCACCTCCCCTGGCATTGAGATGCTCCCCAGGGGAGATGGGCTGGCCCACCAGCCCAGCCCCCCAACATGAGCAGCCTGGACCCCCTCCCGGCCAGGCCAACCTCAAGACGGAGGAGCGGCTGCAGGAGGGAACCTCCATGGAGCCCGTGGCCACACACTGTCTCTAGAAGCCCCAGAGGCTCAGGTTCTTGGCCTGTTTGCCCCCACATACACCCAGAACCTTCTCTGGCACAGCTGCCCGCATGGCAATGGAAGTCCCTCTCAAACCTCCCAGTGAACCAGGAAGGTGCAGACACGGGCTCAGCTAGAACACTGGGTCCCTTTCCCTTCAGCATGTGCCAGGGCCACCCCAGGGGGCACACAACACACCCAGCTCTGAAACCCCACTGGGACCCCAGTGACAGGGTCCGGCCAGCCCACTAAAAATGAAGCTGGAGTGCCTGGGACACCTGTCCTGCTCTGTGGCCGCTGAAGCTCATGCCCCTCTCTGGGTAGAGATGGGCATGGCCAGCAGAGAGCCAGGGAAACACTCTGCCAGCTGCCCCAAGGCCGCCAACATCCCGGAGACCCTCTGGCCTCTGCGCCCACAGGGAAGCTAGATGCTCGAGGGCCTCTGGAGGAGAGAGGGGGGAGCGTGGCGGCCCCGAGGCTCTGGCCAGCTGGCAGCATGTCCGGCCACGGCACGCCGGCCTTCCAGGAGGGAAGCGCTGCCTCCTCTGACCCATGGGGACCTGCCCTGGCCTGGCCCTGGGCCCGGGGGGTGGCGAGGGCAGAAGCAACACAACCCCACAACAACCAGAATGAAGACTGATGGGAACGAGCCCCCGGTGGCCCTAACCAGTCCTGGATCCTGGCCCAAGGAGGACCCTGGCGGAGAGGTGTGCCCCACAAGTCCGTGAAGGTGACCTAAGGCGGCTCTGGGAACAACAGGCCACCCCAACGAAGGGGTAGCGGAGGCAGGCAGGTCGGCCCCACCCTCACCCACACGGGACTCCGGCAGTCGGTCACCTGGCACCAACGGCACAGACCGAGCGGACATGCTGGGGCCCCGCTCCAGCAAAGTCAGGCAAAAGCAGCAGCAGGCGGGACGCTCACTCTGCCGTCCTCAGCAACTGCCTCTCAGGGTCCCCAAACTCAGGGACTGGGATGCCCCCTGGAGTCGCTAGGAGCCTCCAAGGCGACGGACCTCAGCACCCCTGCCCTGTCCCACCTCAGCACTCACTGAAGCACGCCTCCCTCTCCAGGGGAAGGCACCCACCCGTGGCTTCAATCCCCGTTTGCTGTTTAAAGTTCAGTGAAGTGTTTTTGTGGTAAAACGCGAAGCCAGCCTGTCACTGCGGCGCCCGGAGCATCTGCAAGAAACGCCAGATGCCCAGAATGGAGAATGGGGACTCGGCCCCGGCCGCCGGACCGGCCCCTGCCCCGCGCCCCTGCAGAGGGGTCGCCCAGCACCCAAAGCTGAGGTTCCCCCGTGCCTCCCAACCTCGGCCAGACGCCACGGTCAAGACCATCAAATAATTTACTGCAACTCAGCCTGTGCCCAGCGGGCCAGGACGGGGCTGGGAGGAGAGTAACAGCCGGGGTGCCGGTGGCCTCAGTTCACGACAGTCTGTGCAAAGCGTCCCGGGAGGTCTGCGGTCACTGTGTCCAGGGAGCCTGGGCTGGCCGGGCTCCGGTGGCGCTTCCTTCCTTCCTTCCATCCTTCCTTCCTTCCTTCCCCTCCTCCTTCCTCCGTCCGCGCCTCCTCCCAGCATCCGGCACCCCCGCGCCCCGTGCCTGTGCTCATGGGGCGCAGAGGGCCAGTGAGGACGTCACGGTGGACACGGAAGGGACGTCAGGAGAGCAGGCACTTGCAGCTCATGCAGCCCGGGCCGCCCTCATCGGGCGGGCTCAGCTTCCGCACCTTGTGTTGCCGGATCTCTCGGACCAGCGTGTAGAAGGCATCCTCCACGCCCTAGGAGGAAGGGGCCGGCTCAGAGGCGGACTCCGCAGGGGAGGAGACCCAGGGACCCCTGCCTCGAGCTCATGCAGACTTGCAGCCCCTTGCCCACCTCCTCCCCACCCCTACCCCTACCCTGATAGACAGGAAGCCCCAGGGCTGCCCCCGCTGGGCAGACTGATCCCCAGAAGCTCCCCCCACAGGGCGGCCCCGAGGTCTGGCTCCAAGCTTGAACACCCTGTGTCCCACTGCTGTCTGACCTGCCACCCTCATGCCCGACAGCGCACTAAGGGGTCAGGGCCAACAAGGGCCCATGGGGCTCTCTGGGGGCAGAGGGGCCAGGGACCCAGGGTCACCGCTCCGGCCTGGCTCAGGGCAGCTCTCTCCCGGGACCTCCACCTTCCCCTGGAGCTGTGTCAGCCCAGACCCTGGGCCCTGGCCGCCCTCGCTGCCCTGCCATCCGGGGAGACTTACAGCGCTAGGGGCCGCTGGGTCACGGGGGTCCCGGAGCTGGAGCCAGAGCCAGAGCGGCTGCCCTGTGTCGGGGGAGAGGGGGCAATAAAGCACTGCTCCCTGGCAGGGTTGGGGCGGGGTGGGGGGTCCCTGGCTGGCGGTGGGGTGGAGAGCCGGCTCACCTGGCGAGTCTTGGCTGACGTCTCAATGTACGGGATGCCATAGCTGCGGGCGAGGTCCTGCGCCTGCCGAGACTCCACAGTACGTGCAGCCAGGTCGCACTTGTTCCCCACCAGCACCATGGGCACGTCATCAGAGTCCTTCACCCGCTTGATCTGCTCCCTGCAAAGAAGAAGGTGTGGCCCAGTCGTGGGCTGCAGGCACAGCTGCATCCAGACCCTTGAGAGTGAAGGAGAGAGACAGATGGAGTGAGAGAGAAAGGGAGGCCCCTGGGGGCCAGCAAGCAGCTCACCTGTACTGGTGGATGTCTTCGAAGGACTTGGTGTTGTTTATGGCAAACACGCAGAGGAAGCCTTCTCCAGTGCGCATGTACTGGTCCCGCATGGCGCTATACTCCTCCTGGCCCGCCGTGTCCAAAATGTCCAGCAGGCACGTCTCACCGTCAATAACCACTTGCTTCCGATATGAGTCCTGCAGAGGACAGTGCTTAGGGACCACCCCCATCTCTCGGTTGAGACAAGCAAACCGGCAGCCCCTCCCTGGCCCCACCCATGCCCCGCCCCGAGGTCCTGGAGAGCAGACGACTGAAGTCGCGCCCACATCGGGCGCCCACACCGCGATGGGAGGGCTGGGAATAGGGGAAGCATGGCTCACCTCAATGGTGGGGTCATACTCGTCCACGAAGTGGTTCTGGATGAGCTGGATGGTCAGGGCACTCTTCCCCACACCTCCAGCGCCCACCACCACGAGCTTATATTCCGTCATCGCTCCTCAGGGGATCGCGGCACACGTCAATGCGTCAATGCGGTGGTCTCCTGAGCCACCTGCCGAGGAAGCGAGCCACACTCAGCCACAGCGGCCCCGCAGGGCAGGCCTGTTGGGCTCCCTGGGCTGGCCAGCCCCACCCTCCGGCCCCAGACAACCAGGTAACACGGGTGGCAGCCAGATGGAGGCCTAGCCGCCCACCTGTGGCACCTCCAGCCCAGGGGTGGGAGAGGGGCCCCGCCTCCAGCTGCAGCTAATAGCTGTGACAGAGGCAGGGAGGTGGCCCCCCAAAGGCAGGGCTGACAGCTGAGAGCATCTCCCAACCACGCACCCGAATTAGAAGTTGCTGGGTAGGCAGAAAGCCCGGACCGGAGGCCCTGCAGGCTGAGCTTCCCAGTTCCCCTCCCTGCGAAAACAGGTCTTGCCACCGTGGAGCGCCCAGCAGCGTGCCCAGGCAGGCCAGTGCCAGCCTACAACCCGCTCGGGGCCCCACGGAGCGTGTTGGTGCATTTGACAAGTATTTACTGAGTGCCTACTGTATGCCAGGGGCTGTTCCAGGCACACGGTGACAGGCAGACAGAGAAGAACCCCCTGCCCCCCGGGGGCTCTGCCCACACCGCAAGGAGACCCACACCGTTAAAATAACGGGAAACTCCCGGTACCCTGTTGCTGTAGGAACTTTGAAGAAGGCAGATGTGGGCAGCCCGGCGGGAGTAGGGGGGTGGGGAGGGTTCCCGATAAGCAGCTGACTGAGAGGAACAGACCCAAACGAGGTGTGCGGCAGACGCACAGGTGACAAAAGAATGAAGGCCAGGGCTTAGGCCTCCGGCTGGGGTGCCCCAGTGTGGGAGGTTTCACGAGCGGACGCCCCTGCACGGACAGTGAGCAGTGATTTCCTACACCCCGGCTCGCCGGCTGCGCGTGATGGCCGCCTGGTGCCCGAGCACTCGGGGGGCAGCCTCGCAGCTAGAGGGCGGGCGACCCCGCGGACGGCCGCGGCCTC
>NW_027531894.1:363763-364307 GCF_008692635.1 Crocuta crocuta | reverse complement strand
CCGCCCGGTCCCGCCCCGCCCCGCTCCGGTTGGACGATCGCCCCGCCCGTCAAAGGCTGCGGCCGGGCGGGGCTTCCGGGAAACAGCGCGGAGGGCGGCGCCGGCCCTGGAGGCCCTCTTGGGCCGCGGCCTGAGGGGCTGGGCTCGGCCGGGCAGGAGGACTGAGGATCCGGGGGTCGCGGGTCCCGGGAAGCGTTCGGACTCTCCCGAGGAGATAGAGGCCCCGGGCAGCGGGTCCGCGTCCGGGTGTAGACTGGGGCGGGGTCGCTGCGGTCCGGCTCGAGCCCCCTGCCCTGCCAGAGAGGACTTCCCCTGCCCCGCGACGCGCAGCCCGCCGAGGGCGCCCCGGAGCGGAGGGGTCAGTCCGCGGGACGAGCGCCGGCGGACGCCCCTCGGGCTGGGGGCTGGACGAAGGCAGAGGGGGCCGCCCGGACGCGGGTCAGGTGCCTGGAGCAGGACCGGGCCGCGCCGGGAGTCTCTGGGACCCCCAGTGGTGGGCGCTCGGCTGCCCTACGCCCGGCTTCCCCGCAGGTGGCTCCGGACT
>NW_027531894.1:361673-363246 GCF_008692635.1 Crocuta crocuta | reverse complement strand
ACTGGGGCGGGCCCCGCAGCCCGGCCCACCCAGCTCCCCCAGCCCAGACGTTCCGGCGCGGCAGAAGCCCGCCGTGTGGCCCAAGGGTGTTGAGCTGAAACCCCCCCCACCCCAAACACAAACATGCACGTCCCGTCTCCCTTCAAGACTTTGAAAAAGACATGTCTTAACATCTTTTCAAATTTCGGAGTAACGTATAAACACACAGAAAACGCTGCCCTACACGTGAGGCCCAAGCCCGCTTTGCTCAGACGGCACCCCTCCCAGCCCGTGTCCCCTCCCGTGCCGGCTCCGTGCTGTTCTCTGGGAGCTCACCCCACTGCAGGCTGTGACCTTGGGGGGCGCCTTCGGGGACCATCCCCGCCCGTATCACAGCCGACCCCACGGGCCGTGACCGTGTCCGGTTGGAGGTCCGCGCACTGCGCCGCTGCTTGCGCCTGACGCGCACAGACACGAGGTGAAGGTGCCTAAATGGAAGCGGGTGGCGGCGTCCCTCTCGGGCGCGGACACTGCAAACCCCCCGGGTGTCCGGCCTGCATTTCCCTGGTCCTCGAGGGGATCCTTCCCACGGTGCTTCCTTTTGTTCGGGCGCCGCCACGCGCGGAGGCGGAGGTGAACCTCGCCAGGCCACGCCAGGGCCTTCGGGGCGACGCTCCCCGCTGAGGGAGGTGGGTGCTGTCCGCTCAGAGACCCACTTTGCGGGGACTGACAAGTGGCCTGTTGGCGTCCCACCCCGCCGCCCCCGCTTGATGGCGTCTCGCCTCTGCCTCCGGCTCCCTCCCAGCCCAGGGGGTGCCCGTGGCGTCCGGAGCCCTACCCTCCGGATCCCGACCCGGGTTGGCTGCTGCCCCGCCCCCGCCGCCCTGCCCTGGCAACTGTTGCTAAAGGGGCGTGGCTCGACCTGCAGCCGCTGCCCGCGGCCTCATGAATATTTGAGTATTCAAATGATGCCCCGGCCCGGTTGCCATGGCGCCCAGGGCCCGCAACCCCGCCACCGGAAGAACGACCCACACCGATCGGAGCGAGCGCCCCGCGGCGGAGGGCGCCCAGGGCGGTGGCACCCAGACCAACCTCTCAGGTGAGAGCCACGCACGCGTTTGGGCCCGGGGCCACAGGCCTCGCTGTCTCCCCGGTGCCTCGGGGGAGACAGGCCGAGGAAGGGGCCCTAGGATGAAGCAGCAAGGCCAGTGGGGAACTCAGCGGTACCCCCAGGTGTCAAATTTGGTCCTCCAGAGCCCCTGCTCAAAACCGATAGCCGGCTCCCAAGGACTCCCAGTCACCGGGATAGGAGGGGCCCCAAGCCCTGCCTCTGGGGAAGATTGGGAGGCAGGGACCCAGACTCTGCCTTTGGCAGTTTCCTTGGTGGGGACCCGTCTGAGGCCAGGACCTGCCGTCAGAGCTCCTCCCTGTGTGGTGAAGGCCTGGAGGGTGCAGGGGACCCAGAGAGCTGATGAGCCAGGCCAGGGGCTGGCACTAGCCTGGGCTGTGAGGACAGACAGCCCCCTTGGTTTCCAACTTGGGAGGTTTGTGGGGCCCACAGAGGGGCAGGGCGGGGGGGGGGGGGGGGGGGGGG
>NW_027531894.1:343022-361455 GCF_008692635.1 Crocuta crocuta | reverse complement strand
GGTGGCATGAACAGCACAGACAGGCTCCGCCAGTGCATGAATGTGAGGGGACAGTGTTTACAGGCCCTGCTCCTTGGACCCCGAGGCCTTTGGGCTGATACGCTGGGCCTTGTCAGGGGGAGGACCACTGCTCAGCTGCTGTCAGGCACAGGGCAGGGCAGTGGGCTTGGCCCTTAATGCTGCCAAGGGCATCTTGGGGCTGCAGCCTGAACAGCCCGTGCACTCCCGTTCCCGCAAGGCTGGCCGGCCTGGGAGGGGGGTGGGCAGCGTATTCCCAAGAGGCATAGTGGTGAGGTCCTCCTGCTAGGCGTGGGGCTTTTCACCAGCTAGAGAGAGGCAGCCAGCAGAGAGAACTTTTGGAAAGAAATCCTGGCTGGAAACCCCATGGCCTTAACTTCCTTGGACCCTGGGTGTATGTGTCGCTTTCCAGGGGAGGCCACTGAGGCACACAGACCCAGGGCTCAGCACCCCTCCCAAGGCCTCTGTCAGAGCCCAGCTGGCCACCCTCCCAGCCCTAAGCATGGCGGGGAGGATGTGTCTGGAACGTCCATGGGGGCTGATGGATAAGAGCAGTAGATCCATTGGCTGATTCCTTCAGTGGCTCGCTTAGAGCCTCTCTTCCGTACGTTGTGGACGCAGCGGGCAAGCATCCTGCCTGCGCAGAGCCCCACATTGTCTTGGGGTGAGGTGCTAACTCAACAGAACAAGTTATAAAACACAGAGGACCATAGAATGAGTCAGACTTACAAGGAAAGCAAACCCAGGAAGGGCAGGAGGGAATACCAAGGCAGGGATCAGTGAGGCCTCAACCCAAGTTAGAGACAAGTGGCCAGAACATTCTGGGCAGGCTTCTGGCTCTACCCCCAGAGATGGTTCTAGGGTCTGGGGTCAGGTCAGGCAACCTGCATCTTTAAGGAGCAATGCCTGGGGCACCTTGGTGGCTCAGTCTGTTAAGCATCCGACATTGGCTCAGGTCACGATCTCATGGTTCATGAGTTCAAGCCCCATATTCGGCTCTGCACTAACAGTTCAGAGCCTGCATCCTGCTTCAGAGTCTGTGTCTCCCTCTCTCTGCCTCCTCCCCGCCACCTGCTTGTATTCTGTTTCTCAAAAATAAGTAAATGTAAAAAAAAAAAAATTTTAAATAATAATGAGCAATGCCAGACAAAGCATGTGCAGGTGGTCCAGGGACACACTGAACAGCCTCCCGTGGGGCCTGGGGATGGGGGTACTCAGGAGGAACAGCATGCCAGGGAGCCCAGCCCACGAGGGACAGTCCATTGTGGCTGCCCTGGGAACCCCTTTTGGAAAGAGAATGGGGTCAGCAACAACCTGACTGTCTTCTCCATCAGCCAGTCTGGGGCTCCCATCAGGATGATCAAAAGGACCTGAGGGCCAGTCCCCCCACTGACAGCCCCACGCATCTCCACACCTTCTCACTTCTGGGCCCTGTGACCTCAGTCCTGCCTGCCTCGGATCCCCTGGGCACAGTGACCTGGCCAGGAGGCTCACCCACCTCCCTCCTGCAGGTGCTGCCTGGGCGCACATGCCGCCGCCTTGTCTGGATGTTTGACCCATGGTGGGAAAAGGCAGCTGCCTCCAGGTGAGGGGGCTCAGTGGGCACAGGGGTTGGGGGGGATGCCTGAGAGCCTAGCCCTGGGCCCCCATGCTTGGAGACCACTGATGGAGACGCACAGCAGCACAGGGCCTGAGGGAATGGCTTGCTGCTGGTCACAGCTGACAGAGCAAACATGACTTGGGGCCGATGGCACCCCCCAGGGTCCCACATCTCGCAGCCTGCATAGGACCTCCAATAGGGGGGCCCAGAGCCAGTACCCCTCTTTGGACCCTGGAGGATGGGCCAAAACACAAGAAGGTGACCTTCCCAGACCCCAGTGGGGTGTAAGCTAAGGCTGAGCGGGGGATGGGAGGGCACCATGAGGACCCCAGGCAGGGGGAAACTAAATGAGTAGAGCCCACCAGAGCCAGGCAGGGGAGCCCCACAGGGCCGGCTGTGCAGGGGTTTAGGCCAGGCTGCAGACCCGAGGGAGAGCAAAGGCTTAGTAGCTCTGCCCTCCACCCATTCCCCGCAGGTTGGATGTGAATGGCTCAGGCCTGGGACAAAGCCCAAGAGCCTTGGCCAAGCCCGGCCGCTGTCCGGGTGCGGGAGCTGAGCTGGCAAGGCCTGCACAACCCATGCCCTCAGAGCAAGGACCCGGGCAGCCACAGGGGCAGCCATGACGAGCGGCTGGTAGGGGAGCACCTGTCACCGGCCCGACTGGTAAGTGGCCGCAAGGGTCTGCGTGAGGCAGCAGTCGAGGTCTGATCCCGCCTGCCCGTGGCCCTCAGCCCTCCAGCCTCGCCTGGCTGACAGGCACCCTCAGCCCTGCTATGCGACACAGATGTGCCCCAGGCATTCAGGACCCCATAGAGAATGAATGAGCCGGGCAGGAATCCCACAGGTATTTGCCTAGTACCCACTGTGTGCGGCCTCCATGAACCATTCCATGACCCTGAGAAGCCCCTCGTTCAAGCAGCTGCCGTCCGTGTGGGAGGCAGGGTGGGAAGCCGTCCGAGTGCCCAGCACACGGAAGGCCCAGACCGCCAGGAGTGAATGAAAGCACAGGCACGGTAAGGGAGCCCTGGCATCCGAGTGCAGCTGGTTAAGTGGGGGCCGCTCCAGGGTCCCACCCACTGTATCCAGAGCCACTGGTGAAGGCTTTGTCCCACATCTGGGGTGGGGGTTTGCTGTCAGCCCCGCCCCCATCCTGAGGCCCACCGCGACATGGAGAGCCCTCCCGACTCCCGATTCCTGCGCAGCAACCCTTCCGGGCACCTCTGCACGTCACCCGCTGCTGGCCATGCTGAGGGGACAGACCCCACCAGCTGCAGGCACCTGTCCACACCCACCCTTGCATGGGGTAAGAGGGTGAAAGGCGCATGGGGAGGGGTCCCTTGGAGATGCCGGGGCGACATTCTCACCAATGTGCAGCACGAGGAAGCCTGGCTGCATGGGGCCCCCTCTGCCTTCCTGACCAACTCCAAGATCAGCTCAGGGGGAAGGGACTCGCTGCCAGGCCCCCACCCCACGCGCCATGCTGGCTCCTCCGGGCGTGCAGCCCTCCAGCCGCCCTGCAGGCCCCCGTCTTCCCAGTGCCTCTGTCCGGCATGGGGCACATCAGGACGGCCCTCCACCAGCCCCACAACAGCCCCTAACACCGCCCCAGGGCACAGAGATGGATTCACAGCTGCAGGCCACCTCTGTGCAGGCCAGCTCTGGGGTCCTATGTCCCTCCGTGCGGATGAGGTCTGGGTTCAGACACAGCAGGGGGGGGTGTTGGCGGGGCCAGTGTGCATGGAGGAGCTCGGGGTGGTGCTCCTGTCTCAGGCACGCCTAGGGCCCTGACAGCCTGACTCTCAGAGGGGACTTCGGGCACCTGTTGACCTGGCCACAGGGCTAGAGCGTCCTCTGCTGGACAGAGCGGCTGGCTGGCAGCAGAGGAGGGACAGGGAGGGCACAGAGCTCAGGGTGGTGCTGCCTGGCCAGGGAGTGCCAGGAACAGGGTGCAGGTAGGGCAGGACCCCCCCCCCCCAGGAGGACCTAGCCTCATCACCTACCGAGCACCACACACCAGGAGCAGGGCCCTGGGCAGGCCCACCGCAAGCACCCTCAGGGCCTGGAAGTGAGCTCATGCCGGCCAGAAGCCGAGGAGACAGGACAATGGCTCTGGGCCCGGTGGCTGCAGTCCGGGAGCGGCACACCCCCCACCCCACCCCCCGGCATCCGCAGAGTGGCAGACACTCCCGGTGCCCAGTGAAGTATCTGTGCTTCATTTCCTTTCGTTTTATGCTCATTCTCGGCTGACAATGCCCAACGGGGAGTATGTTTGCAGGAGTATGTATGGTTGCCGTGCCTTCCTCAGATGGCTGGTGGGACACCCCCAGAGGTCCCCGTGACCCAGAAGGCTTTGTACAGCCTGAGATCCCCACAATGTCAGGCCCAGGTGGGGTGCAAACAGTACCATGAAGCTGTCTCCTCAGACCCACAGGATGCCCACGTCAGACTGCTCCTGGGTGAATCTCGCTGACACTCAGGCGCCCATCAGCATTTCCCGACACCTTGGCGGGGGGGAGGGGGGGGTTCTGTAGCCCATGTGTCATCTATGGCCACGTAACGCTGACCATAAGTCTCCCAGACTCTGGCTCCAAAGACAGGTGTCCGTCCTGAGGCTGCCCTGATCCCAGCAGCACCGCGGGCTGCCCTGCTCACGGCCGACCCTGGGCTGAGCAGCAAGTGAACGCCAGGTGCACACTTGTGGGCTCCAGCCAAGCCCAGCGTGGACGAGGCCACCTGCTCTGGGGTCTGTGTTGTCACCAGCCAGGGAATGGATGCACCATTCTAATTCAGGCGAGGAGTGACAGGTGTGAGTGGTGGCCCACTCTCCACATTCGGAACCTGCACACTCCTGAGTCCCCGTGAACCCCTTCTCAGGCGAGTCCAGCATCTCAGGGGAAAGTGTTTGTATTGCACACATCCGAAGAAAGGCCTGTCCGTAAGACCCAGGCAAGCGTGAGGACCAGTGTGGCCCCCACAGCAAGTCTGCAGTGGGGGACACAACAGGCTAACTCTCCAGCCTCTCCCACTTGAGAAGGGGGGTCCCTGGTCTGGTGGCATTGACCCCCACCAAACAAACGTTTGGGTGCCCTGTGCTGGGAACACACTTTGATTGGAGATTGTTCTGTCCCTGGTGTGGCTTCTGTCCATCCTGAGACCTCCTTCTCCACCTGGCTCCTGGCTGGAGAAAGACACTGCTCTTGCAGACAGCCTCCGTGACCCCCCCGCCCTGGGCCACGGCAGCCTGGCCATCAGAGGCCCACGGCCCGTGTGCTGTGCCACACATACGAGTCCAGCCGACGCCAGGACTGAAAGCCATACTCACGATTGTGTCTGGACACGTTCCTCTCTACAGACTCCATCACTGCGAGCTGGGGCCTCTCCTGTGGGCGCGGAGCAAGCCGGCCTCGTCCCTGAGACTGACTCCTAACTGCAAGCCCTTCTCAGCTTTTTTTTTCTCTTGTGGATTGGAATTGAGCGACAGTTTTCTTTTTCAGACCCACAGGCTCCAAACCTCCCTTCCCTCCGAGCAGCCTTATCCAGTGCACTGAGCGGGGCCGCTCATGCTGCCCACCTCATGCTGGGACCTCTCCACTCAACGTGACAAGCTCCTCGTGCACATTTTCTGCCATCCAGCCTACTGCAGGAGACTGTCTCGCATGACATGGGCACCCACTTTTTCACACCCCAACCAGGTCCCCAGCCAGTTACATTCTTTAGCTGCTTTGCTGTGGGAACTATCGGAACGGCACCTAGCTCCCGAGTTCTGTGTGCGGCGGCTGTGGCTGCCATGCTCCATGACAGACAGCACCCAGTCTCGTGGCTTATGGTCCGAGCACGCTCATCCGCAGGTCTGAGGGGGCTAGAGCTCAGCCATGCTCAGCAGACTCGGAGCCGAGTTCCGACATGCTGGGTCTGTTCCACGGGTCTCGTTTAGACACTGGCACTCTCAGGGCAGGCCCTTGTCTGCAAGTAGCCCCACAGCCAAAGCCATCCATGGCCAAGGTCAACACAGATGAGGCATGGAAATGTCTGCCACCTGTCCCAGCCCCACAGCCAAAGGCAGAGATGGGGAACTGTCCAGGCCTCCAGGCTGACTCTTCATCGATTTTTGCAGCGGGCCCTGGCCCAGGTAGATGACCTTCAACTGGTGAACATGCTGGAGATGTGCATCAGCACCCGTGAGAGCAGCCTGGGGAACTTTGGTGAGAGCCCCTCCCTGTCCACACCCCACCATGGCAAAGTCAGGCTGTGGGGCTGGCAAAGTCAGACTTCTTCTTGAGGGTCTATTCGCTGGAGGGCTCTCCTCCAGGCTTCGGTCTTTGGACCACTGTACTCCACGGGCCTGCCCTGCACCCCACGGGCCCACGCTGTACCCCACAGGCCAACTCTGCGTCCCTCTTTCCAGGGATCAGGGACTGTCTTGCAGGGTCAATGCCCTGTTCTTGGAAGGAGACTAGCTCAGGACCCTTTCCGGGGGGGGGGGCTGGGGGTACACAGGGGCCCTGGCTAGGGAGGGTCCTGTGCTCTGGAACACAGAGCTGCAGGTTGATGGGGGTTATGGTGTGGGGTGCCTGAGGCTGACCTGGGATGTGACTCAGGGTTGGGACCCAAGCTGTGGCGGCACCCCCACACCAGTGGGGCACCCCTCCTCCAAGTGGACTCCTGGAGTCCAGCAGCCACGTGGCCTTCCGGGCGGGCCAGTCCACTCAGGCGCACCTTCTCCCCCTGCCCCACGTGAAGCACGCGGCCCTGAGGTTGCCTCCAGGACTCAGAGCAGCCATCGATCGGCAGGGGCCAGGGGGCACCGATGTCTCTGGCGGGTGCAGAGAGGTGAGTGAGGGGGTAAGGCTTAGTCTCCGACCTCTCGCTCCTGTGGCCCCCAGGGGTGCACCTGCCCAACCTCAGCCAGCTGAAGCTGAATGGCAGCTGCCTGGGCTCCGTGAGGTGAGTCCTGCCCTGGGGTCACGGCCGAGGGAGGGTCCCCACCCAGAGCCCCCTGGCGTCCTACTGTCTCCATGTCCTCGGAGGGCCCTGACACCTGCCCTTCCAGCCTGACTCTGGGACATGCGGTGCATGTCACCCACCCCCGGTTTGTTGGAGGCACCTGCTGAGAGTGACGGATGCCACCCAGAGCCTGTCGTCAGTGTCAGGCTGGTCACACCAGGTCTCCAAGGACGCACCACGGGGCACTCGGAAGATGCTCCCCACCTTTGACAGAGTCCCCAAGTGGCGCGGGGTCTCTGGTGGGTGCCCCAATACCACCCAAGCCTTCAGGGCCTCAGGCGCCCCCGCAGCAGGGCACGTAAAGCATAAGGGCACGTGAATCATCAACTTAAAAGACAAAATTCAAAACTAAGGACAGATTAATGCCCTTTGTCTACATCACTGGCTGGAAAGAACAAAACTGAAGTAATAGCAAACTATTCTGGGTGGTCGAGCAGAATGGGCTTCACAAAAACACTGCTGATGTAACGTAGCCGGGGCCAGCCGGCAGGGGGGTGGGCTTCCAGCCAAAACTCTAGAAAACTATCCAGATGCTTGAAATGGGCTCTCAGCGCCCAGTCATGTCTAGGTGAGTCCGGAAAGGTATTTATTAGGCAACCTCCTTTAAATGCTTTCTTGATTTTCCTTATTTATACTGTTATTTATCAAATAAACATCCAAAAGAACTTAAGAAAACACTTGAAGATCTGGACATGGAAGCGAAGAACATTGGAAGACGACCTGGCGCTCAGGGCGCAGCCCCGAGGACGAGAGCAGAGAAGGGGCCCCGGAGCACAGGGCCACCTGTCTGCAGCGAGGGCTGGAAAATGGGGCTTCAGGAATGTGCCTTGAAGGTGCAGCTAAGCAGGGTGCTGACAGAGATACCAATGCTTTCTTTAGCTTAACCAACACAAAAAATCCTATTTACTTCTTCATTGTCAAGGCTTCAAATTAGCTCAACAAATAGTCAGGTATATAAAACTCATATAAAATAAAGGAGGAAAACTATAAAGAGAAGTGGAAGGTAGTATAACAGCAAGAAACATGATACATCATTTGTAGCAAAACAAAACAATTCAATTCCAAGGAAAAAAAATTCCAAGAACAATTAGATCATAAATTGCAAGAAAACATGTTCTGTCCCTTGATAATGATAGTGACAAATGTAGCAAGTCTTTAAGTTTTCTGTTACTGAATCCTGAAACTTGGCCACGTGATGTTTGTGAATCTCCATGGCTGAAAGTGAACCAGTTTGTAAAAGGAAACTAATTAAGTGAGACAGTTTAGTAAACTTGTTGCAGACTTGGCTGATAACAGCGATGTTATAGGTCAAGGGGCACCCAGCCGGCTCAGTCGGAGGAGCGTGCGGCCCTTGGTCTGGAGTCGTGAGTTCGAGCCCCACATTGGGTGTAGAAGATCTCAGGCGGTATCTTAAGGGATGGAAAATAATTTTGATGTAATGTCTGTCAGTTCATCAGCTGAGCGAGAATTCAGCCGAAACATCGCAGGCGTGAAGGCGGATGTTCTCGACTTCTAGGCTTTATACGGGCCGAGCGTGGCTTAGACTCTTCGAGGTCCCTCGGCCAGCCTCCCCCCGCTGACCTCGCCCATGGTGGCCTTCGCATAAACAGAAACCCTGCGTTCTCGCCTTTTACTTCTAGTCTTTAATCCAACCTACCTGTGAGGTCACCTTCAATGGTGGCATGAGATTGGGACCCCATTTTAATTCATGCCATACAGTGGGTCCATTTTCCCAGCAACCCTCCACCTCCCTACAGACCACTGTGCCATTTGTCAGGTCCCCGTGCAGATGCACATATGGGAGCCCTCGGCGGCGTCTCTCTGTCTGTCCGTCTGTCCTGCACCAGTGCCGTGCTGTCTGTATTCCCAGGGCTGTGTGTTACTTTGCCTGTGTCTGACACCCTCATCGTCATCTTCCTTTTCCTAAAATGACCTGGCTGCTCCTGAATGCTTCTTGTACTTGAAGTTTACGGTCTGTTTGTTGGGTCACACACACTACTCTTTCTGGAATTCTATTTTTGCAATGAGGAAAGATTTGCATGCTACTTTGGGTTTATTTGTTAACTTATACACGTTCATGAATATGATACAGCTCTCCATTCGTGTGTTCCTTTATAGTTTTCATAGAGTCTTTTAACTTCCCCTATGAAATTCCCCACTGCTGCTTGGAACAGGGCAGGACATCAGCCTCCCTGAAACCAGAGCTAAATTAATGCCCACGTAGTTATAGGAGAAACATGAATGGCCTTCTGTTTCTCTTGTATTTTCTGGCTGATTACCATAAACGTGGAGAAACAAGGACACTGATCTAGAATCGATTATTCCCGTCAGTACAGCCCCCCTGGGTTTCATGTGTGGGTCTTGCATCTGCTGACATTGTGCCTTGATTTTCTAAGTAGCAATACTGCCAGGCTCTCCTCTTAATTCCAGTAATTTGTGAATTCACTTGAGGTTTCTGTACTGATGATGTGACGGTCAGCAGCTTGTGCGCCTTGGCTTCCACTTGCAGCCCACACGCTTCTCTGTCTCACCCTACAGGCCGCGGGCCGGCCGCCCAGTGCGACCTTAAGTACCAGCAAGGGCGGCATCTGTCTGAATGCGTGTGTGTCTACGCATCTGTCCACACGATCGATCGTGAAATGGTGTTTCTGGCCTCCATCGGCGGATGTTGCAGGGGCACTAATTCTTCCCCGCGTTCCTGCAGTAGGGACACTGGGTCACCCGAGTTAACATCATTGTGACTTTAAATTCCATTTGCTTGGCGGTGCTCATGTCCGTGCTCACGAGGGCCAGACTTTCAGCTGCCCTGTGCGTCTGTGGTCCCGGGATCAGGGGTTGATGCCCAGATTGCCTCCTGTGTTTATTGCGCTTTTCGACTGCTCTATTTTTTAAACTTCTTGTATGAGAAATTGTTGTGGAAGATAGACATTGTCTACTCCGTGGTGGCTAATTAGANCACAGACCGAAACAGGCTCCAGGCTCTGAGCTGGCAGTTAGCACAGAGCCCGACGCGGGGCTCGAACCCACGAACCGCGAGATCATGACCCGAGCGAAAGTCGGACGCTTAACCGACTAAGCCACCCAGGCGCCCCTAGAACTTACTTTTAAAACCAGTAGGGGCACCTGGGTGGCTCTGTCGGTTGAGTGTCCGACTCTTAGTTTTGACCCTGATCATGATCCCAGGGTCATGGGATCCCGCCCCACATGGGGCTCCACACTGACTGCACAGAGCCTGCTTGGCTTTGTCTCTCTGTCTCTGTCTCTGTCTCTGTCTCTGTCTGTCTCCCCCTCTCCCTCTGCCCCTCCCCTGTTTGTGCTCTCTCTCTCTCTCAAAACAAATAAATAAACATTTCACAATTAATTAATTAAAGTGAGTCCAGATCTGAGGACTGTGAGGCTTGCGGGGATGACAATCACCACTTAATTTCTTTGATCAAGTTTTCTATTTCTTTCGGTGCCAGCTTTATCTAGGCTTTCAAAAATGTTGGTATATATTTTGTTTATAGTACCTTCTATTTTTTTCAGTTGCTGCTCTGGCTATAATTATTCCTGTATTAAAATGCTGTATATTTATTTGCATTGTCTCCTTATCTTTGCTTTGCTGACGTTGTCCGTTAACTTTTTGCAGAGTTGGCTCTGGCTCTGTTAGTTTTCTCTACAGTTTGTCTGGTTATTACTGGCTCCATCCTCATCTTTATTGTGTCTTTACTTCTTGTTCTTTTTGTAATTTGCTGCTGTTCTCTTTCTAGTTCCTCGAGCTAAGTGCTTCGCTCTGTTGTTATCCTTCTAGTTTTTTGAGAAATACGTTTGGCGACATAAATTTCTCTCCCCGCACAGCTTTAGGAAGGGTTCCACAAATTCCACATGCTTTGCTTTTTGTCATTAGTTCTAAGTTTTTGGTAATTTTCCTATCTAATGTGAGATGAGGCAAAATCTGCTAGTTATTCCCCAATCTTTATTCTTCTATAACAGTGGAACTCCCCGTTTTCAGCTGGGCACACAGCCGCCTCGTCTGCCCCCCAGCCGGCTCTGGCCGTGTGCCTCGAGTCTGAACCACAGGTCACACGCAGCAAGGTGTGTACAGACTCTGAAAGCAAACGGAACGGAACAATAATACCATCTCAGAAATGAAGACGAGCCCCAAGGAGACGCTGCAGGAAACCCAATACAAGAAATTGCACGGGAGAACAGACTGATTGAAAGGAGCACAATTCATTGTCCGTGAACGGAGTCTGGACGGACCGCAGGGACGGAGGGCAGATAGAGGGTCTGCCGTGCCCAGAACTATAATCGCTTCAGAAGGAAAGTGGAATAATAGAACGGAACAAATATTTAAAGATTAAAGAAAACTTGTGAGACACAAAAGAAGGCTTTCAACCACACCTTGAAAGAAAAACTCGAAGGTGACCAGCCAACGCTGAAACACACCCTAGTGAAGTTACTGGACGCGAAGATGAGATGTGCAGGTGGCCACGGAAAGGCACCACCTCTTCCTTTAAGATGAACAGAAACGGGGTTTTCCTCGGACTTCTCCACAGAAACACGCAAGCCCAGGAGACAGGGTGATGCCCACATGCCCAGTGGAAGGAAGGCAGGACCGAGAATCCCATGCCCAGCCACTGCTTCTGAATGAATGAGTTACAGATCAAGGAAAACAGTTTGATTAGCCCCTCTCAAAGAAATCACCAGACACAAACTTCAGCCAACTAAGAGACGATGGGAAAACCCACTGGCCGCCATGGACTGGCGGTAAACGTGGAAGCCCCGTAACGGGGGGACAAAGCAGAGCAAAGCCTTGGCGCCCAGGTGAAGCCGTGCGTCAGACATCACCACGGGGGGTGGCGGGCGTGTGCCCTGGAAGGTCTGAGGCAGAAAAGCCATCAGGTGTCACCGGGCTGGGAGGAGACACGGGCATAGAGCAGATAAGCAGGGGGAAGGGCAGACGCCAAGTCCGAGGTGAGAAAATGCAGGGGCGCCACTTTAAGGAGCATGGGAGTCATGCTGCAGCGACGGGTCCCCACCCTCACCCCCGGCCCAGCAGGGAAGCCCCCCACATCAGGGCCCCCAGCAGCTCAGTTCTTTCAAGCAGCATTTCAGACCCTTGCTCCCAATTTAAATGCCCAGAAGCTATTCACGGTATAATTGGGAATATTGGGGGGCGCCTGGGTGGCTTAGTCGGTTAAGCGTCGACTTTCGCTCGGATCATGATCTCGCGGTTCGTGGGTTCGAGCCCCGCGTCGGGCTCTGTGCTGACTGCCAGCTCAGAGCCTGGAGCCTGTTTCAGTCTGTGACTCCCTCTCTCTCTGACCCTCCCCTGCTCACGCTGTCGCTCTCTCCTAGAAATAAATAAAAAAAATTTAAAAAAAGAAAAAGAAAAGAGAAAGAGTCACTTTAAAAAAAATAATTGGGAATATTGGGGTACCTGCAGCATGAAAGGAAAGGTCAAAACGAAGGCTCCCTGGAAACTGGGCCACACGGGGAGGAGGCTACAACCTCCAGACCTCACCAAGTATTGCAGGAGACACAGAAGATGTGACCTCTTGGCATCTTCAAAACAAGAATATCATGCTGTGAACAAAGACCAGAGAACAATGAAGGCCACGTAGGAATGAGACATATGGCCACCAACATAAAAACGTTAGTAACAACGTTGGAAAATGAGGACATTTCCCCGAAAGCAGAACCTGAGGCAAAGAGATGGAAACCGGGAGAGGAGCTAAGAAGACGAGGGCCATTCTCAGACAAGCAGCGCAGGAGTGGCAGAGCTCCGGTGTGAGGGCAGGGAACACAGACAGAATAGACAAGAAATGCCGTCAGGAACCTCCCAGAACCCAGCTGAAAGGATACGCCCTGTCGGGGGGCGCCTGCAGGCAGCAGTGGTTGCCAGAGGGTTCTAAGGTCTTCTACGTGGAGGTACACTGGCCTGCCTGTGTGCAGGGGAGCGGCGGCAGAGCGGGGTGCTAGGCCAAGCCCAGGGCAGGGGCTGGGGGAGGTCTCCCGGGCACGGCTGGCTGGCAGAAGGGCTGCAACCTGGGGAAGCCATCCACAAGAGAGGCCAAACAAGGAGAGTGGGGGTGATCCCAGTGAGGAAGGGAACCCACTGCAGCAGGCAGTAGGCGCGGCTCAGCGAAGTCATCCGGCGACAGGGCGGCTCCTCTCCGCCGGGCCCAGGCCCTCCAGGGCCGGGAGAAGGTGGGCTCTGCCGGTGCCCGAGACCACGGGGCTGCAGCAGGGGTGGAAGGCGGGGAGGCAGGGGGCTCCGGGACCCCGTCCGCAACCTGGAGGCCGCCACGCACAAGCCGCGGGTGACGGGCAGCGCTGTGGCCGGAGACAGCCACGTGTGGGTGGCGGATGGGCTCGCGGCATGGCACAGGGCCTTCGTGGCACAGCTGTGGGCCTCCAGCCCGGGACAGCGCTGACCAGCCACCCCTGCCCTCTCCAGGGACCTGGGCACCTCCCTGGGCCACCTGCAGGTGCTGTGGCTGGCGCGCTGCGGCCTCACTGACCTGGATGGCATTGGCTGCTTCCCGGCCCTGAAGGTGGGTCTGCGGTGCCCTGGGCTGGGGAGAGGGGCCCGGCCAAGCCCTGGCTGAGCGCCCTGCTGCCCCAGGAGCTCTACGCCTCCTACAACGACGTCTCCGACCTGAGCCCACTGTGCCTGCTGGAGCAGCTGGAGGTGCTGGACCTGGAGGCCAACAGCGTGGACGACCGGGGGCAGCTGCGCTACCTGCAGCTCTGCCCCAGGCTGGCCACGCTCACCCTGGAGGGCAACCCGGTGTGCCTGCGGCCGGGGCCCGGCGCCTCCAGCAAGGTGCGTGCAGTGCGGTGCGCCCCCAGGCAGCTCATCCACGGGGCGGGGAGACGCTCTGTGGCCCTCCCATGGCCCCAGGGGCCTCTCTGCCCCCCGAACGCGGGTCACGCCCAGCCCGGGCGGCAGGGTCATCCCCGGGGAACACCCCACCTGCACCCTGTGACTCGTTCACCAGGAGCTCGTTCTCTTGTATCGCTGGAGACCTTCTAGGCCAGGACCAGACGCCACAGGGCCACATGCACACACGCCACACCCCCCAGCCCACGCATGTACCCCTGCGGTGTCCGTGCACACACCCCGTGGGACCACACGTGTCCAGTACAGCCTGCACGTAGAATCATGCACACTCACACACACACAGCCCCACGCAGGCCCAGTCCAGAGCTCCCTTCACCACCCCCCCCCCGCAGGCCTGTGCACACCCCACACAGCTGCCCACACCCCAGCACTGCCCATGCCTGGAGCGCACTCTTCCTGCCCTGCCAGCCTCCACTGGGTGGTGCCCAACTAGGCCACAGCTCTGGGCTCAGGGCAGCTCCACAGGCCAGAGGACACCACTGGACCTTGGCTGTGAGCCCAGAGAGCGAGTTGACATGCAGGGGAGACCAGAGGTCCCCTCAGTCCCTGGTGGCCAAGAGTGACCCAGGCCAGCACTGGCACGAGGGTCTGGAGGAAGCAGCCACGGGAGAGCCCGCTGGGCCCAGACCTGCCACGCCCTCCACGCTGCAGGTGCCCCCGGGCTACAACTATCGGGCCGAGGTGAGGACACTCATCCCCCAGCTGCAGGTCCTGGACGACGTGCCAGCCACACGCACCAGCGTGCCAGCCCCCCAGAAGCTGGACCAGGACTGGCTCCTGGTGAAGGAGGCCATCAAGGAGGGCAGTGTCTCGGACAGCCTGTTCCCTGGGCTGGGTATGGCGGCCCCTCACCTGCCCTCTGGCAAGGGCTGCCCCACCCAGCCTGGGGCTTGAGCCCCAGAAGAGGCTGCCCCCCCCTGCTGCCCCCAGGAAGAGAGCCCTGTACCCTCAGCACCCCCGCAGGCCTTTCAGAGATAAACAGCCACATTTCACAACCCTTCTCAGCCCTGACCTTTTGTCCCCAGAGCTCTGCATTGCTGCCCCCAGGCCAGGATAACCTCCCTGTGAGCAGCACCTGGTGCGGCATGGGCCCCCAGACACAGACACATGCCGGGTGGCGGGGCCCTGGTTTGTGGACAGTCTCAGGGGGGCTCATGGGGTGGCCGGCTGGCGTGTGCTTCCATGACCTCTGATTTTGTCCCTCGGGTAGATCATCCCCACGGAGCTCCCGTTCCGAGATTCGGCTCCCAGCTCTCCTTGCCTGAGACCCAGCCACGGGCCCCCAGGCCATGGCCCCTCTCGCTGCTGGTCACTGGGGGTCCCCTGCCTGGAGGTTTGCTTCCCAAGGACCCAGCTCCACAGGATGACACCAGTAGCCTCACCCACGGTAACTAAGCCACCTCTGCACAAAGCTCACGCTGGAGCCCCTCAGCCCCAAGCAGACCAGCCACCCCCTCTTCCTCAGGTGCCAGCCAAGTCCTCTGTGGAAACCCCACCAAAGGCCTGCGGGAGCGTCGACACCAGTGCCAGGTGTGCCTTGTCTACGACCGCAGGGGGCTGGTGTGCTGCCCTGGCAGTGCCCCGGCCCACAGTCACTGCTGGCCAGAGGCCCCAGCCCCCCCCAACACCTTCCACAGCCAGACGAGTCCTGCCTTCAGGGTTCCCCCACCAGCCCCCTCGAAGGCTGTGCCTCCAGACCAGCCCCTTCTCTCCTCAGGCCTGGACAGCTCCGGAGCCGCTGGCCTCATGCGAGGACCCGGCCGCCAGCACCTCCCCAGGGCCTGACCCTGCGGACAGCAGTGACCTCCTGGCCTTGGCTAGGCTCCAGGCCTGGAGGGAGCCGCACCTTCGGTGGGTGCCTCTCCTGGCCCCCGGCCCCAGCTCTACAAGTCCTGGTTTGGTGGGAGGTCATGGCTGGGGGCTGCCTTGGCACCCAGGACGGCTGGAGGAGCCGGCCATGGGAGCCTGAGGCTGGGGGACCATCCCAGGGCACACACTCATTTGGGAATGGCCCTAAGGGCAGGGCTGCACCCCCTTCCCCCTCTAGTTCCCTCCCCAGTAGGTACCTGGAGTCCCAGCAGGAAGGTGCCACGGCCCCCTGGGGCCTACAGCGGGGCCCTGAAGAGCAAGGGGACAAGTCGAGGCCCAGGACTCCCTCCAGCCCCCTAGGCCTGGTCCCAGGTACTCGGAGTGACCCCACTCACCGCCCCAAACTAGCACGCATCAGCTTGGGTCCCCTTCCCCAGCTGGGCTCTGAGAGGGGCTCCGATGGGGTGGTCCTCTCCTGATGGTGGGGGGCTTACAGTCAAAGGGTTCCAATCCCAAGCCCTCCTCCCCTGAGCCCAGGGGATAATGCTGCCCCAGGGACTGGCCAGGACAGGCCCACTGGGCAGGGGCAGAGCACAGGCCAATGGAGGGGCGAGGCCACCAGATGGGCCAGGAGACTGAGGCGGGGGGGCGTTGCCCTTACCCTGCACACAGGGCCTGTGCTGGGCCCAGAACCTGCAACAAACACAGGAGGGCTGTAGCGACTCTCGCGCACCAGGGCCCAGGGGGGCTTCCTGGAGGAGAGGTCTGAAGGGCCGGGTGAACTGAGGGGGCCAGCCTGGGAAGGGGGCATTGTAAGCAGGGGCAGCTTAAAGGTTGGCTGAAAGACCGTCCTGTGGGTTGGGGAGTCAAAAGGGCCAGGGTGGAGGTGGCACAGGAGAGACAAAGCCTCTGCCCTTCCCTGCGTGGGCTTGTGCCTGGGGANAACAGTGAGGACTCAGGGACAGAGGGGTACCCGGGCCTCCCACTCCAGGCCACATCCAGGGAGGCACTCGGTCGTCGTGGCCACCCTGCCCAGTCTGCCCTGAGGCAGCGAGTGCCAGGGCATCACTCTACAGCAGACGACTAGGCACTGGCCCAGGGCCACTCTTGGTGATGCGACGTAGTGACCTAAAGCCAGAGCCCAGGCTTTGTGGCCTCTGCAGGCCCAGAAGTGGGTGTGGCCCCAGCACAGTCAGAAGTCAGGGGGCTGCAGAGCCACAGCCTCCCCGGGGAGCTTGGGAAGTGGAGGAGAAGGGATGTCGCCCTGAGGGGTTGATGGGCTGGGGGAGGAGCCTCAGGGGACACAGCCACCTTGCTGTGGTGACCCCTGCCCCACCTAGTGATCCCTGTGCGGCCCCTTGTCTGACAAGTTCTCTTTCTTTGTTTTCCAGAGCCTTCTAGGACCTCGGGCTGTAACCTGATCCCTTCTCCCCCTAAGTTCCCCATGCCATCGGATTCCAGCAACAGCTCCTGGGGGTCCACAGACTTGCAGTTCAGGAGGCGTAGGCTCAGAGGCCTAGGCAGCTTGAGGCCTGGCCTGGGTCAGGGGCCTGGCCTGGGTCAGGGGCTAGCTGCGGTGACAGCTCTGAGAACCCTGGAGATGACCTCGGGCCCAAACCCTCGAGCCCAAGGATGTCCAGGCCCAAAGCCAGCCCCAGAGCCAGCAGCCGGACCCCCAGGCCTCCGGTGCATGCCGCACCTGAACCCTATCACTCCAGCCCAATCCCACCCCTAGTGTAAACCCCCACCCACTGCCAAGCTGGCCTGGACTGTGGGTCAAGGAGCCCCGGGTGGTGGTGGGAGCCCCATGTGAACTCTGGCCTTATGGAACCCAGAGCATCTTGAGGAGTGTGTTGGGGGGTGGGAAATAGGCTTGACATAAGAGGGACCCTTCTTGGTGGAGGGGAGTGGGGGGGTGGGGGTTCCCGGGGTGGGCACAAGGAAGAGCCCAGGATAGAGGAGCCCAGTTCCCCAAGGCTGGTCGCACTGCCCACCCCTTCCATGGGGCCTGGCCTTCCCAGGAGGACTGCTCGGAGCCGTGGGCCCAGGCTGAGGTGGCCGGAGTGCAGCCAGCACCCCCCAACCCTGGGGGCTTTGTGCGGGTCCTTGCCCACGCAGGGACCGGGCAGCCAGTGCCCCTCCCTTGAGGCAGGGCACCCCGAAACCAAGCGAATCCTTTTACGGACTCTCAGGTGTACATAAATGCGGTTTACTTCGTAGGCGACGTTGGTTCAATAAATTGTGCAGATGGCACTGCTGGCCTCCCACGACTTTCTCCCAGCGCGGCCCCTCCGCCCCTACACCCGAGCGTTCGGTTCCGCGGTGANGGGGTGCTTGCTGGTGCTCCGGGGCCGCAAGAGGCCCTGCGTCCTGGGGGGCAGGAGAGTCTGAGGCCCGGAGCCGCCCCGGGAAGGGCAGTCCGGGAAGGGCAGCGACCTGGGGAGGCGGGGAGGCGGGGGTGGTGCTGCAGGGCACGCGGCGTGGAGCGCTCTTGAATTCTTGGGGGGCAGGCCTGGCCGGGGCGGGACCTGGGGAGGCAGGTGCGGGTCCTGCACGGGAACCAGTGTGGAGAGCAGCCCCCGAGGGGACTGGACCTGAGGCAAGGGAATGGTCCTTAGCAGGGAGTCTGGGGGGAAGGTTTTTGCGGGGCTGGGGCCTGGGAGGGATTGGAGAGAGGGACCCGCAGTGCCCACCCGGGCCTCCAGCGTCTGGCTTGGGCCCCCCACACCCTGCCAGCGCGCGTGTGTTGAGGCCGGCGCCTCTGCTCCCAGGGATCGGCCCCAAGCCCAGCCTCGGAGAGCGGGAAGCGGTCTATGGACAAGTCGGTGTTGTCAGTGAAGATCCTCGAGACGGGGGTCACGCAGTGGCGGGCTGGGTGCTCGCTCAGGACCTGCGGGGCCAGCCGGGAGGGGCACAGCGGTCACCCCCAGCCAGCCGGGCTCTCCACCCACCACATCCCTGGCTAAGACGAGCCCTGACCTCGCCTTTGGGGTTCAGGAGGAGAGTCACACATCCCTGGCTGGAGTGGAAGTAGACAGGCTCTCGGCCCATGGATGAAGGTGACTGCTTCTTGGTGCTGCCAGGCCCCTCTCCCCAAACCTGGTGGACACTGC
>NW_027531894.1:342378-342646 GCF_008692635.1 Crocuta crocuta | reverse complement strand
CTCGCGGGGAGCGGGGCGCACCGTAACGTGGTGCCGGGGCGCCAGCAGCGTGCCAGGCGGGAAGCGGTACATGCACACGGGGAAGCCGTGCAGGAGCTGCTGCAGCATGAGGCCGCTCAGGTCAGCAGTCTCCTCTAGCGACTGGTTGAGGACGCGCACAAACCTCTCCTTGCGGCTCACGGCCACGATTTTCAGGCAGGAACTAGGCGGAGCAGGGACGGTAGAGGCACTGCAGAGGCTTGGGCCCCCCCCCCCCCCCGCCCCCCCT
>NW_027531894.1:335405-341749 GCF_008692635.1 Crocuta crocuta | reverse complement strand
TTGTGCCCCCCCCCCCCTCCTCACCCCTTTACCTCCCATGGAGGCGGTGTCTGGGAGGCCCGTGCTCTGAATCCACACAGGACTCCTTTGTCTGGACTGTCTTACTAGGTCGGTTCCAGGGACCCAGGGAGAGACCTGTGAGAAACGGAAAGGGGGACCTCCATATGGAGCGTCCTCTGGGGACATCAAATGCCAGGTCAGACTGACCTGCAAGGCCCTGAGGACGCATGTGGGAGAGGAACAGCTCCAAGGCTCAGACCCAGAGCAGGAGGGACGGCCCTGGAGGCTGAGAGAAGAGAGGGACAGCTCCAAGTACTGAGGCAGGGCTGGGAGGAAATGGGCCAGAGTGCAGCAGAGGCAGCACCCATCATCCAAGGCCACCCTAACCCCTAGGGATGAGGCAGGGGAGGCCCCAGTGGCCTTGTGCTGAGCTGTTGTGAAGACCAAGCTGCTGGAGAAGGTTGTTAAGGGCTCTGGGCAGAGATCCCAGCCTCACAGTGGGGGTTGGGGGGAGCAACCAGGGGAGACCCGCTGTACCCCACCTTCAGGCTGTGCCTGTGTTTCCCTGCTGAACCTCCTCCAGTGTGGTTCTGTTGGCTCAGAACTGTGGCCTGGAGTGCAGGGTGGGTGGCCCATCACCTTGTGCATGCGATAAGGCACAGCCAGCCGGCCACTGCTGGAGTCGGAGCCTGTGCCCCCCGAGCTGCTGGTGCCCCCAAAGGGCAGGGAACTCCACTCCACACTCTTGAGACGCTGTTCCGTGTGCTCTCCATGCAGCTCTGGGCCCCACTGGTCCCACAGCGGGGCCTCTGGGGACGGCAGGGGCCGGGGGTGCCTGCAGGCCACAGTCTGCTGATCTGCTTGCTGCCTGCTGGGTTTGGCTTCTGGACTCCAGCCCTGCCCCCATGGAACCTCCCCAAGGTGGGTGGGGTACCCCGAGTTGTGATTCCAGTCCCTGGGACCCAGCCTGGGGAAAAGGCTCATAGATGGACTGTGATGGCTCAGGATCCCTTTCCCTTCCCCCTTCAGCTCATCCTGTAGATCAGAGAATTGACCTTGGAAGGCGTAAGTGACTTGTCCAGGGACACTAAGGGTAGCTCTCGGACCCTGGCGTACACATGCCAAGGAACGCCCTCTCCTCCCTTCACCCCTGCAGGAGTCCCGGACCAGCACAGTTACTTTTGATCTGAGTTGGACTCGATGTTGCTGAGGAGGTTGGGATACCGCTGGGCAATGCTGTTCCAGTCTACGTCCTCCAGCCGGAAACCCTGGCCACGAAGCAACAGGAATGTGGCCCTCCGCTCCCACAGGGCCACAGAGCCACGAAAGCACATGGGGCCTTGCTTACCTCCTTAGTAGAGGGGACCTGATCGTTCTCAGAGAGGTCACTGGCATCCATCAGAGTTTCTGCAGTTACCACCTACAGAAGGGGAGTGGAGGCCAGTGGGCTGGGGGAAAGGGCCTCTCCTCTCTGACCTCACCAGCACCTGAGGTACACATTTGCTGTGTGAACCAGGGGGGTCCTCCCTGCCCTATACCATGGTCCTGGGGGGACAGGCTTCCCAGGGAGGCCAGGGCCCCCCGGCAGAAGCACCAGCCTGGAGGGGACACACTCTCCATCCAAGGGAAGTCCGAGGAGGGCTGGGGAGGGCACAGGAGGCAGGAGGGCGGGCCGAGCGGGGCTTACCTCCACACTGCCCGTGGAAGATCGCAGCACGCGGCCCACCCAGGACGAGCGGGCCAGCTGCAGGAGGCAGGACCTCTGGAAGGCCTCCAGCTCCGCCTCCAGACGCTGCATGGTGTTCAGGGCCTGTTGCAGCCGCTCCTCCAGCTGGGACTTCTCCTGCTCTAGGACGGTGCGTACGTGGGGCAGGGCCTTCTCCCCACCCCTGAGGCCAACCCCTACCTGGCCCCCGATTCTCACCCCAGCTTGGCCCCCTGCCCATCTCCTGATCCCACCTGCTCCTCACCAGCTGGGCCTGTTCCTTCTGCTCTTTCAACTCCAGAGTCAGCTTCTGGACCTGGTTCTGCAGGGACTTTTCCTGATTGCGTGAGCTCCTGGGAGGAAGCGGCCATCTCAGCAGCCCCCACCTCAAGGTCAGTAGCCAAGGAAGGGAGAAGGAGGGACTCTCTTCGCTGACATTGGGGGCCTAAGGGCACAGAGTCCCACTGGGCCAGGCCAGGCTCTGAGAGGTCTGGGTCGTAGGTCGGCTCTAGGTTCAGCAACCGTCGACACATTTAGAATTAGGGTCTGGGCAGGTTTACAGTATATTCACTTTTTCAGGGTTAGGTTGGGGGGTCAGGGTCAGGTAGAGATAAGAGCTAGAGGCAAAAGTCAGGGTAATTATCAGGTGGGAGTGTTGGTCAGCCCCAGTGGTTGGGGATGAGGTCAAACAAAAACCCGTTCAGGCAAGGACAGAGGCTGGGTTGAGCTGAAGGGCTGGCACTTTGCTGCTCACCTCTCAGCTGGAAGTCCAGCCACCTCATACAGGATGTGGCAATGCCGGGCATCCTGGCGGTTATGGATGGTCCACCGCAGAGCCTGGATCTCCAGTTCCCGTTGACCCCACAACAGCCGCAGGGTGCGGGGGTCCAGGGACTCAGGGGCCAACCTGCAATGCCAGCACCCTTGTCACTTGATCAGGCCCTGACCTCGGGCTGACCATCCCTCCCTCTCTTCCTTACTGCTGGTGGACGGAGGAGACCACGGGCGTGGAGCTGGGCTTGGTGTCCTGTAGGCAGGTAGGAGCCACTGGGTCTCTGGGTGTGCCATCTGGAGGCTCTGGGTGCCCACTGGCCGGCTCTCGATCCACCAGAGATAAGGGAGCCTCTTTCTCGGCTTTTTCAGCCTCTTGGCGAGGCCCAGGGACCATTCTTGATGTTCCTGGGGGAGCTGAGATGGGCAGTGTGGCTGTGATCCCTGTGTCCCATGTGTAGGTACCGCATGGGGCTCTCCTTCCATGGCCACAAGTGTGTGTCTGTGTCTGACAGCCCTAGCCAGCACCACTCCAAAAACACCCTTGTGTGTGTGTGTGTGTGTGTGTGTGTGTGCGCGCCCCACAGGACACCAGATTGCCAGCCACATGTGCGTCCATATCTGTGTGTTTCTGACCAGGACAAGGCAGCAGATCCCCCCCAGCAACACGTCACCGAGGTATTTGCACATTTCCTGTTGTCTCCCTGTCACCCTTGCTCTTTAGGACCTGACGTCCTGCCTCTCAGCCTAAACCAAGGGTCCCTAGAGGTGCTAATCCTTTGCCTGTGATGCCCCCAGACCCAGGGGCTTACCCTCAACACTCACCTGAGGCCTGAAATCCAAGCAGGCCTAGGGAAAGAAAGGCTTTACAGTGTTGCCATGGATACCAGCACCAAAAGGGGAGGGGCTGTTTGTTACCAGCAGCTTCCAGGGAGACCCCAAGCCAGGGCCCTGAGTGAACCCTGGGCCCACCTCCAGATCCAGCCTGAAGGAGACGCGGTAAGAGGCTGGGTTGCTGGCCAGCGAGCCTCAGGAGGCCCAGGAACCACAGAGTGGCCAGCCAGGCCTCCAGGGCCACACACTCCGTGTACCAGCCCTGCCTGACTTTCTGACTGTGGCACTCGGTGGGTACTGGGGGGATTGCTGCCCTGTGTATGGGGGTTTTCTGAACTCTAACCAGCAGTCAGCCCCTCCTGAGTGCTTCCCACAGTCTCTTTGCCCTCAGAGGCTGATGCCCACCTACCTGACCCCCAAGCGAGAAGCCTCTCCTGCCCCAGTCCATCTCCACCACCTGGGTCATCTTAGGGAGCCCTGGGGACACTTTCATAACCATGACAACCGTTCCCTGTGCCCCACAACAAAAACAAAGCACCAGATCTGACACACAGACCAATGCCCTCCAGCCTTCACCCCTGACCCCACTTTCTTTCATTCATTCATCTTTCATTCATTATGACTCTCAACTTCACATTTTTGTAGGACTTCCCGTGCTGGGGAGCATACAGGCTGGTGGGAGGACCCCCATGGCAGACCTGGCCCACAGACAGCACTGAGGCTGTGAGGCACCCTGGCTGCTGAGCTGGCTTGGGCTCTACCAGGCCGGAGTGTGCCCGCGTACGTCCACCCTCGAGAGGGCACAGGGATCCACTGGGGGCAGGCGGGGGTGGGGGAAAAGAGCCCAGGGTCTATGTCTTGCTTTGTTCCCAGCAACTTCAAGGCGACCTTCTCCCCACACCAGGACTGCCAGCCTGGCTGCAGCGGCCCGCCAGCTCCACCTCCCTCCCACGGGGGCTCACGGCTCCCCGACCCCTGTGCGTCCCCCTGAGGGAGCGGGGTCGGTGGGGCCCTGGCCTTGGGGTCCCGCTGCCCCTCTGGGCGCAGAAGCTGCGGGGTCCCAGGCCGGTGCTCCCTCTCTAGGTAAGAGACTCATCAGACTCGGAGGCTTCTGAGGAGGTCGGCCCAGGAGCGGAGCCGGACACCTGTCCCACGCACCGCCTGCGGGCCCAGGACGCGCTTCCGCGTAGTTCGCAGTCTTCAAGCGTGCGTGGACCAGGCTCGGCCCACCCCTCCTCGCCGCCGAGCTCCGCCCACACCTGGGCGCCGCTGGGGGCGGGGCGGGCGGGGAGCCAATGGGAGGGGCGGGGCGCAGANCCCGTGGCTCCGGAGGGCCGAGGTCTGCGTCGCAGGCGAGGGGGCGTTCCCATGGCAGCGGGAAGCCGTGTTTTCCTGAAGGCGCCCTTGGGTGCCTGAGGACGGCGTCCCGCGGGAGGGGCAGTGCCCTTCGAGCCAGGTGACTGGGGAGGCAGGAAGTCCTGGATCTGGTTAATGATTGGCTTCGTTCCGGGACTGGGGAGAGTCGAGAGGAGGCTGGGCCGTGGAGGAGCCTCCCAGTGGCCCTGGGGGGCGGACTGGTCCCCCCTGCGGGGGGCGGGAGGGCGGTCTTGACTACTACCCCAAGAATGTGTGGCCTACGGGTGGGGCTGGGCACAGGAGAGCAGGGCTGACGTCAGGGGGGCAGTAGCCCTGAGCCAGTTCTGAGGGAAGAGAGGAGGGCCAAGCCAGACCTGAGGACCTGACCCTGTGGCCTTCATCCTCCGTGCAGGACAGGGATGCTCTCAGGACTAGCAGCCATGGAGCTGAAGGTGTGGGTGGATGGCATACAGCGCGTGGTCTGTGGGGTCTCAGAGCAGACCACCTGTCAGGAAGTGGTCATCGCGCTGGCCCAAGCAATAGGTGAGTCCTTTCGGGCACAGATGGCCCAACAGGTGCGCCTGAGGTTTGGCCTGCTCCTATGGCCCCTTTCCCCCCCAAGGGGGTGGGTGGGACCGATTGCTCATCCCTGTTGCTCTCCCCCAACTTCTCAAGCCAGGTGGATGGAGAGTGGGGGGGATCTAGGCTGATCCCTCTCCTCCTACCCCAGGCCAGACGGGCCGCTTTGTGCTCGTGCAGCGTCTCAGGGAGAAGGAACGGCAGCTGCTGCCCCAGGAGTGTCCAGTGGGTGCCCAGGCTACCTGTGGACAGCTTGCCAGTGATGTCCAGTTTGTCCTGAGGCGGACAGGGCCCAGCCTCGCTGGAAGGCCCTCCTCAGACAGCTGCCCACCTCCCGAACGCTGCCCAGTCCGGGCCAGCCTCCCCCCGAAGCCACGACCAGCCCTGGGCCACGAGCCCCGCAAAGCACTGACCTTCAGTCTTGGGTGCCCTGGGCTGGCCCCCATCCCTGCGCTGCCGGAGGCTGTGGCCCCCATAGCACCAATGCCAGGCTCCTGTGCAGACCTGCAGGGCCTGGAGCGAAGGGTGCAGAGGAACGCATTGGAGCTGGGTCAGGAGGCCTTCTGGGAGCAGGAGCTCCGGCGGGAGCAGGTGCGGGAGCGTGAGGGGCAGGCACGCCTGCAAGCCCTGAGCGCCGCCACTGCCGAGCATGCGGCCCGGCTGCAGGCCCTGGACGCCCAGGCCCGTGCCCTGGAGGCTGAACTACATCTGGCCACAGAGGCCCCTGGGCCCCCCTCACCCACAGCCTCTGCAACTGAACGCCTGCGCCAGGACCTGGCTGCCCAGGAGCGACAGAGTGCAGAGGTGCAAGGCAGCCTGGCCCTGGTCAGCCGGGCTCTGGAGGCTGCTGAGCGTGCTCTGCAGGTAAGCCCCCCAGGCCCCCGAGCCCCTGCTGACATCCCCAGTGTGGGCAGATTGGGGGCGTCAGGGTCTGACTAGGGGGAGCACTAGGCCATGGAGCCCTGTGGCTGTGTCCTCTGAGCATCCCCTGTGCCCCAGGCCCAGGCCCAGGAGCTAGAGGAGCTGAACCGGGAGCTTCGCCAGTGTAACCTGCAGCAGTTCATCCAGCAGACAGGGGCTGCCCCGCCCCCACCCCCAC
>NW_027531894.1:326526-335144 GCF_008692635.1 Crocuta crocuta | reverse complement strand
CGGGCCCCCCCCACACACACAGGTCAGAGTGGTTTTGGAGGAAGGCCAGGGGGGAGGGGGGAGGCTGGGCCCAGCCCTAAGCTGAGCTGCTCTTCCCATAGGATCTTCTTCTGCCTCTGACCAGAGAAGAGTCTTTCGCAAGAACCTCCCAGAGTCCTGCTCTGATGTCCAGCCTGAGCCCAGAGAGTATGTCTGTCCCCTGAAATCTGGGTGGGTCGGGCTCTCCTGTGGCCTCCTCAGTCCCTCAGCCTGTGTCCTCCCCACAGTTGTCCCCATGAGGCAGAACTCCTGGAGGTAGCAGTTCTTGCCCCAGAATGGACGTCCGCTGCCAGCCCAGCCCTGGGCTCCAATGACACGAGCGAGGGCGCCAAGGCTGGCCCGACTTGGACAACAGCAGCGTCAGGGGATCCAGAGGGCTCACTTCCCCATGCACTGGGAAGCCCTGGTGCCCTGGGCCTGAGACAGAATGCCTCAGAGCCCTGGGGTTCTGCTCTGGGGGGCAGGGGGAGGCTGAGGCTGCTTGCCCTAGTACTTGCCAAGTCTGCCGAGCCCCCTGGAGAAGCAGGGGGCATGGCTGGCTCAGAATTTGCTAGGCCCCAAAGGCCACCGCTCCTTATTGGGAACAGGAGATGTGTGGACACTGCTCAGCTGTGGGTGTGTGCTTGCACGTGGGAGGTATCTTCATCGCGTGTAAGCACATACATGGGTGTGCTGCCTCCGGTACCCTGACCCTAAAACCTCAATAAACTACCCCAAATGGCTCGAGTGTGTCCTGAGCTTGCACCAGTCAGTGTCTGGGGACTAAAGCTGAGACTGGCTGGGGTCGCTGGGCAGCACCCCCAGACTACCCGAGGCTGGCCACAACCAGGGCTCTTGAGAAAGAAGGGCGTCTCCCAGGGACAAGTGTTCAGTTGGGCCCAAAGCTGGGACTTGGGGGGGCCTCACATTTCAGGCTGCTGTGCTCGCACACACACACATCCCCACCCCCTCCCCCTACACACACACACCAGGCTCTCCTTGGCAGCCCAGGCCCGGGGTTGAAAGTTGAACAGTATGGGGCCTGCAGCAGCCTCAGCCCCGGCCTGCGTTCCCGTGTGGATCTCTCTCCTGCCTGGTTCTCCTCTTCTGGCCCAATCCTCACCAGTAGCAGGAACTGGCACCCCATCTGGGGTAGCTCCTGGACATGAGGACTCAAGGACATGCCAGACCTGCCTATCAGGTTTACTGAGAGCTTGTGGGGGCAGGTCCCCAGACTCCTGGTCGGCCAGGTCAAGGAAGCAGCTTTGCCCAGAGGAGCTTTGTAGGCCCCACGAAGGTGTGGCTGGCCAGCCTTCCCACGGGCCCCTCTGCTTTCCAGTTGGATGCAAAGCCTCAGCTGTGCACCTGCGGACTCAGAATTAGGGCAGAGTGATGTCTAGCTCACGGTCCTGGTCCTGTGGTGCGCTGCGTGTTGCGCCTCTGAGCACAGCGGCCAAGACTGGAGCTCTGTGTGGTGGTCAGAACCCAGGTGCTCGGTGCAGCTACAGGTGTGGGGAATAGGAGGCGGGGGCGTCCTAGACGATGGGGGTGTTTGTGCTGAGTTTGGGGGTTGGCAACTGTGGGAGGGACTCAGCCTTCCGGAGTGGCCCCCGAGCCGAGCCTGGTGTTCCTCACTTCCTTTGGGGCTGACCACAGAGGACATGAAGTCCTGAGTACAAGGAGCAAGGAAGCCACCAGGAGGCAATGGTACCTTGAGAGCACAGCTTGGGGGTGGGGTGGGGGGGAGTAACTAGGACTGGGCAGGAAGTGGAACAGGATAGGGAGCGAATGGACAGGCCAGGCAGCAGCAGGGGGCTCCTTACTCCAAAGCCCCCAGCCCTACCTGACTCCTACCTATGCTCCCACCTGAGCTCACTGAGCTCACTGCGCACCTCACAGCAGCCCATTCCGGACAGGGCTAAGCAAATGGGCACACGGGGTATAGTCTGGAATGCAAATGCTGACTGTGTCGTGTGCTGGGTGGGAGGGTTGGGGCTATGGGTGATCAGCACCAGGCTTAGTGAGTCTGCTCTCCCCACCTACAGCCCCTACCTGTGCTCGGAAGGGCTGGGCATACCCCTGGGAACCTGTCCTGAGCCCCAGCACGGTGTCATCTCCCAAGCTGAGCACACTGGCCAGCAGAGGGCAAAGCCAGGTGCCATCTGGGGCTGAGCCCACACCTCCCGGGGTCATGTGCTTTCCCACCGACCAAAGGGAAGTAGGCCTGGTGCTTGCAGACTTTGCACACCCCGTTTCCTGTGTGTTTTCAGGGAACACCTGTTCAGAAGCCATTGCCAGGGACCTGTCCCTGGTCTGCTGCTGGGTGAGGAAGCTGATGAGCCCTCTTTTGAACCTTGGAGGGGTCCTCAGCTAGCACCTGTGCTCTTAGGGTGGAGAAAAGGACAGAACCTTCCTCCTCTGGTTGTTCCAGATGGACAAAATCCCACATCCCCAAAAAGTTGCCAGAAGTGCTTCAAATCACAAAGCAAACCTTGGAGTTCCTGGAAAGTTTACTTTTGAGCTTTAAACTGTACTTTGAAAACAATGATATGAACCATGTTGAGGTAAGGAGAGGCCCAGCTCCCACACACACACACGAGCACACACATCCAGTCCACGGCAGGGCAGGGCCAGGCGAGGCCAGCTCCCCAGGCAGCCCTGGGTAAGTCCAGAGGCAGCCGTCATCAGTCTCTGGAGGGCCAGGCTGTGGTGGCAGATGGCACTGGAGCCCCTCCAGGCCTCAGGGTTCCTGCCCCCCTCAGTGCAAAAGTGACCTCTTGGGTTGGCTGAGAACACTGGGGCTCACTGAAAGGTCACCCACAGCAAGTCATTGCCCTGTGGCAGCCAGTCAGCTCCACTGGTTCTCAACCCCAAGGCTACCCACAGCCTCCCTGTCACCTGCAGAACATGGCCCTATGAAGCCTGCTGGGTGTGACACTCAATACACACAGTGACCTTTCGGACAGGGTCCCTCCAAAAGTGAGTCCGATTCCATGCAAGGCCTCAACTAATCCTGCCTCTCCCTCAGGCTGCTCTGACAACCACAGATCCAGTTCCAGCGGCCAAGCCCCACCGTCTGGGAGAGGAGACGGGGCCTGCTGGAGGCGCCCTCCCACCTGCACGCCAGGAGACTGCTCCACCTTAGCAGGTTTTGCAGTGGACTGAGAACCCCCAGCAGAGAAAGCAGGCCTGGCCTGTGGTTGGGCTGGGGCTCTCCCAGGTGCCCCCACTTCTGGGAGGGGCATGTTGCTGGGCACCACAAGCGGGTCCTCAGCATCCCAACTCCTTTAGTGGCCTTGTTTAAGTGGTAGAAATGCACAGAAAAGCCAAATCTGGCACCATCTTCCTTAAGAAAGTTCCCAGGGGTGGCCCTCAAGAGGCCAGTAGTAGGGGCTCTGGTCCTGAGCGCCAAGGGTCTGACCACAACACCCGTTGCCTGCCCAAGGCTGCCCTCAGCTTGGCAACGTTCAGAAGACTGTCCCAGTAACTCTGCACATCCTGGCACCTGAAACAGACAAGGAAAAAGAAGTTCCCTCCTAGGGGGCATCTGGCCCAACCTGAGCCCCCTCATACAGAGGGCAGCGAAGTCCCAAGGTGTTTCCCCTTCCTCCCTACCCCCCAACTGAGCCTAGATACGCAGATCTGGCCCACAAGGGTGCCCTCGCCTCTGCCCGCCTTGGTGCTCACCCTCCCACCCGGTGTGGCTGTCCCCTGCCCGACAGAGCAGGGTCACAGAGGGGCCGGGGCGGTCGCGCTGCCCAGGGACAGATCAGCCGCTGTCACACGCACAGTGGGTCCGGAGCAGCGCAGTGTGCGGTGGGCAGTGGCTGCCCTGCGCCTGGAGGGACCGCCGGGTGGACGGAGGGGCCGTCCCCCATCCCCGACCCCCCTCCCTCTCCAACNAGTCCGGGTCCGGAGGGGACACGGCGCGGGGCGCGCAGGCCCCTCGGTGGTTTGCCCGTCCTGTTGGGGCTTTGAGAAAGTATAATCATGAGAACGGACTGTTTAAGGTCTGAAGTTATTGACTCCTGGGCGGTGCCCCAAGGTGGCAGCCTAGGGAGATTTGGCCCCGGTCCCCTTCCCTTCACACTCCGTTCCCTACCTCCATGGCCAGGGGACCCCTGAGGCGGAATCCCGGGTCATTCGCATCCCTAATGGGGTAGAGAGACGCTTGCTCCCCTTTCGTTCCTTACACAGAAGTCCTGAGGGGCCCTTTCCGCCCTCCCCAGAAAGCCGGAGCCGTCCACTTCCCCTCACCTCACTCACTCCAGTCAGCGTCGCCCACTCCTGCCTCTGACCCTGGCCCTCCCTGAAGGGCCTTATCCACCTGTCCAGGCAGCTTCAAAGGTGTTCTCTTCGCTTCAGTGCTATTCCGGTCCTCCGCCCAGGGGCCGTGCCCCCTTAGCCTCGGCCACTGTGGCCACCACTCTCTGCCGCCCTCCTGCCCTCTGGCTCACCACCCGTGCCTACTTCTCCCTTTCTCCACACCCCACATGTGCGTGGGCTGGAGGCCAGCTCCTGTCACAAAACCTGGGTGTCCAGACTACACACTTCCCATCATCAGATCACTTCATTTCTTCAAAACCATTGCCAGGGGCACCTGGGTGGCTCAGTTGGTTGAGTGCCCAGCTCAGGTCATGATCTTGTGGTTGGTGGGATCGAGCCCTGCATCCAACTCTGTGCTGACAGCACAGAGCCTGCTTGGAATTCTCTCTCTCTCTCTCTCTCTCTCTGCCCTTCTTCCACTCGTGCTTGCTCACTCTAAATAAATAAATAAATAAGTAAAACTTTTAAAATATTGCCTGATTGGCTAAGGGCTGGGCTCCAGGGAGGCATCTAACCTGCTTGGGACATCAGGAGCCTGAAGCCTGGGGATAGAAATTCAAGTGCAGGATGCTGTGGGTGTGGCCACCTATGGGTGGGGAAAGAACACAGAGGAGCAAGGAGCTGGCTCAGCTCTACTGGGGGTCAGAAGTGGCAGGGTGGCAAAGTCTGGATCATGTAGTCTTGAAGGAACCCCTAAGAATCTTCAGGATCCTCGAGGAGGTCCACACCTTCAGGACAGGGTAGAGGTCTGGAGGAAAGACGTCTGGGATTCGGGGACACAGAGAAGCCAAATGTCAGGGTGACTGAGTTCCTGTCTTGCCTTTACTGGTACGACCCTTAGCTGTGCCCTCCAGTTCTGCTGCTTCCAAATGCAACTCTTATCACCCTCTGTAGTGGCTTGAATAGTGTCCCCTCAAGATGATGTCTGTATCCTAATGCTTAGACCCTGTGAATGTTACCTTACTGAGAAAAAGGTCTGTGCAGCTTTAATTGAGTTAAAGGTCTTGAGATAAAAATCGTCCTGGTTTACCTGGGTGGGCTCCAAATCCAATGGCAAATGTACTTATAAGAGAGGCAAGGGGTGCCTGCGTGGCTCAGTCGGTTAAGCTCCAACTTCGGCTCAAGTAATGATCTCACGGTTCGGGGGTTCGAGCCCCGCGTTGGGCTCTGTGCTGGCAGCTGACTCATAGCCTGGAGCCTGTTTCAGATTCTGTGTCTCCTTCTCTCTCTGACCTTCCCCAGCTCATTCTGTCTCTCTGTCAGAAATAAATTAAAAAAAAAAAAAGATATAGGGGTGCCTGGGTTGCTTAGTCGGTTGAGCGTCCGACTTTCGCTTAGGTCATGATCTCGCGGTTCGTGTGTTCGAGCCCCGCATCGGGCTCTGTGTCGACTGCCAGCTCAGAGCCTGGAGCATGTTTCAGTCTGTCACTCCCTCTCTCTCTGACCCTCCCCTGCTCACGCTGTCTCTCTCTCTCTCTCTCTCCTAGAAATAAATAAAAAACATTAAAAAAAAGATAGATATAGGCGAGAAGAGAGAGATAGATATACAGGAAGGAAGGCCATGCAAAGACAGAGGCAGAGTTTGGGGTGATCTGGCTACAAGCCAAGGAAGCCTAGAGCACCAAAAACCAGAACAGGCAAGAAAGGATTCGCCCTACAGATTTCCAAGAGAGCACAGCTGCCTTGGATTTTGGACTTGTGATTTCTGGGACTGTGAGAGAATAAACTTCCGGTTAAGCTATGCAGTCTGTAGTCACTGGTTAGGGCCACACCACACCCACCTTCCCAAGTCTCCTCCCCTGGCTCTGGCGCTGTGTTTGTGTGCAGACCTGATGGCAGGGGGAAGGGCTGGCCTGGGCTGGACACAGCCAAGGTAGCTCCCAGTCCAGCTCCATCCTCCCGTATAAAACAGAAGTGTGCATTTCATGTATGTTCCTGCCTGAGCTTTGGAGCGGCAAGGCAGGGTACACTAGCACACACCACAGACCCAGCAAGGGCTTCAGAGTGCAAATCTACGGGGGATATGTGGGCAGGGTGCACACTGTGTGTCCTTGCTTGAAACTAGCATGTGAGAAGTGGCAGGTGGGCGGCTAGTCAGTGTGCACTGGAGTGATATTACTGATGGGGGGCATACAAGGAAGGTGTCCACATGCACACTGGAGGGGGAGTTATGTCAGCACGTGGAGGGCATCAGTAAGTGGGAGACATAGGCATGTGCTTTGCTGTCAAGAGGTACCACCTATGTTCAGTTTGGGCCCAGACCAATGGCTCCGGGGACTTTCCTGAGGGCACGTCTCACATCTGAGCACAAGTTGACATGACTGGGTAGATGCTGCTCTGCCCAGGGGTGTCTCCAGAGTAAGTGATTTTCCCATTGTGGGTGCATGTGCTTATTATGACAAGCTCCAGGGGCCCCCAGGAACAGGTGCGCACGAAGGTAGGAAGGGCTGCCCCCTCTCCAAAGGGGCTCCAAGTTGGCTATAAGCTGCTGGTTCAACTCCTTTCTAGGAGGGTCAGCAGGGTGCCCCTACCATTTGGTAACCTCTGCTGGGTAGTGTCCTTATATCTGATGGTCTTTAGTGGGCAGGCATGTGTATGCAGAAGGGCCAGCACATGCCAAGCTCCAAGCTGTGAAGGAGGGGGAGGGGAAGGTGCCTGATGCAAGGTAGCTACCATGCTGGACCCCACTCGAAGTGCTATCCCAATACTAGTCCATCCATCTCTCAACCTCCCTGTTCTACAGCCAAGGCACAGAGAGGTTGAGAAGCTCTTCAAAGTTATGTGATTGATACACTGGAAGCCCAAGTGCCCAGGTTCAGGTACCTGGACTGAGGGACACCCTAGAGGCACCGTGCTGTACCAGTCACCCCCCCAGACCCCACCCCGATGGCCCACAGAGAGGAATCACTCCTGAGTGTCTCATATCTCTGGCACCATCCATTCTTCCTTTCTGCAAAGTCCTTTACAGAGTTTGTAAATTAGGTGTAGTTTCTCCAGTTGTAAACCTAAAAAACAACCCTCCCTTGACTGGCTCCCTCTTGGCCGCCCCTGCTCGTCCTTTCTCTTGCAGTAGAACCACTTGCAAGAGTTACTTGCAAGTGCTCTGGTGACTGTCCCATTCTCTTTAGACTCCCTCCGGCCCTCCCCCCTGCAGTGCTGCGTCCGCCGGGTCACAGGGACTCCCACCTCACCCACCCAGGCCCCTGCCTGATGGGCCCTCCTTTTCCTTCCCTGGCTTCCAGAAGCCCCTCTCCTGGCTTCCCCCCTCCTGTTTACGTCCCATATCCCCCAGCACACCCCCTTTCTTCAGAATCTACCAGGAGCTTCTTGCTTCCCGCACCTGTGCTGCCCCCACCCGAGCCCGAGCCACGGTGGTCCCTGAACTGCGGTTACCGAGGTGGCCCCCTGGCCGGTCCCCTGGGGCCTGCCGTCGCCGCCCCGCGGAGCCTGTGAGCCAGCGCGCGTCATCCTGCCCTAAATGCACTTCTAGGGCCCCTAGCGCCTGTGGCCACTCCCCACCCTGGGCCCGGCCATCCCGGCCTCCTTCCCGAGGTCCGGCGGCTTCTCGATGCTCTCTCCATGCGGCCCAGCTCGGCCCCTTTGATGTCCATCCTCACAACCTAACACTGGCCAGTCGTCCTGAGCCCTGGATCCTACCCCGCTTTATCTTTCCTCCTAGCACGAGTCAGCTTCTCCCACATCACACGCTGTAGTGATTTACAGTGCTCGTGGTTTCCTGTGTCTGCACCGGACGCGATGCGGTGCCGGGGTCTCCCGCGGCCGTGCCCAGCACCCGGAGGAGCCCGCGCACGTACCGCTCGGTCAGCGTTTGGCCCGGGCGGCAGGCGCCCGGGGGCTGGGGGCGTGGCCACCGACATGGGGAGGGGCTAGACCTCGGGGGCGGGGTCTCAGGCGTGCCTGACGGCCGCTTCCATTCGTCCAGGGCCGCGGGCTGGGGCTCGGACCGTACCAGCTCCCGGCGGGGGAGGGCGACCCGTAACAGCTACCGGAGGGGGCCTAGACACCAACAAGTTCCACAGAAACTGTCTTCCTGGGCGGTGGCCAAGTATTAACCAGAGTTTCCAAAGCCTCGGGGTCCTCGGCTGCGGCGAGCGGCGCCTTCCGCCACCCAGGCTCTTCTTCCCCACCCTGGTCCCAGTGGTTCCCGCCAACGGGCGGGGCGAGGCGGGAGGGCCCCGGAAGCCGGCTGAGTGCACTTCCGGGTCGGGGAGCGCGCGGCGGTGGCGGCGGCAGCGGCCTAGTCGAGGGTGTCG
>NW_027531894.1:292910-325561 GCF_008692635.1 Crocuta crocuta | reverse complement strand
GTCCAACAGCCCCGCGCTGTCGCTCTCCCCTCTGAGCGAGGTGTGACTCTTTGCCAACTCGTTTCCAGCTCCCGGTCATCACTGCTTTCGTCGGCTTCGTCTCCGTTTTGGCGGCCCGAGTGGTTCGCGGGATGGTTTCCTGTTAACTCACGTAGTCTTCACAACAACCCCCGGGAGTAGGGATCGTCCTTCCTCTTCTACAAGTGAGCCGAGCCGAGCCTGGAGAGGCTAAGTAACTTACCAAAGGCGCACAGCTGCTGAGCGCACTGCCAGAGCGCCAGGTTAACGCAGCCGCAGCCGGACTCTGGGGCGGCGCTCTCTGTCTAGCGGCGTCCGTGTCACCTCTTTGTCAGTCTAGGAGGTTGCATTTACCGTTCTGGCGGCTGCCTGGTGAGCCACCTTCTAGCCATTGGTCATACGGGCAGAACGTGAGGCCAGGTGAGGTTTGACTTGAGACTTAGCAACCGTCACCGGCCCGGTGTGCCGTGTTAGAACTGTCAGCCTTGCTCAGGGCCTGGTGATGCCCAGGTGCCAGTTACCACTGAAGCTCTTTAGCTTCCTTAGTAACGGTTGGAATTGTAGGTGCTTTGGGTCTCTGCATTTGAAAAGAGACAAATGCTCTTTCTGGTTTAACTATTTCTTCTTGATGCTCTAAGTCTAGAGGTTGAGCAGGAGAACCCCAGAGCACAGCCAGCAGCTGGGAGGGGGCTGTGGGCCTTGCTGCGAAATGGCTTCCTGGCCTGTCCTCTGGAGCACGGGGGCGGAGGTGGGGATGGTGGATCTGGGCGGGCATGTCTGAGCTGGTGCTGCTGGTGGGCCAGTAGGTCCTAAGGTGGGGTCCCCATTCACAGAGTTCTGACTGCAGTGCTCCCAACAGGGAAGGGGTCTCTAGTCATGGTCTCTTCCTTGGTATTTGCACAGGTGCTTGCTCTGGAAAGTACTTTCAGAGGCTACCTGGGCTTTTTCCCCTGGGTCCTGCGAGCAGTTAACTGTCGCATGATGGATCCGGAACAGACGGTGCTCAGACTTGTAATCGACACCCTCCTGCTGCCCTGGTAGAGCTTTTCCTCCCCAGCTGTGGTGGAGGAGCACGAGGCCATGGGACGTAACCCCACAGGGGCAGGAACTTGGGGATTTGACCCTGTGCCCCGGCTGGTATTTCCGGCAAGCCCCTGTGTGCCAGACCCCATCACAGCCTGCTTGGCCTCTTCGGGCAGCCCTCTGAGCTAGGCCTTGCCACTGCCTGTTACAGGTGGGCCTAGGCCTTAGTGCACTAGGGAAGCCAGGGCTTATTTGTTCTTCCCTTTGTCCTCTGCTTGTGTCACATGTCATCAGGGTAAGGATTTGTCCTAAAAACTGTCCTCAGCTGTGCTCTGTTGTATCTTTGGTGGCCTCAGGGGTTACATTTTCTGGTATCTGTAGGGTTCGCTGGCAGATCTATGTGTGATGGCACAGTCAACCCTCGAACAACACAGGGATTGGGGTGCTGACCCCCACGCAGTCAGAGTTCCACATGTAACTTCGGACTCCAAAGACTTTATTATTGATAGTCTGCCATTGACTGGAAGCCTTACCGATGACAGAAACCACTGATTGACGCACGTCTTGTGTATGTTATGGGTCATGTTCTTATAAAGTAAGTAGAAGAAAAATTGCTGCCCAAGAACACCCTGAGGAAGGAAAACACATATTACCGTACTTACCGGAAACTGTCACATGTAAGTGGGCCTGTGCACTTCAAATGAGGGTGAGCTGCATTCACCCCCCCCTTGTGGGCAGGAGAGTGTGCTGCACACAGCAGGGGCAGGGCAGGTCCTGGAGCTGTCCCAGGAATACTCTGGAGTCCACCTGTGGGAGTGATCACAACTGTGGTCAGACCGTTCTAGGCCCTCTTCCCTGAGCCCTGAAGCCATCGTGCTCATAGGAGACATGTCATCCTCCTGGAAGGACAGCGGCACTGTCATGCCCCTTAGTCTGTGTGCCTCTAGCAGGAGTCATGGTCAGAACTTGCAGGACAGGCTGGGTCCCTGCTATGTTGCTGAGTCACCAGGGGTGCAGACCCTTAGTTGGACGGCACCATGGCTCATTTTCTTTGCCTCAGAGCACTAAGTACAAGAAAGGTGGTAATCTTAGGGAGACACGATTTCCAGGTGGAAGCAGTATAAGGCACTTGATAGTTTCACCGTGCTAATATGCCCTCACTGTTTCAGGAAACATCATCCTAAAGTCTCGGGCTTTGTAAGGGAAGCCAGGCAATCCGGAATCTGAACCTGGCCTTAGCCCCATTGGGAAATTGTTCTCTGGGAGCATCTTTACAAAGACAGCCCCTCTCCTGGCTGCCATGTTGTGTGTGAAGCCCTTGGTGGGTGGCCCGCGGCCCATAGGAGAGAAGCCTGCATGCAGGATCCATGAACAAACCTTGCCTGGCTCTTGGGCACCTTCCTCTCCTCTGCCATCTGGTCTTTTGTGTGACCCCTTTCCTCTGACGACGGAGAGTGGATTTGGCCCAAACACACTGCATAGGGAGAGTTTTCTTCATTATGTCCTAGAGTGTTAAGTGTGTCCTCTAAGAGTCATCTGGGAAATGACATGAGTGCATTGTTGAGAAAGAAGCCCTTATTTGGGGTCCACAAGATTGGAAGGCCTGATGAAGGAGGTGATTGTGTCTTGCGTTTGTGAGGTTATTTGTCTAGATCTTCTGTGTCATCTTTGCAGTGGTCTTGCAGAGTAGGCAGGACAGGTGTCCCCATTTAGAGATCAAGAGCCTAGGAGCAAGTGGAAATGGTGGCTGAGCAGCAGAGCCCCGCCTCTGCACCTGGGCTGCTCTTGGCCCATTCCATCTCAGCAGTGCCCTGTGGATGCACTTGGGGTGAGGTCAGAGGACCCTCGGCTGACTCACAGCCTCCCAGTGGTGGTCTGGTGAGCCAGGGTGGGCTGACCAGCTTTGAGAGTGACATGGCAGGGGAGTGCAGGAAGAGGGGCCTGTCTGGCACCTCCCACCGCCCTGCATTGAAAACCCTGCTTGCCTCACCTTGTGATAAGCCATTTCATTGTGCCTGGTGTCAGGATTCCTTAGGAGAGTTAAGGTGTTGTCAGACTGAAACTAAATTAGGTCCACTATAAATTGAGATTTGACTTTGAAGTGAGAATTGGCTTTTCTCATTTGTAGATGGCAAAGATGCACAGCTTTGTGGTTAGAATTGCTTTGTTTCTTTGTTTTTGCTTTTAACTTGAGAGAGAGAGAACCTTAAGCAGAACCTTCACACTGAGTGTGAAGCCCAACGTGGGGCTTGATCCCACCNCTAGAATTGTTTCATTTTCTGTCTCATGGCTTGGCTTCCCTGTCTTACAAGTGAACATGAGTCACCAGGTCATTATGTGTAGCAAGTGACTGGAGACTGTTGGGCTTGCAGAAGGAAAGTGTTGCATCTTGGGACAATTGGGAATCATTTGACTCTGGTTAATTTCAGAGCCAAACGCCAATGTCTAGCGATGGATGACGACAGCCTGGACGAGCTTGTGGACCGAAGCCCAGGGCCAGATGGACACTCAGGACTTGGCCCTGCTGCCCTGGCCAGCAGTGCTGGTGAGCCGGTCTCCCACTTCTTGCATGGAGGTGGGTGAGCAGTTGGAGCTGGTGGTGTTCATGGCTTGCACCTGTCTGGGTGGTTGGCTCTGGGAAAAGCTGGAGTTCCCTTTGGGGCGTTACCTACATGTGTCAATTTCAACTCTCAGACTTTTTAAAAAAGTAATTCTTTGTTTTTAAATTGTGTTAGTGATACATTTGTTTATCTTATTTTTCACTAGATCAGGATAGATGCTCATGGGGAAGAACACGCTTTCCCCGCATCTGTCCCCCTCCAGCCCGGCTCCCCAGCCCCACCTGGTCAGCTGCCACTAGTCCCTTTGGCCCGTGCCTCTGAGCCCCTCTGCGCAGCTTGGAGCCAGCCCTTGCCTTTCGCTGCCTTAATTGTGTGACACTTACCCTGGGCTTGTGTCTTCCTCTCTTTCGCCTTAGAAGATAGCAGTGACGGCAGCAGTGGCAGCTCGGAGGATGACACGGGCAGTGAGCACAGCTACAGCACTGACGGCGAGGACGAGGAGGGCGGGCTGGAGGACCGATCTGGTGAGAACGCCAGCGTTTGAACAGCCTCCTGGTATTCCTTCTTGCAGCGACAGGGACAGCAGTTCACAAAGTGTTGTTAGTGGAATCGATGCCTTGACCACACTGGCCGACTGAGGGCTGCGGGAAATTGGAGAGGCTCCTCGGCCCCCTGCGGCGGGCCCTCGCCTTCCGCTGTGGTAGCGGCTTCTCTTGTTGTCATCCTCTCTTTCCGAATTCAGTTTGACAGCATGGCTTCACAGGCCTCTTCCCTGGTGATGGCAGGAGATTCAAATGTCTGAGAAGGTGGAGCATGAAGGTGGGGTCTCTCCAGGGAGAGAGCACAGGGTGGACTTGCTGCCAGACTGAGCAGAAGGCTCTTGGTGGCCCAAGCTCCCGCACCCCCAGGTACAGGGCAGGGCTAGCCTAGGCAAGGTGTGCTGTGGCCTGGGGCCACTTGGCCAGGACCCTCAACAGGTCAGCGGCGTCTTCCGTGGCTTGTTCTTGTTCTGACCAGAGCCCCTGGGAGAGCTGGCAAACGCGCGAGGTGACTTTATTACGGAATCCCCAGCACAGGCGTACGGGTTGGCATTCGTGCCCTTCAACTTCTTCACAGGAAATGCTGCTTTAAGGGACTCTGGATAGGCTGACAGCGTCTCCTTCAGCGTCCTTTTTAGCTGCCCTGGCTGTGCATGGCCTACAAGGTCTCCAGGCTGGACCACCCTGTCCAAGACCAGCTGTGATCACCTTTCTCAGAGGGAGGGCACGTGTGGCACTCTGCTGATCGGGTGCTGGACTTTGGAAGTTTGGCTCATGGCTCCTTTCCTTCTGGCATAGTCATTAAGTCAGGAGAGGCATGGTTCTAAAACAAATACAGGATTTGTGTATTTGACTCTGCCTCCTGTAGTTGTCAGTGTCAGAATGTTCCAGGAAGGGAATCCTTCATGTTTGGGACAGTGCTCATGAGGGAACAGGACTGAAATAGCAGGAGCCATTGTGAGTGACAGCTGTGTGTTTATCGGTGACATGCCCTTCCGTGGTTAGATTTTTTTTAATAAGTTTTATTGAAACTCAGAGCAAAAGCACTAGCTGGGGGAGGGTCAGAAAGAGGGCAGAGCTCGGATGCTGGACTTGAATCCACAAACCGAGAGATCATGACCTGAGCTGAAATCAAGAGTCAGACACTCAGTCAGCTGAGCCACCCAGGCACCCACAGAGTTGGGTTGTTGTTTTTTTTAATTTTTTAAAAATGTTTTACTTATTTCTGAGAGAGAGAGAGACAGTGTGAACAGGGAAGGGTCAGAGAGAGAGGGAGACACAGAATCCGAAGCAGGCTCCAGGCTCTGAGCTGTCAGCACAGAGCCTGACGCGGGGCTTAAACCCACGAACTGTGAGATCATGACCTGAGCCGAAGTCAGATGCTTAACTGACTGAGCCACCCAGGTACCCCGAGTTAGGTTTTGAATCCTGTACGCTGGGATGTAAAATCCTGCCTGAGTTTGCAGGTCACAAATATGGCTCTTCAGCTTATCCCCCAAGATTGAGTTGGGGCGTTATGCTTCCCTGCAGCCAGTCTTGGGCACACACACTTGGCACTGGCAGGGCCAAAGCCAGAAGACGTCATCCCTTGAGCAAAGGTCTGAGGGCCTGTTGGACGTCAGAGAATGTAGGCAGGGCCCGAGGGAGTACAGAAGCCAGCTCAGCTGGGGTTCCTGCGCTCCCCACTTAGCAGCCACAGTGGCATACAGAAGTAGTTGTGATAAGGGTAATACATGCCAAGCTAAGCTGTGATCTGAAGGACAGGAGGGAGGGGCTGCAGGAAGGGAGGCCACAGGGCCCTGGGTGTGGCTGGTGCACCTGGAAGCCTCATCCACACGCACGCCCACCCTTCCCTTCAGTCTTTGAGGCGTAAAAGGTGTCCTTATAGGAAGTGTAGTCAGACATCAAGAAGGGAGTTTCCTACAAGGACATTCCCTGCACCCCTACAGGCCTGGCCCTTCCCAGGGGCACCTCTTCTGCTTGTCGCTTTTTTTGCTCTAGTATTTGTTCCTGAAAATCACTTGATTGCTGCCTGCTGAGTTTCCAACTTTAAGTATTATCTGTTTGAGTCTTACCGTAAAACCTGAGGACTTAGGGCTCTGATCTGTGGCCTCACCCCCACTCCCCAGGCTGCGCGCTCACATGCTCCGCAGGGAGCTGTTACGGATGAGGGAGCCTGAGTCACCGTGGCCGGCTCAGGGCGTCATCTCACATCGTCTCACAGCACCCTGTTCCCTCACAGCACCCTGTTCCCTCCAGCGGGCGCACTCTTCTCAGAGACCCTGTGCTCCTCAGCGCTTGGGTTCCCAGGCCTGCTGCCCAGCCAAGCTGGCGCCCGCATCAGCACCGTGCTCCGTTTGCCCTCCCCTCTAGTGGGGACCATCTCAAGCAGCCCCTGAGACGGGCTGGGCAGAGGCGGATGGCTCGGGCCTCACACACCTGCACAGGTCTGTCCACCCTCATCAGTGGCGGTCACTGTCCCTCAGAGACTTCAGAGGCGTTGCTCTGTGAGCTGAGGTGCTGCACAAGGTCCTTCAGATGGACAATTCTTCTGCCTCTGGGAATTCAGTTGGAAGAACCTGATCACCGGGCCTCAGCCTGCTTCTGCTTTCTCAGCCCTTTAGCAAAGCAGGAACGCTGAGCAAAGTCCATTTTCATGCAGCTTCCCCCCTGGCCTTTTCCAAAACTTTGTGCATGCTAATTTCATTAGGGTTTTTTTTTTTTTCTCTTTCCGTGTAACGAATTGTCACAAACCTGGCAGCTCAGGACAGTGCACTCATTATCTCCATGTTTCTGGGGCCAGCTGTTCAGATGTGGATTGCTGGCCCTTCACTCAGGTCTCACCAGCTGGCGTCAAGGGGTCGCAGGGCCACGATTCCCATCTGAGGCTCAGGGTCCCCTTGCAGGGCTCCTGCTTGTCGGCAGACCCTCGTGGGTGTAGGGCTGTCGGACAGAGCCTGTCCTCTCCTCGTAGAGGCCTCCCTTCATCAGCACTTCACGCCAGCTGTTTGCTTTCCAAGAGGCCTGCCAGGAGCACATCCCTCTGACTTCATTCTCTGCAACCAGGCAGGGAACAGGGCTATTAGAGGAGTCACGTGATTGCGGGGGGTGGGGATTATTTTCCTCTGCCATGCAGAGGGAATTGAGTCACTTGCTGTGTCCACACTTAATGGATTGGATGGGGTGTAGTGCTGGGGGCTTGTGAGGACCCTGCCTGCCACACCTCTGGTGCAGATGAAATCAGGTCTCTGTTTTAGTGGAGTTTGGGAGGAAGAGAAAACTAAACGCATGTGTCAGCTGCTGCGCTGAACTCAAAAGTGTCTCCTTTTCTGCTGGTCAAGTCCCAGCCTCAGAACTGATCAGAACTATTGTGGCCGAATTGTTTAGTTAGGAATATATGTTCTCTACGTCCCGAAAGAAGAAAACCAAGAGACCTGTAAGGGAGGTCTTACTCAGGCACATGCTTTGTTAACATCGTTTTGAGAAGCATTTTGGGGCACTTGGTGCCGTCTGGAGGCTGCTGTGCCGAGTGGGGCTACCTCGGGGGAACCCAGGTGTCAGATGGGCGTGGCCCCTGGGAACCTGCCCTGATCATGAGGGTTTTGATTCTGCATCCAGAGGAGGGCTAGAGGAGCTGGTATGGTCACTCAGCCACTGTCATATCCCCTTAGCTTGGACACAGCTTCAGGTGAGGTGCCCAGGAATGGTCACACCACGCAGGGCTGCAGGAAGGGGATGTGGAAACACGCTTTTCTGAGTGCAGTTGTGACCTGCTTGCTTTTAGTATCCCGACTCACAAAGTTGTGTTCCTTCTTTCTCAAGGCTCTGAAGATTCTGAAGAAGAAGGAAGAGAAGGAGGAGGCATGGAAACATTAGTGGCAGTGGTGGACACTCAGGGGAAGTTGGAAGCCAGTGGCGCGTTTAATTCTGATGATGATTCCGAGAGCTGCCCGATTTGTCTCAATGCTTTCCAGGACCAGGCCCTGGGGACACCGGAGAACTGTGCCCATTATTTCTGCCTGGACTGTATCGTGGAATGGTCCAAGGTGAGCAGGGCTCCAAGGTTCTTCCTTCAGGATGACCTCTCTCCATTTATTCATTATTTATTTATTTTTTTTTTTGGAAGGGGGCGGGGTGCAGAGAGAGAACCCCAGATCATGACCTATGAGATCATGATCTGAGCTGACATCAGGAATCAGAGGCTCAACTGACTGAGCCACCTGGACAGCCCCTTCTCCATTTATAAGTGACCCTGTCAGTTGCTGGCCTTTTGCCGGGTGGTTCTCTCTGTTCTACAGTAGAAGTTGGAGCCACAGGGTTGGGTCTTAGCCTGGTCTTTGCTTGGTTGGTGTGCTGTTGGGGTTGCTGGTGAAGCTCACTGTGGGGTGGTGTGCTTGAGGAGCATTGGATGAGGAGGCAGGACAGAGGAGGGTTATTTATGGGTCAGTATCCCTTGGGGACCCATCTGCAAAAATCCTGAATGACCTAGGGGCAATCTGTGGCCAGCAGAGTCAGCCTTGTGTGCTGTGGCCCCGCAAGATGGCATCATTTCTTAGATGCAGAGAAAGCATGTGATTCAGTTTGGCACTGAATCATGATAACCAGCAGTAAAGGGAGTGATCCTTAAAACAGATGAAGGGAATTTCCAGAAGTATATAGTGTATTTCATGATGAACTTTAGAAGCAGTAACCCCCTTCCTTATTAAACTTTTTATTGTGAAAAATCTCAAAGAAGTAGAATAGTACAGGCAGAGTGATGTGTGCTCCCAACCCCCATCTTCAAGAACTGTTAAGTCTGCTTTCTGTGTTTCGTCTCATCCTCTTCCTGTCCTGTAAGTTCACCAACACGGATGTGATATGAAGGTAGCAGATCTCCATGCCGCCACCTCACCCAGCGAGAGAGACCATAACACCATAGCCTCTAACCCCAGCCCTGTTCCCCGTTTTTCTGGAGAGCTCAGAGCACTTATATGTGGGGGTTTGTGTGACCTGTCCACATGGCCACACAGCTGCGGGCTCCTTCCCTGTCTCTGGTACCACCAGTTCCTGCTCTGTGGTGCTGGGTCCATGGCACACGTTAGATCAAGGTTTAGGTTTTCGTGGCCAGCAGAGCCTTGTAAGTTGAGGAACACGGCAGGGGGTGGGTTGTCTGTCTCATAGTCGATGCTGTGCTGGATTAGTACAGGGAGAAAACAAGGGTATGAGTATCATGTAGGAAAAGTTGCTATTTACAAATAGTAAGTTATCAATATAGATAGTTGACCAATGAGCTGTTGTAATGTGGAGTTCAGCAAGATTGTCAGACACGAGATTAACCCGGGTTAAGAAGTTCTAGTGTACGTAGAAGTTCTGAAAAGACACGTGAGACCTTTAAAGAGCTTTTCTAAAACCATTGAGACTGAAGAAAGCACTTTCTGGAAGGGAAATCCCGCCTCAGAGAGATGGCATTGGTGATGATGCTCACTGCTGTCCTGACTGGACCATCAGAGCCTTGCAGGGCTCTGAAATTTGTAGAGGAGAAAAAGAAAATACCAAGAATTGACAGTCTATTTGAAAAAGGGCAGTCACCTGCTGGATGTTAAGATTACAGAACTATAGCGAGTACACCAGAGTTGGTCCGGGAGTGGAGACCGGGCCCCAAGAGCTTGGCGGGGACCTGTAAGGACGACCATACGCAGCGGACAGCGGGTGGCATCTCACACTGCGGGGAGCGGGGCCCTCCAGGCGCACACGAGAGATGGAGGGAGAGGGGGCCGCTCACACCCCACACACAGCGCCACCTGGACTCAGGATTGGAAGTTAGCAAGTGGTGCTGGGAAGCCTTTGCGGGAAGATGCAGGCAGCTGTCAGGACAGGGAAGGAGTCTTAGCGCAAGAGCAGTAGAGGTGTTTACATACGGGCAGCGACACAGGCGTCGGGAGTGTGGTGCCATCGTGAGATGCCACCATAGGTGCCAGAAGGTCAGACCGGAGCCCCGGCAGGATGGCAGCCCCTGTACCTCCCAGATCGGAGGGGGTGTAACATGTCCAGCCACATGGCTCACGCACTGTTGACCTGTGAGCTGGAGAGAGGCCGTGAGTCCATCTGCGCAGCCCGTCCTCAGGTGTGCGGGCAACTTCTCTTTGCCCACCTTGCGGGAACCGGCACTGAACCAGTGGCTGTTCGGCCCCACCTGCTGGTGAAGAGCGGCGTGCGCAGCCAGAGCCTGTCCTCAGGACAGGCATCTGGAACTCCAGGGGAGCAGAGTTGGGGAGGGGCACTGGAGGCCTTGGGTGCCGACCACACGATGTAAATTTGTCAGAACTCCTTGAGATAGACGTGTAAAAATAGCGATAGACGTGTAAAAAGAGTGCATGTTATTTAAAAAAAAGTTTTTTTAATATTTTATTTATTTCTGAGAGAGAGAGAGAGAGAGAGCACGCGCTAGTGAGCATGAGAGAGTCAGAGAGACGGGGGAGGCACAGAACCCGAAGCAGCTCCAGGCTCTGAGCTGTCAGCACAGAGCCCGATGTGGGGCTCAAACCCACGAACCGTGAGATCATGACCTGAGCCAAAGTCAGACGCTCAACCGACTGAGCCACCCAGGCGCCCCAAGAGAGCATGTTGTTATGTATGGTATATGTGATAAAGGCATTTTAGAACAAGGAATTTCTGTGTGTCCAAACAATATCAATAAAGAAAAAAGATTTGCAACATTTGAAGAGTAGCCACACTACATGAGGAAATACCAACATTCACTCAGAAACAGATGTTGAGCAATGTTGTGCGTGCGTGAGAACTTTGGTAAAGGCTTTGAACCACAGCCCGGGGTTGGGGTGGGGACACAGAATGGCCAGTAACCTGGCTGGAGGCCAGCCCAGGACCTGCTCACCCCACTCCCTGCCTAGCATTTAGCAGGTATGTGCCATGTGTACGCTTGTGTACATATATGTGTGTGCGTGTATACACACACATGCACACACGGCTAGCCCGTCTTCCCTCCTCCCCAGCAGGAGAACAGCTCTGCAAGGTGGGCATTTGTCTTTTGGCTTCGTGCTGTGCTCCCAGCAACTCAGCACAGGGCACACAGAGTGTAAAAATTTGGTTTTCAGTGTAAGACGAATTTTTCATTTCTAAGGGAATTTTTTATTTTGAGTGTGGTATTCATCATGAAAGTGATCCTAAAGGGTTCTGATGCAATTTTGATTTCTTACAGAATGCCAATTCCTGTCCAGTTGATCGAACTATATTTAAATGTATCTGTATTCGAGCTCGGTTTGGTGGTAAAATCTTGAAGAAGGTAAGTGTAGATGCTGTGCTACAGGCACCCCTCGCCACACCATGTCGTGTCAGTCCCTGTCTGTTGGGAGAATGTTCTCTCACAGGGTGATTTGTGCTCCTGCAGTGAGTAAATACTGGTTATCTGGAGCCCGAACGCGAACGCCAGGAGCAGCCACAGGGGGCGCACGTGGCCCGTCTCTCCCCCGGCCTCCCCTCTCCACGTGCCCTCTCTGCAGCTCACAGCTTCTCTTAAGCGGCGACAGCCCCGGTGTGGGGGGAGGGAGGCCAGCCCCCCGGTGAGGACGCCCTTGTCTGACGGTGCTGGGCAGGGCGGGGCTGTGTGTGAGGGGGGCTGGGCACAGGAAGGGGCTCTCCTTTGTTCTTCGGTGCCGGCTTCCTGTTCGGTCTGTTGTTGAGGAGCCTCATGGAGCCTCAGAGACAGGCCTGCGACATGTGTCCTGCAGCCGTAGACCTGCTGTTTTATTCACGGAGCATGTGGGCACGTGGCTCTTTGTGTGCAGATTGCTCGTGGGCTGGGCTGGAGGTGGCAGCTGTGCTTCTGCACACGTGGGCCTCTGTCACCTGTCCCAGATGCTGCTCTCCTTCCCTGGACCCTGGGCGTCCGTTTGCATGTAGGCGGTCTTCATGCCCCCGGGGCATCTGCCAGCCTAGCGGGTGGGCCCGAGCCTTTCCTGTGTGTGTGTCTGGGGGGGAGTCCAAGGGCCACAGGAACTAGCACAGTTGGAGAAGATCAGAGAGTGAATCCAGGTCCAGCGCAGATGATGCAGGAGGCTGGGCAGGACCCTGAGCCGCCCCTCCCCCACCCCACCCTGCCCTTGGAGTAAAGACAGAGCGAGTGCTCGGATGTGTGACCTGGGGGGCTGACACGGACACAGAGAAGCATGGAGGCCGCTTTCTGTGGCTCTGGGGAGATGGGCAGGGGTTGGGGTGATGTCCTGTTGGAAGGAAGTGTATATAAAGACCTGGCGCGTCTCGTGACCTGGATCACAGGACGGCTGCGTCCCCACACCTGCCTGTGGAGGGCTGCCAGCCGAGCGCAGTGGCACACTTGACCGCTGTGTTCCTCCACGGTTCTCTTCTATCCTGCTTCCCTCTTCACGTCTCCAGCGCTGCTGCCCTGGGGGTCCCCACCTGCTCGCCTTGAGGGACCTTTCTGCGGGTCATCTTTGTTCTCTGTTGAATTCGATTTTCCTCTCCTCGGACTGCCCACACGTGGTCGGCATGTGCATTTTGCAGAGCCTCCGGGGCTCGCGGAGCCCATGTGGGTATCGAGAAGCCGCTCTATGTGCTCTGCGTCGACCTAGCAGCCACACTTTGGGTTCGGGCTCTGCTTGCTGTGTGACCCGACGGGACTTTTCTGCTTTCAGATTCCAGTGGAGAACGCCAGAGCCAGACAGGATGAGGAGGAAGACCCCACTTTTTGCGAGGTGTGCGGCAGGAGCGACCGGGAAGACCGTCTGCTTCTCTGTGACGGCTGTGACGCGGGGTGAGCACGGGCTTCTCCCTGCGGCTTCTGCTTCTAAGGCAGACGAAGCCATGGCGCCCCCATCCCTGCCAAGCCCACCCTCTGAGACCAAATTTTTAAGTTAACCTGTTAGAGGGAAGTCGCACAGGCCTGCTGTTCTGTGCTTCGTGCCCACGGATCTTCTCTGCCATGCTCAGGAAGGCCACGCCTCTGGTATTTGGAACACTGTGTCCCAGGCTCTTCTATTCCCGCTATTTATACCTTCTACCTGTTCCCCCCAAGGTATCCTGAAGTGACTTACAAAGATGCACATAATGCATCAAGATTGAGAAAGGTGAGAGACACGTGAGAAGTTGGGGCTGAGGACCCAGAGAAGGACTTGTGCAGGACCCCTGCTTTCTGTGAGGCCAGGTGACCCTGTGTCCAGCAGGCCCAGGTTCCTTCCAGCACATTCCTCTTCTCAGTGAGCCATCGCTAGGTGTCTGAGGAATTTCTCTGCCATAAGGTTGTGGTAAGAGGGCTGTAGAAACTTCTCCTTTGGGGCACAAGTGGCAGTGAGAGAATCCTGGGAGGCTGGTAGGTCTGGAATTTTCTCTTGGGTAACAGGTAGCCCTTTTGAGGGCTGAGCTGAGAGGCAGCAGGAGGCAGGAAGCATAAAGCTCTGGTGGCTCAGAGCCTGTCCCGGAAGCACAGAATTTGTTCCCTTTGACCCCTGACCGGGGCCCGCCTACCTGGTGCCTCCCTCCCCAGACAGATGCCATGTGCCTTTATCTTCCTAAGGCACCTCCCAGGGGCCTCCCTCTCCAGTCCCACTTCTCGGCTCATACACACACTGTCTGGTCTCCCTTCTTGCAAGCCTCTGTCTGTACGCCTGCTGGATGAATGCTACAGTGTGGGGTCCCTGGGAGTTGCCGTGTCTGATGGCTTCTGGTCACTGGTTGCTGTGAGTCTGGAGGACAGGAGAGTGGTGCCTTGGGTGACTGGACGGAGCCAGTGCCTGCTCTTGCCGTCCCTGTGCTAATTTACTGATGGGGTTGAATGGAGGCAGGAAGCTAAAGAAACACAGTCTCGTGGGGACCCAGGGCCAAGAGGGTAGCTTAGTTAGCACTCAGAACTCTGCTCACACCTAAAAAACAGATTCTCTCTGTGTTTGTGGCCATTCTGGGCATGTGAAGGAAGGGCCTAGGCCAGCCGGATGCTGCAGGAGAGGCCATTTGGGGTGGGAAGGCCTGCCTCTCGCCCTGGTCACTGGCCCTCCTTTGCAGCCCGTGGCCCCCCACCCAAATGCTGAACTTGTTTGCCTTCTCCTGGCCTTGAGCGTAGCACTCAAAGTACAGAAAAATTCTGTGAGATATAAAATACTAGAACTGTTAAGTGTAGATCTTAAATATTCAAACATCCTCATACTGTTAATATTTGCAGTCTGCTCAATTTTTTTAAATGTTTATTTATTTTTGAGAGAGAGATAGAGACAGAGTGTGAGCTGGGGGAGGGTAGAGAGCGAGGGAGACACAGAATCCAAAGCAGGTTCCAGGCTCTGAGCTGACAGCACAGATCCTGATGTGGGGCTCAAACTCACAAACCATGGGTCATGACCTGAGCCGAGGTCAGACGCTTCACCAGCTGAGCCACCCAAGCGCCCCTGCAGTCTGCTCAATTTTTGTAACAGTTATTTTCTAACTTAAGAATCAATTCTGAAATTCCTCCACTGTTCTTCAGAAAATGGAATCCTAAGGCTTTCTATAGATAACAGGAATATGCCAGATCCTTTCAGTGTTACAGAAAACAAGGTAAAGATCATCTCTGATTTTTCAAACTTGTCTGCTTATCATGAGGTTCAGTGACTAGGAAAACAGTAGCCACATAGCCTTGGCTGTCCTTGCTGGGTAGGCGGTCCGTTCTCAGTGGCTGCGGCTGCTGGGCAGAGCAGTGTGCCTGGCACGGGAGCTATGCCCCCATCCTCTTGAGCATCTTGTGGCCCTCCCTGAGTGAGTCCACAAGCAGTCTACCCCGTGGGGTGACTCCTGGACATGGGCTGGGCACCGGTCACCATGCACCGGTGGCCTCTGCTCGAGGCTCAGAGTTGGTGTGAGAACGTAGGGTGACCCATGTTGAATCTGTGGATGATTTGTGAGATTTTGTTCCTGAGACCATGAGGGGAGGGTCTTCTGAGACTGGAATCTACTTGGGGTTTTGGGGTGCTCCCTAGGACTTGATGCTGGCCTGGGTTACATTCCAGGAGGAGTCCCCCTTCCATCCTTGTGGTCCTCATGTGAGGTCCTGGCAAGGGGTTCACAGAGTGAGGGTTTCCACCTGGCGTCCTGGGTCCCTGGGTCTTCGTATGTCAGCATCATGAGCAGCATCCATGGTCATTAAACGGGGTTGAGTCTGCGCCCAGGTCTGCAGGCATTTGGCAGGGTGTCTGCATGGGTTTTTGCCTGGCTCGGGGCTGTCTGCGGGATTGGGGTGAAGTTTGGAGAAGGCTGCTGTGCCAGCAGTGACTCTTCCCAGGCTGTTTTCCATGAAGACTGGATAGAAGCACCTGGAAAACCATGGTTGGGCAACATTTCCGTTTACTTTCAGCACATAGAACCTCACTCCCCAGCCCCCTGTCCTCCACCCCAAGCTTCTCAGACTGGATTGTGAAGTGTAAGGTGTCAGCCCTTGAAACTCTTGGGGCTGCTGAGTGACAGTGGGGTGAGGGAAGGGCAAGCTGACGTCTGCCAACCAGAGATGAGCCTCCAGGTACAGGCAGGCGTGAGACCCCTGCCACGGACATCTGCGGAGCCCCCACAGGATGCAGCGGCCCTGGTCAAGTGACCACTTTCTTAGCTCAGTCCCTCCACGTAGTGTGTCTCTCCTGTGGGGCTCAGGCCATCGGGGCCGTTTTGGGGAGCAGAGGTGCCCAGCACGCCCGTGGGAAGGACTGCAGGAACATTAGGAGCCAGGGGTCCCCCGTCTGCATGTGGGGCTCTGAGCAGGCAACCTGGGCCATGTCCTCCGGGTAGGTTCCAGGGTGCCTCAGGGTCAGGCTCTGGGAGACTTCAGGCTGCCAGCAGTGCCTGCTTGCTGTGTGCTTGTGGCCTTCCCTCTGCTGGGGACAAGGGGCTCTGGGTCCCTCCCTTTCCTTAAGACCTGGGTCCATGGTTCAGGGCCCCACCGTCATGACCTCATTTAAACCCCCCCCACCTCCCCAACTTCCCCAAGACCGCATCTCCAAATACAGTTAGACTGGGCGTTCTCTTTCGGGGCACACAGTTTGGTTTATAGCAGGGTGCATGGCGGCCTTGGGGCACGTTTGGATGACTTTTGTGGCCCGCTCAGCTGTAGCAGGGGGGCTGACGCTTGTTTGCCACCTCTTGTTCCGTAGGTACCACATGGAGTGTCTCGATCCTCCTCTCCAGGAGGTGCCAGTGAATGAATGGTTCTGTCCTGAATGTGCTGCTCCTGGCGCTGCTCCTGCCGCTGGTAATGCCTCCTTCTCAGGCAGGGAGCAGTGAGGGAGAGCTCCGCCTCAGGGAGTGCGGGGCAGGGGGCTCTGGTCTCGTGGGGGCACCGCCTCCCTCTCAGGCAGGGAGTGCTGCGGGGAAGCATCGGGGAAGCATCGTTTCCCTCTCAGGGAGTGCTGGGACCGGGAAGGCTGCTTCTGGTCTCGTGAGAGAACTTGCAGGGCTCTCGGGCAGTGCAGCCCAGACTCCAGGGAGAGCCCCCCTGCCAGGGTGGGGGTGTGGCAGCTCCACATCAGTCCAGGGTTTTCTTTTTTCCCAGATGCAGGTCCTGTGAGCGAGGAGGAGGTCTCCCTGCTCTGGGCGGATGTGGTGCCCACCACCAGCCGGCTTCGGCCTCGCACGGGGAGGACCCGTGCCATTGCCAGGACACGGCAGAGCGAGAGAGTCCGAGCGACCGTGAACCGGAATCGGATCTCCACCGCCAGGAGAATCCAGGTGGGCGCATGTGACTGCCGGTCCCGCTGCGGGGCCACTCCTGGCTCAGCCCCTCTGGACACTGACCCCCCGTCTTGGTGCACCTTGGCTGTGCGAGTGCTCTGGGCAGCGGGTACACGGAGGGCTGCAGTCAGCAAGGTGGGGCCTGCGAGGGCCACGGTGTGCGCTGCAGGGCGCTGTGCCCCGGCTGCCGTGCGGGGGGCGGAACCCAGCAGGCCCGAGGGAGCACGAGCAGAGAAGGAGGGTCCCGCAGCGGCCCGCCTGTCGTCCCCCCAGTGTGCACCCTGTGCCGGGCTGCTTTTCTGTAGCAACAGCAGCCGGGGGCAGGGGGGCCTCTCAGAGGTCGGGGTGCTCACCCAGGGGTGCTCAGCTGATGGGGAGGGGTCGGAGGGCTTTGTGGGGGCATGCGCCCCATGCCCCCATCGCTGATGCCTGCAGCCCCTCCTCACCACCCCCGTCTCCACCTGGTGCCCTGCAGCTGCTGTTCCCTGTCTCCCGAGCCCATTCTCTGTATCTGTGCCGTGTGGCTCTGCACCAGCACAGTGCCCTGTCTTGTCGGCGTCCGATGTGTCGTTCGCTCCGTGTGACCAGCTTGGTCCTCACTCTTTATTCTCGCCCTGAACTTGCTTCTCAGGAGGACCTCCTGGGCCCTGTTGTGCCCGCGGGAAGCTCTCGGTAGCGGGTCCACTGCTTCCAGGCCGTGGCCGCCCGGCTTCTGCGGTTAGCCTGGCAGTGGCAGGGGCGGAGCTGACCCTCCAGGGCTCCCAGGTGGGGCACAGCGGGTGGCATGGGCAGCCTGAGGGCGGTCGCCCTGCTGACAGCACCCTCCTTCCCGTGTAGCATGTCCCACGGTACCTCATGTCTTCTCTGCTGGATGAGACCATCGAGGCTGTCGCTGCCGGTCTGAGCACTGCTGTGTACCAGCGCCCCGTGGCACCCCGTGTCCCTGCAAAACGCAGGAGAAGAGCAGGTAAGCCCAGGTGTGCTGGCTTGGTGAGGGCCACGCGCTCACCCCCCAGGAGTGCCCCCAGAGCCACTTCTGCCCCCGTCACCTGGTCTCTACAAGTAGCAGAAACGCCACACGGACATTCCATGGGCCAGCTGGGTCCTGTCCACGTGTTCCTTGTGAACACCCGCTGTGGGCGGTGAGGTCCCTGCGGCCCAAGTTCTCTGCATGTGCATCAGGGCCACTTGGCCTCCGTGATATTGGATAGGAAGCTTCTGGAGGATTTTGTGGCAGAATTGCCCTTTTTTTTCCCCTAAATGCCACACTACACCAGGACGACCCAGATTCTGGGCTTTTCTCTGTGTGGGAGTAATTAGAATGATTAATTCATTGTTTTCTTGCTACGTTCTCTGAGCTCTGGGTTTAGTTGGTGCTGTGCTCCCACGGGGAGCTTCCCTTCTCCCCCTCGGTTATGTGTAAGCCCGTGTGGCCTCACAGATTCCTGTTTTATTCAGTAGCTTATGATCGGAGGTCTCTTAAAGTCAGCTTTATTGAGATAGAGCGCGGTACGTGCATCCACTCTGAGTGCTTCTAGGTTTGACAGACATGACGTCCATCTGCTTGATCCTGCCCCTCCTGGCTCCAGCCAGACAGCCCTGGTGTCCTTAGCACTGGACGTCAGTTTTGCCTGGTTTCAGACTTCACATAACAAGACCTTCACGAGGCACTGAGTGTGGTCTGGCTTGTCGCTCAGAGTGTGTGGTTGTGTGTGCTAGTGATGGGCTGGCTTCTGCTTGTTGTTGAGGGGCCTCCCCATGACACGAAAAGGCTGCAGTTTGTTTATCCCCTTTCCCGTCAAGGGTCAGTTTTGTGTTCTGATTGGGGCCGTGAAGGACCAGGATGCGGAGTTCTGCCCGTCCTTGCACCCATCTCCTGGTGGCAGGGCTTCATTTGTCTCCGGCCAGCGCAGGGCCCGACTTCTGGCGCACCGGGTAAATGTGCCTCCAGGGTCACGCCAACTTTGTACCCGTCGGCAGCCTGAGAGCCGGAGTGCTGCGCGGTCCCGCCGGCGCTCGGTGCAGTCGGCGTGCGTCCTCACCACGCCAGTGCGCCTCCTTGTGACTCGGTGTGTGTCGGATGCGACCCACCGTGCCCTGTGTCCCCCACCGTTGGGGCAGAGACTCGGTGCTGTCCCAGACTCCTGTGTCTACGTGCCCTCTGTGGCCTCTCCCCCCTCTGCCAAAGCAGGACTCAGGATAGCGAACTGAGTTCCCTGAGAGTTCTCGGCCCGTGCTCGGTCAGCGTTCCCGGCCCGTTCCGGTGGGTGGAGCTGGGGAATCCATGCCAAGGTCGTACGGTTCTTGAGTAAGGACTCAGGGTTGTAAAGGGTTTCCTGGGTCTCCTCGCATCAGAAACCCGACTCTTTGGGGCTCACACCGTGCCTGCTCGCGGCTTCTCTAGGGTCATGGCTGGGTCCTGCCAGCGCTGAGCAGGCGAGACTGCAGGGGACCTCCTCTGTCCCTCACATCCCCCACTAAGCACCTGGCACACGTGCACTGCCAGTGTTCGGGCATCTGAGCAGATCCGTGCTGAGTTGTGCCTCTTTGCTGTGTTTTGGTTGTATTTTGTTGGCTTTGTAGTGAGTTCTTATGCGTTTTCCAGATTTTTGTCAAAGCTGTGGAAACATTGGGAGGAATGAATAGAGTCCCCACTTAGCCGGCATGCTACCTGGCTTTGGCCTCACTCTCCCCCCGCTCACCTGCTCCCTCCCATGTGACCTGGTTGCACCTCTTTCATGTCTTTTTTTTTTCCTTCTTTTTTTCCTTTCTAAATCCTTTCCTGTATTAAAAAATTATTTTATGTTTTTATTTATTTTTGAGAGAGAGACAGCATGAGTTGGAGAGGAACAAAGAGAGAGAGGAGGAGACACAGTGTGAAGCAGCTCCAGGCTCTGAGCTGTCAGCGCAGAGCCCAACGCAGGGCTCGAACCCACGAACTGTGAGATCATGACCTGAGCTGAAGTCAGACGTTTAACCGACTGAGCCACTCAGTCTCCTCTTTAATTATATTTTTAATGTTTATTTTTGAGAGAGCACGAGCAGGAGGCGGGGAGGGGCAGAAAGACACAGGATCCAAGCAGGCTCCAGGCCCCAAACTGTCAGCATAGAGCCCGATGCAGGGCTCAAACTCATGAACTGTGGGATCGTGACCTGAGCTGAAGTCAGCACTCAACCAACTGAGCCATCCAGGTGCCCTTTTATTATTATTATTTTTTAACGTTTATAGATTTTTGAGACAGAGCATGAGCAGGGGAGAGGCAGAGAGAGAGGGAGTCACAGAATCTGAAACAGGTTCCAGGCTCCCAGCTGTCAGCACAGAGCGTAACACAGGGCTTGAACTCACAAACCATGAGATCATGGCCTGAACTGAAGTTGGACACTTAACCAACTTGAGCCACCCAGGTGCCCCTGTTTTTTTTTCTTTTAAGTTAAGCATGGTATCGTCGTTGCACCTGAGAAGGGGAACGTAATTCCTTAACGCTGTGAAATNGAGCCCGACGTGGGGCTCGAACCCACGAACCGCGAGATCATGACCCAAGCGAAAGTCGGACGCTTAACCGACTAAGCCACCCAGGCGCCCCTGTTAGTGTTGGGTTCTAATTGTGTCGTAAGTGGGGGCACCTGGGTGGCTCAGTCAGTTAAGTGTCTGACTTCGGCTCGGGTCATGATCTCTGGGTTCGTGGGTTCGAGCCCCACATCGGGCTCTGTGCTGGCAGCTCAGAGTCTGGAGCCTGCTTCCAATACTGTGTCTCCCTCTCTCTCTCTGACCCTGCCTCGCTCACACTCTATTTCTCTCTCTCTCTCTCTCAAAAATAAATAAAAACNTGTGTTGCAAATATGGTAGAATATATTATTTTATTAAAATAAATATTCATTAAAATATATTCAAATATAAATTCAAATACATTTAAAAATAATTTAAAAATAATAAAATATATTCAAATATATTTTTAAGGTAATATGTTTGAATCTAGAGCCAAACAAGACCCACGGTACACTGGCAGCAGGCCTGGTACGTGTCTGTGTTGTCTCAGTGGGGACACCAGGCCGCCGCGGGGGGCCGCTCCCTGGCAGGCAGCCCGCAGGCCACCCTCGCCTGCCTGCAGCCTGGTGGTGGAGCTGCGGGTCACTGAGCTGTTTGCCAGCCGCCTGGGGGAGCAGCAGTGACTGCTGGGCCTGGTTGTGGTGTCTGTGCTCAGCGCTCAGACCTGCGCTCGCACCGAGGAAGGTGCCGAGGGACCTTCCTCCTCCTCTGGCTGCTTCCCGCTCCTGTGGTTTCTATGGACAAAGCACATTAAGGCCTTGGCTTGTTTCCTTTCTCAGAAGCCCCGAGTGGCAGCAGCCTCCTTCAGCAGGGATCACTTGGGGATTTAGCACCATGGTGAACTCAGGGATGTAGATACATTCTATGTGTTTTAATTGCAGACGCCATGAGGGCCGATCCCTCTGTCTCCTTAGAATCCCTGCCTTCCAGGCTGAGGCCCCTGTGGTTTTCCAGGGGTGTTGGAGTATCCTAGAATTAGGGTCCCCCGAGCCCGTAGTGGCACCCCTGAGGGGACGGACCGGCCTGAAGCCTGGGTGTTGGTGGTCTGAATCTCTGGGATGTGTTACTAGATACATGTGCCGGTTTTTAAGTCTGCTGGGAGAGGCCACGCAACTACGGACCTGGGGTTGTTTGTTTCATTGTACTAACTAGACTGTCAGGGATTTTTCTGTTTTCCTCCCATTTAGTTTTGTGTCATAATAATGTAAAAAATTTATTGGTGATAAAAGTCAGATTTACAGATCAGAGTAGACTCCAAGGTCACACTTGTCCTCACTCTGCGCTGCGTTCCCTCTCTCGCTCCTCTGTGGGGAAGCACTGTCGTTTACGTCGTGTTACTTGTCCGTTTAAAAACCCCAGGCCACTACGTGAAGCTGTCTGTATGCTGGGGCGTGGCGGTGTACAGCGTCTCAAAGGGAGACACCCAGAGGAGGGCCGGGAGCCTCCGGGCTCGCAGTGAGGCACAGACTCTCGATGTCCTCTTTGTAGGAAGGCGGAAGAAAGTGTCGGGAAGAAGGAAGACCCAGTCCAGGTCATCTGTGAAGAGCAGGGGATCCGGGACAAGGTCTAAGAAACGTCAGGGTCGCGCCAAGAAGAGAAAAGGGAAAAAGTCAAAGGTAGCCCCTTGGATAGCAGGTGGTGGGACTTTCAGAAAAAGCTTCCTTTCTGTGTTTAGAGATTCACCAATAAAAATGAACATTTTCTGCAGCAGAGATTAAAGGTGGGGCTAGGACAGGAATTTTGCCAGGACCCTTCGGAGCCAGGTGTCCTGAGGGGTCGTGTGTGGCTCCGGGCACCCCAGGGTTGGGCCCTGTGGGGTGCAGGGGGACAGACGGGCCAGAGGGTAGGGAGTAGGTCACCTGTGGACACCGTCCACTTCAGGCCGTTCCTCATACTCACTCGCTTGCCTGCCACAGGCCTTCTGAGCGTGCGGGCCTCCCCCACGTGTGCACCGCCCAGTGTGTGCGCCTCCACTGAGTGTGCAGGCCTCCCCCGCGTGTGCACAGCCTGTGTTGTGCACCCTGCTCTGCGGTGCTCTGTCTCGCTCCCGCTCCCGGGCTGGACAGTTGAAGTGCACCAGTACATGAAGCATAGAAAGTTCAATTGGCCATCGTTCACGTGTTCACCGCTTCCATATGCTTTCTGCGCCCAGTTAACGTGAACGCGTGTGGGGTGCACGCACACGACCGTCCGTGCTAGTTTTCAGCGGAGCCCTGACCTCTGCTGTGGCAGTTCACTGGGGCAGGACTGCTGGGGGGCGGGAAGCCGGGTGGTGGCCGCATGCGGCTGTTGGCATTCCTCCTGCCGGGGTGCCTGCCCCAGGGGCTGCTGCCTGCGCCTGTCCCCCCAGCCCTCCTCCTCAGGTGGACATCACCTGGGTGGTGGTTTTGCGTGGCGTGGTTTGGGGCTGTAGGGATGTAGTCCTCAACGCTGTCGAGAAACCTCTGAGACGATATCGCTGACTCCCTTTGGTTTGGCGTTTATTCAGTCCGGTGCGTGGTGTGCGGACTGGTGCTTGGACTGGTGTTTCTGGAGCCTCGTTTGCCATTCTTGTCCTTTTGTGACTTTGCTTCAGAATGAAGCCACAGCTCGGTCCCGCATCGCACGGACGCTGGGCCTCCGGGGTCCGGTCCGCGGGGCTTGCATCCCATCGGTGCACAAGCCAGCGGACCCCTCTCTCGGGCTGATGCGTGCGGACATCGGAGTAGCCTCTCTGTCGCTCTTTGGAGACCCCTATGAGCTGGACCCCTTTGACAGGTAACCACAGCGGGGACGTCCCCCCCCCTCTTCACGGACAGTGGGCCTCAGCCCACATTTGTGCAGTGAGGGTGATGGTTTCTGAGTCTCCAGCCCCGTCAGACCCCCCCAGCGGTGCCCAGAAGGGACACTGTAGCCCCCGCCACTACAACCACGAAGTCGCTCTGGGGGTCCCACATTGCTTTGGGGCACAGGTGCTGCCATGTGTGCGGGTGCGGGGGGGGTCTCCCGGGCCTTCCGTGGGGGTCACGGCTCCTGGCCCGTGTGCTCTCCCCAGCAGTGAGGAGCAGGCTGCGGACCCCGCTTCCCCTCTGAGCGCCAAGAGGAGGGTTCTGTCCCAGTCGGCGCTGCGCTCCCACCGGCCCGTGGCCAGGCCCGTGGCCATGGGGCTCTCCAGGTGTGTGCCAGCGGGGACAGTGGTCCTGGGGGGGGCACACAGCCCTGTGGGGGCAGGCACGCCTCCCTTCCCAGGGGCCCTCCCTGGCTGTTTGTTGAGGACGGGCTGTGGTCAGGGGCACGGGGAGCAGGAGGCAGGCCGCGTGTGCTGCAGGCGGCTCCTGACGCCCGTCTCCGCCACGGAGCTGCCGTTCGGTGCAGCCGCCCCTGGCAGGGTTTCTTCCTTCTGTTTCACTCCTGATTGAAAACAACAACAACAACAAAGAACCAAACCAACGAAACCAGTAAATAGCCGGTCTCAGCGGTTGGGGCCAGAAGCACCGGGTGATCTCACCTCCAGACAACCTGCTTGCTGGTCTTTTGTCAGAGCCGCTCGCGGTGGGGAGGGTGTCTGATGCCTTCCCCACGCCAGGGTCTGGCAGGCGGCCCCTTGGAGTGAGGCAGCAAGACTTGGGGGGCGGCAGGGGGCGCAGGGAGGCAGCGGTGGGTCTGTATCTGCAGGAGGGGTGTTCCCGCTGTGGCACCCGAACCAGAGGTGGATGAGGCCCCCGTCCCTGACCTGGTGGGGAGCATCCTGTCGGGCCAGAGCCTCCTGATGATGAACAGTGCGGACATCACCATCCACCGGGACGGCTCCCTCAGTGCCAAGAAGGCAGGTGAGGCGGCCCCTGCGCGATGTCCTCTCTGCTGCAGCGCTTTGGGAGCCCTGGGAGGTTGACCCATTGGTTCCCAGCTTCTGATGAGATCATTGAACTAAAATTTGTTTTCTGCTCAAAACGTACCTGAAGCAATAGTTTCCTGCAAGAAGTCGTGTTTCCGTTAATTCGACTTTGCTTTCTGAACAGAGTTTACAGGCTGAGAGTTTAGGTGATGGTGGGGTCTCCAGGCAGCCCACAGACCCTGCGTGGCTGTGACGTGGCTGGCGTGCATTCTCACAGAGCCACGGAACCAGCCTCTGTGGAGCCCTTCCCCGCACATCTGGGCCCTGGAAGGTGTTAGGGTTGGGGGTGCCCAGCCATGGGGCACAGGGCACCACAGATGTGTAATGGGTACAGGCGCTTCCCATTGGCCAGTGAGTGGTGCTCATGGGTGTAGCCGGGGACCCCTCGCCCCTAGGAGCACAGGGCTCCAGCCCAAGGAGCCAGTAAGGATAAGAATTTAAAAGCCTAATTTCTGAGGGAAAGCTGTCCGTATCTGGGCTAACAAAATGACCACTTTGTAAAGGAGGCAGTGGGAACTGACGGCCACTCACCCTCATGTCTTTCAGCACCCGTTTCCTTCCCGAGAAGCTCCGGTGCTCCGTCCCGAGGCGGCAGAGGCCCTGGGGCCTGCTTGCAGCCCAGAGCGCCATGCCCAGGCAGTGGGCTCCAGAGTGGGGGTCTGCACTGCCACAGCGGGCCCACCCCCTCCTGCATCCCCGCTCTCACCTCAGGGGCAGCCGTGAGACTGGACTCCTCTGCGACTCCTCTGTCAGGTCAGGCTCAGAACCTGTCAAACGTAAGTGGGCCTGGCTTAAAGCACAGTGACGCCCCCCGATGTGACAGAGACGGCAGGCATGCCCCGCCCCTTAGTTCTGTGCCCTCTAAGATCTCGGGTAGCTGCTCTCACTCGCCGCACATCAGCACGCTGCTAGGACAGGCCGTGAAGCCAGCTCCCAGGAGGCCCAGCATCTCAGAGCTGCCCAGGATACCGAAGGTCAGAAGGGAGGACGGCAGCGGTGGGCGGGCGGATGCGGCCCCCGCCAGCGAGCAGCGCGTTGAGATCCCCAGCTCCTGCATCAGCCGCCTCACGGGCAGGGAAGGCCCTGGGCAGCCCGGCCACAGTGCCCGAGCGGAGGGCGAGCCCAGCAGCAGGGGCCCACAGGAGCCTGGCACGCGCTCAGGGGGCGGCTCCCAGTCCCCTGCCACACTGGGACCCTCAAAGGGGAAGGGTGTCAGCTCAACCTTCGAGAGCTTCAGGATCAATATTCCCGGGAACACGGCGCACTCCGGCAGACTCTCCAACCCCGGCTTCTGTAACACGTTCCGGCCTGTGGACAATAAGGTGCAGAGGAAAGAGAACCCCTCTCCCCTCTTCTCCATCAGGAAGACCAAGCAGCTCAAGAGTGAGATCTACGACCCCTTTGATCCCACGGGCTCCGACTCCAGTTCCGCCGGCAGCAGCCCCGAGCGCCTGGGCTCTGGCCTCCTGCCTTCTGAGATCACGCGCACCATCTCCATCAACAGCCCAAAGGCCCCAACGTTGCAGACGGTGCGCTGTGTCACTTCCTACACGGTGGAAACTGTCTTCGGGACAGAGCCTGAGTCCCCTCGCGGGTCTTCCTCCGGTGCGCTCGAACTCCGGGGCGAGGGGGCTGCCGAGGGGCTGGGCAAGGCAGCCACTGAGGGCCAGGGTGCAGCCTCCAGGGCACAGAGGCCGTCCCCGCCGGAGCCGTGGGAGGACAAGGACCGGCTGCCCTGCAGCACCTTCTTTGGCTCAGAGGAGCGGACGGTGACCTGTGTGACCGATGCAGAGCCGGAGGCACCGCCCAGCCCAGACGCTGCGCAGACAACTACCCACAGGGTCGTGGAGCTGAGGTCCCCGTCCTGCTCCCGCTCCACATCCAGCTCCCGCGGCAGGAAGAAGGCCAAGAGGAAGCGGGCCGAGGCCAGGGAGCACAGGAGGACCCGCTCAGGCTCCCGCTCAGGCTCCCGCTCCGGGGACAGGAGCTCGCGATCGGGGTCGCCGCCAGTGGGTGAAGACCACCCCAAGAGGTCGCAGCCCAAGGCTCGGGGCCGGAGGTCCTCCAGTGACCACTCTAGCAGCCACGAGCGAGCCAAGCGGAAGAAGGCGAAGGATGAGGGCCGGAGGAGGAGGAGAGACTCCTGGGGCCGCGGCCGGCGGCGGTCACGGTCACGGTCACGGTCCCGGTCACGGTCCCGCTCAGGCAGTCCCGGCAGCTCCTCCCACGAACGCAGGGAGAGCAGGAGGAGGAAGCGGAGGCGGTCAGGGTCCAGGTCTCGTGGGAGGGAATGCTCCCCCACCAGCAGCCTGGAGAGGGCCCGGAGGCACCGGCATGCAAGGGAGAGGAGCCCCCGGGAGCGGCCCCGCGTCAGGTGGAGCTCCCGGGAGCGGAGGAAGCGCAAGTCAAGGTCGCCAAGGTCGCCAAGGTCGCCAAGCACAGAGCACAGGTCCCGGGAGCACCAGCGGCCTCGTTCCCATGAGAAGCGGCCGAGGCCTCGCTCTCCAGAGAGGAAGTTGGCGCCCCCTCCCCAGGAGGAGCAGAAGGCCGACAGGGAGCAGCCAGCCGGGCCGCCGGCCTCCGAGGGCGCGGACGCCTCTCCAGCAGGGGCCGAGGCCCACCCGGAGGCTCCAGACATGCCAGCGGAGTGTCCGCCTGAGGACCTCGATTACGGTGATTCTGTCGAGGCAGGACACGTCTTCGAGGATTTTTCAACAGACGCGTTCTTCATGCAGCTTGATGACATGAGCTCCCCGCCCTCTCCAGAGAGCACAGATTCCTCCCCAGAGCGAGACTTCCCACCCAATCCTGTGGCGCCCCCGGCCAGCCAGCAGCAGGACACCAACCTGGCTGTCGTCAGACGCGAGGTGTCACTGATCCACGACGAAGATGCTGCACAGCCCCCGCCCCGGGCTCAGGGCTCCCAGGAGAAGCCCTTGCTCCAGCAGGACGCGGCTGTGGCTGCCGCGGTGGCGCCCAGCACCCTGGGAAGCCAGGCTGTACCTGGGGTGCCTGCGGGGAAGGAGGAAGGACCCTCTCAGACCCCCTTGCTGCGGGCGAAAGCCCTGGTGAAGAGAGTCACGTGGAACCTACAGGAGGCGGAGGGTGGCGCCCCTGCCGAGGACCGAGGCCTGCGTGAGTAGGCCTCTCCGGTGGGCCCTTGTGAGGGTGGCCGGGGGCAGCGTGTGAGGATGGGGAGGGCCCGGAGTGGCCCCCAGCATGTGAGGGCGGCCTTCTCTCCCTGAGTGGCACATGGAACTCTTTGGTCACTTCAGCAGCGTAGGCCATGGGGCAGGGAGGTGGCTGCAGCCTGGCCTGTGGTCCTTGCTGCTGGGATGCTTTCCTGGAATTTTCCGGCCAGGAAGCAGCCTCTGGCCCAGGGGTAACCACAGAGCACCCACCTCCCCTGTGTTGATCCTCAGGAACGCCGCTCCACAGGCCCCAGAAACCCCGGGAAGGGGTTTGGGAAACGGAAGACATGGGTCCCACGGTGGGGTTCCAGCAGGCACCCTTCTCTGAGCCTCCTGCCCCCAGCTATGCACACGCAGAGTCTGGCTTCCCCGACGTCGAGCCCTCTCAGGTGGGTGCCTGGGCTGGAGGGACACGGTCGTGTGCCAGGCCGCACAGACTGTGCCAGGCCGAGGCTGCGGGACTTTCCTCTCTGCCAGGGGTCTTCCAGCTGGGAGCCTCAGCTCTGCACTAAGCGGTCTGCATTTTTGCCCAGGTTTATACCCCCAACCTGCCCCCCGCCCCAGCCGTCCCCTTGAGTCTCCCGCCCTACGCGCCAGCCAGCCAGCCCGCGGTCCAGTTCATCCTGCAGGGGAGCCTTCCCCTGGCGAGCTGCGGGGTTGCACAGAGCCCAGCCCCGGTGCCCACCGCCCTGACCACGGCCTCAGAGCCCGCCGGCCACACCACTGTCGCCGGCAACGCCGAGGAGAGAGCGGCCGCTCCTAAGCCTGCTGCGGAGAAAGCCAAGAATGAGGAGGTGAGTCCCGGCCCTCCTTCTTCCTCAGAGGGTGCTCCTGGGCTCTGCCCGCACATGCGGCCCCGGCGGGGTGGTCACAGGTGTCCTTGCTCCTAGTACATGAAGAAGCTGCACATGCAGGAGCGGGCGGTGGAGGAGGTGAAGCTGGCCATCAAGCCCTTCTATCAGAAGAGGGAGGTGACGAAGGACGAGTATAAGGATATCCTGCGCAAGGCGGTGCAGAAGGTGGGTGTGGGCGGGTGGACGCCACGCCCTGCTGCACTGTCGTGGGGGAGGGTCTGTGCCGTCTCCCACGGACATGGACTCTCAGGAAGGGGCTCCAGCCTGGGGCTGTGCAGCCAGAGGCCATTTCTGTTCTCCTGTCACCGTAGCTCATCGGAAGAGTAGACATGGGTGTGTGTGAGGGGATGGAACAGTGTCCTTGTCACTGGTTAAAAAGGCTGAGTGGCAGAGAGTAGTTAGCTTACCACACTTGCGGCCGGGAGAAAGGCAGGACCCCGGCAGGTGTGCAGTTCTCAGGCCCAGGCGTCAGGTTCACGTCTGTGGCCCACTGGCTACACCTGTCCTGCTTGGAGAGGGACCCTGAGGAGTCGTGCAAGGCAGGCGGGTGTATGCGTGTCGTGATCTGTCCCTTGTGATGTGGACCCCGAGGGCCCATCATCAGCATGGGGACATCTGAGTAACCTGTGCCTCTCCCCCTCTCCCCCAACCCCAGATATGCCACAGCAAGAGTGGGGAGATCAACCCTGTGAAGGTGGCCAACCTGGTTAAGGCCTACGTGGACAAGTACAGGCACATGCGCAGACACAGGAAGGCAGAGGCCGGTGAGGAGGCGCCCCCCCAGAGCACCGAGAGCTGAGCCAGGCACAGAGTGGGGGGCGCCAGCCCTGTCCCCGAGTGACTCTGTTGGGAGAGGCGGGAGCAGAAAGGTTGGAGCCGCCCAGAACTCCTGTGGTCACACACGGTCCGCGCTCCTGTGTTGCTCACAGTTTAAAACCAGACTTTTTTATATGTATATTATAGATACACACTGTTTCCATGGTGTTCTAATTTATCAAAAATGGATTATCTTTAGAAACTTCTTGATTGACTCAGTATTTGAAAGGTGAAGCCTTTGGTGATCAGGAGGGGTCTGGGGGGAATGGACGGGGGCTCCCTGACCCAGCTCCCAGATGGCCTGATTTTCTTTTCCATCCTGGTAAGGGAAGGCCCTTCCCAGACTTTGTCTGTCATGCTCTGTAAGTGACGTCGTTAGCTGCCTCCCACGGGGCAGAGCACAGTGTTGGTGGATTAGGGAGGAAGGGGGGCCCTGCACACAGCACAGAGCCAGCCATTCCCGTGTCCCCCTCCCCAGCACACCTGGCAGGCGCGAACACCTGCTGTCCCCAGAGCGTTTTGTATCCTGAGTAGAGTTTGTTGGCTCCAAAGCGTGTGGCCTGTTTCTTCATTGTGAAGACAGAAGAGAACGGGTGTATGGGTGGGTGCAGGGGTGCTCACCTCCCTTCCTGGGTGTGCGGGGTGAGCCCCAAAGCCTGGGGGGGCTCTTTCTGAACCCCAGCCCCAACCTTCAACCCACCCCTGGTCAGGACACGAGCACTGGTTCTTGAGTTCTTTTTATTGAACCAGGAGAGGGTTTAGGCAGGCTGCTCCACCTCCATGAGGAAGTGCTCCAGGGCCTCGTAGAGGCTGTTGCCGCTGGACAGGCAGAGGCCAAGGCTGGCGCTGTCCAGGGAGGACGCCCCCTCTCGCTGCACGTGCTCCAGGTGTGCCCGGCACAGCCACGGCTCCAGCTGTGGGGAGGGAGTGGTCAGGCCCCGGGGGAGCGGGGGGCGGCACGTGGGGCCCTGCCCCCAGGACCCCGCCCCTCACCTTCACCAGGACCAGGCTCTTCTCTTTGGGCCTCCCAGCCGACAGGTCCTGCCCGAAGCCCAGGTAGATGGTGTAGTGCGGGGAGCCCCGACGCCGGCAAGCCCGGAACTCCACCAGCTCTGTAGGGCAGGGCTGTGGTGAGCGGGGCAGGGCAGGAGAGGGGCCTGGCAGCGCAACGGCCCTAAGTCAGGTGCATCACTGACCTCGGAAGAAGGTGCTGAAGTCGAAGATGGGGGTGTCCTGGTTCCTTTGCAGCAGGCAGGGGGTTGTGGAGGGGCTGGCAGAGCCCAGGGGCCCGCCCACCTCCCAGTAGACCTTGCATTTGCCCAGGCGCCGCGCCCACAGCCTGGGGCCCCGGAGCTCCAGCTGCAGACCAGGGGCCACATGCTGCAAGAGCTTCTCTGTGTAGTGAAGCTGCTTCTGGTCTGGGAGCTCAGCCGGGCTCGGGAAGGCCACGTGCTGGGGCTCTGTGGCCTCCGCGGCTGGGCTTGGGGACCCATACAGAAACACGAAGCTTGGGTGCCCCACGGTCTCCTGCAGCACTGTGCGGCCCTTGTACATGATGGTCACATCCAGGGCCCCTAAGCTGGGCTCTGCCTGTAACCCGATCTGTGGGGGCTGCCCAGGCCCGGCCGAGACCTGTGCGCCTGCCCTCCGGATGCCGGGTGCCACCTCCTGTGGCGGCTGCCAGGGTTCCAGGGCTGGGGCTGGGCCTGCATCTGGGGAGGAAGGCGGAAGCTGGCACCGTGTCCCCAAGCCCCTCCCTCCTTCATGTCCCGCCCCCCTGGCTCCTCTCACCTGTCACCTGGGCCTGGTGGGTGGCTTCAGGCCTGGGGCTGGGGGCCATCTCCAGCGCCCTAGGCAGGTATGGCTCCATGTCAGGGAGCTCTGGGCCTGAGGAGGGTGACCACAGAAACAGCTGTACGGGCCCAGCTGTGGCTGGCCCGGTCTCTAGCCCTCCATCTCTCTCCACAAGGACTCTGTGGTCCTGCCGGCGCCTCCCCGTGGCACGGGGCCCTACAAGGCAGAGCAACCCACCCAATCCAGCCTCTCACCAGGAGCCTCCGGGGGGATGGGATCCAACCCCCACGCAGCTTCCAGCAGATGGCCATCCAGGCAGCTCTGCTCTAGAGCCTGGAGCACCAGGTCCCCAGCACTGCCAGCGGGGCCAAAAGGGGAGCTTGGGGCACAGGGCTCCGAGCTCGGCCCGGGCCCCCACCTCTCAGCAGCAGATCCTGCCGGGCACGGCCTGAGGAGCTCACCCTGCAGGGGAAGAAGGGCCAGCGTAAGTGTCTCCCAGCTCCACTGAGGGGCGAGGTCCCCACCTGGGAGCAAGGAGGGCGAAGCACCCTTACCGTCAAGGGCCGGGCGGCGTCCCGGGCCTTCTGCCCCTGCTTAGCGCCTGGGGCTTCTGAGGGAGAACCAGGATGAGACTCTGGAGTTGGGGACACTTGGGTATGGGGTGCCAGCAGGCCACATCAGCTTTCCCCGCCCTCCCCAACAACCTGGCACCTGCCTCTTCCAGGCCAGTTTCGGAAACCACAGATCTGCCCCAGAGCCCATCTCCAGCACAGAGTGCCAGTGTGCCCGCTGCACCGCAGCTCTGCCCTGGACCTGCTGACTTCTGGGGGCTGCTCACCTCTCCACCCCAGCGCGGAGCTGAGTGCATACACCTTATGCGGGTCAGTGGGGTCCCCCGAGTTGTCTTGCAGCATCACAAAGCGCTGGGTGCTGTGCAGCGCACAGCGGAAGTTGGTTTTCCAGCTGGCGCGGAGTGGGCCTTCTGCAGCCAACTGGTCACCTCCGCCGCCGCTGCTGGGCGGCCACCTGCCGCGGGCCACGGCCCAGGCCTGGCGATGGGGAAGAAGGTGTGAGCCCCAGGGGTGTGGGCCAGGACTGGGCCGGCCCTCCCTCCAGGCTGGGCTCCCACCTTGAAGATGCGCGAATCTGCTTCTCCCAGGTCCTTCCGCGCAAAGTGCTTCCAGGGCACGCGGAAGCGCGTGCGGGCCGCGTCCAGCCACCGCAGCCCTTCGTAGCGGCCGCTGCCGACCTCCCCCAGAAGCCAGTCCGCGAAGAGCGGGCGCGGGGTCCCCCTGCGGGCGGAGCGACAGGCAGGGTCGGGGCGCGGGCGGCCAGGTGGCGTGGCCGCACCCCCTGGCGGTGGGACAGGCGCTCACCTCTCGGGAGCGGCGGCCATCGCTCCCTCGAAGCAGTGGCGCGGACAGGCGGGTGCGCCCGGTGCTGGGAGGGTTGCCCGCGGGCCACCGCAGCGTGGCCAGATGTCAAGGTGTTGGGGCCACAGAGGCGGGGGGAGGGCTGACGGCCACGACGTCGCCGAGGCGCGGGACTCCTGGCGGCGGTGGCCGTGGTGTGACCACAAATGTGCGGGCTACGTGCGGCGCGCACACATGAAGTCGCAGGTGTGGAGCCAGGGCCCAGGCGCGGGGCGAGGGCGCTGGCGGGGCCCTGCGGAGACACACGGCGGGACGGTCGCTCGCGGGGGCGGGGGCGGGGGCGCCCCGGACGCCGCGGGAAAGCGAAA
>NW_027531894.1:289121-292845 GCF_008692635.1 Crocuta crocuta | reverse complement strand
AGTGTCCGGTCACTCCTGTCCCTCAAGGCACATACGCACATGCCGGCCGCGCAGGGGGCCACTGGCAACTAGCGGGGTGGGGGTGGAGGGATAAGCTGGGGACCCCACACAAACCACTTCTTTTCTCGAGGAAAAGTGGGTAAAGGGGGACAACGTGGGGCATGCGGCAGCTGTACGGCTTGGACTCTTGATGAGAATTGTTCAGACAAGAACGCTCAAGTGCCCTTGAGAATAAGCATTTGCAAAGGAATTCGTGATGGTTTTTCATTAGGAAAAACACTGATGATCCAGAGACAATGGCGGTCAGAGAGGAAGTCCTGCCCGGGGTCCTCCCCTGGGAAAGCCAGTAGAGGGGGCTCTGTCCCCTTGTCCGTGGCTCCGGTTCCCCTCACGGCCAACCGGCCCCCCCCCGCCACGCTGGCCCACGGCTGGCAGCCTGCTCCCAGCTCCTGTCATCCTAGGCAGGCGGCTGCACATCCGCACAGAGTCACAGGCCACAGCCCAGACGCCAGGGCCAAGGGCCGCGGAGCACGGTGTTGACTTCCGGGCGGAGCCTCACAGGCACACTGGCTGTGACCCCCGGAAGATCCCGAGGGAACTTGCTCTCCAAAATGAGTGCTCCTGAGGGTGGCTCCTCAGTTTCCCCCAGGCCAAGAATCTGCATGTCAGGTCGGGAGGGGGGTATGTGGCGCCAGGGTGCCCCCACTTCCAGCCGCGGTTAGACCAGGAGAGGAACTGGGCCGCCAGCTGGCACTGGCCTGGGAAGCCCCACGGCTGGCAGGCACAGCAGGTGGTTTACGGGAAGCGGGCTGGGGCTGGGCGACGACCCAGGAGCGGGGGCCGCGCCGTCACCTCCCACCAGCAGCAGCTCCATGGGGACCCTGCACCCCAGCCACCCGTCGACTTGCCAGTGGTGCTTGGAAATTGTCGATTTATTGTGCACAGGGCGGTGGGGCGAGCAAGCAGCCGGCCAACCCCGGGGTGGGCCAGCGGGGAGGCCGGGGAGCCCAGCTAGATACAGGTGGAGCTGGCGCTGTCGTAGGGACCCCCGCCCGGGCCCTGAGCCTCGTCACTGCTGTCCTCGCTGCCAGAGTCGGCGGCGTCAGCCACGTCTGACGTGGGCACGTTGAGCACCACCACATCGGCTTCAGCCCCGATGTCCTCGCCAAACCACACCGCTTTGTAGCCGCCCTCCGGCCGCCGCTCCTTGGTCAGGATGGACCTTACGGCTGCGGGACCGCCCCCCTCCTGGGCCACCTCTGGGGACTCTGAGGCAGGGTCTAGGAATTTGATGCTGGGGGGCTCTGGGGGTTCAGGCTCCGGGGCCACAGCCGGGGTGGGGGCAGGTGAGGGGCTGGGAGCCGGCGCCCAGTTGGCCTCTTGGGGGGCACAGAAGGCCTGGTTGTCAAAGCTGGAGACCTGCGGCTCCTGGGGAGGGGACGGGAGCAACCTGGATGTCAATCAGGACCCCAGGCCTGGGCGGGGACCCACCCCTGGTGCCCTGCCCAGAGACAAGGATCCAGGCTCGTCTTTCCCTTCTCTGCCCATTTCGGCCTCCTCCCCGATCTGTGGGCGCCTGTGTGTGCACCCTGTGCTCCTCGCCTCCCTCTGCTGCCCCTTCTCCCTCTCCCTCCGTCCCCTTCTCCGTCTTTCCTCGGCTCTGTCCTCACCTGCACAGCCCTGTCTCCGTGCCTTTCTTCCCCTGTCCCTGTCCTGTCTGGTCCCCTGACCCCCCTGGGGCCTCACCTGAGCTTTGCCAGAGCAGCACTTGAACCGGTGGCCGTAATGCTTGTGGACGAGGATGAGGAGTGCGATCAGAGCCAGGACCAGCAGCGCACCCAGCACCCCGCCCAGGGCCGCCATCTCCACGGAGGAGAAGCGCTGGTCCTCGGCGTGGCTGCCACCCGGCCCGCCGTCGCCCGCCGCGCCGCCGCCTCCAGACCCTGGCGTCCCTGCCGGCAGCACCGCCACCCACTTACTGCCGGCGCCCGCACACCTCCTGCGCCATCCTGCGCCAGGCTCTGGACGCCTCGCGCACAAGCCAGGCCTGGGCTTCTGGGGAATGGGCACTACTGACACGCCGACCAAGGGGCTGTGTTCCCAGGGGCCCTCGGGGGGCTAGGCCGCTGCAGGGAGGCATGGGAGGTGGGGTAGGGGCCCACCAGCTACAAGCAGGGGTCAGCACCCTAGGAAGGGGGTTGAAGGCAGTGCCGGAGCCTAGAATCGTGGGGCCCCCCGATCCCAAATCTGGGTTCTGCCCCGTCCTCCACACACCTTCCCAGTTTACCGCGTCGGGGCCCCCGAACCTGTCTCTGCCCCGACCAGAGCAGACCCCCGTGGGGCCTATGGCCGGTGTGGTCGTGCTGGGCCAGCCTGGGGTGGACCCTGCATGCTGTCGTTCCCAGGACCACTCACAGGATGAGTCAGGGGGCAGATGGGTGACTCTGGGGCAAACGGGAGGTGCTACCTGAGGGCTGGGGGGCCCCACTGGGCCCAGGGGACATCGGCTGAGAGGTTCCTGGCTGCAGCATCTGTGTTGAGCCCCCGCTGGGTGAGGCTGGCGGGAGGGAGGTGCCGGTTCCCACACTGGGGGGCCTCCCAGGCGTAGATGAGGCAGGGGGCCTCAGAGTTGTGCCTGAGGGGGGGTGCGGGCTTGTGCCCCACCCAGAGCTGGTCGTGGAGGGCCCCTGAGAGGGCCCCGGGGGCCTGGGGGCTTCCGCAGTGGTGGCTNGGCTCTGGGGGGCCTGGGGGACCTGGGGGCCAGGGGCAGGGCTGGGGCTTGCCTCTGCCCCCAGCATGCCTGCCTCAGGGAAGGCACCGCCCCGGCGGCAGAAAGTGCCCCCCAGCCGTCACCCGGGTCCCCCAGAGGCTCACCTGTGGGGGTGGGCGCCTCCGGCTCCAGGACCTGTATTTCCACCACTGTGCTTGCTACGTTTGCGGTCACTGTGTTCTTGGCCTCCACCTGGAGCAGAGAGGAGGCTTGTCCCTTGTCGGCCCCGCCTTAACCCTGCCCCTCAGAGATGCCCCCCTGCCCTTACCTCTGCATAGAAGACCCCCTTGTGTGCCATCAGGGCAGCAGTCAACAAGTGCTCGCCGTCCATCCGGAAGTCGGTGTTATTCGTGATACGGTAGGTGATGGCCGAGTTGAGGTCCTGGACACTGTCCCGGTGAGTCCTGGGCCCGGGCTGCCCCCCCTGCCCCCCGACCCACCCACAGAGGGGCTGCTGCCTACCGGAAAGTCAGGGTCCCAGGCCCAGATCCTCAGAGGCTGGGAGGGGGAGGCCGCATCCCTGACCGGGACGCCGGCGCCAGAGCCGAGCGCCACGGTGCCGCGGTACCAGCTCTCGGGGAAGTGGAGCAGGCTCCCGTTGGCATTTCGGGCCTCGATCGTGACCTGGGTCACCGAGTAGCGGGCGTGGTCCGCCTGCTCACCCTAGGGGTGGGGGGGGGCCATGGTGACCAGCAGGTCCTGGAGCTCGGGAGGGGCCTGTGCAGGCCTGGCCAGGGGCCCACCTTGACCACCAGAGTGAAGATCTTCGGGCTGGGGACAGCCCTGCTCATGGTGAGGTTGCCCGAGTCAGCATCCACGACAAACGTGCCATCGTCTTGCTCTGCGAGGGCAGGGGGAGCGTCTGGCCTCTCGTTCCCTCTGGAGGCCTGAGGCCCAGCGTCCCCGCTGACTCTCCCCACCTAGCAGGTGCCCGGGGGCTTCCTCCACTAACGG
>NW_027531894.1:285337-289017 GCF_008692635.1 Crocuta crocuta | reverse complement strand
GGGGGGGGGGGGGGGGGATGGGGTCCCGGCCGCCGCGTGGGGAGAGAACCGGGGCCCTGGCACACACTCACCGCTCACGATGCTGTAGAGGATGTGCTGGTTGATGCCCCAGTCCCCGTCCACGGCATAGATGGGCCCCGGACGCAGGATGAGGGGGTCTGGCTGCGGGGACCGGGACAGAAGGAGGCACCATGGGGCTGGCGTGACAGCCCCAGCTCACTCCCCCCTGCTCCCCTTGAGGAGCCCAGCCTCTCACGACTGCTGGCCACATCCCTTGGGGCCCGACTGAGTTCATTTGCCCAATTCTGATCAGACTGATCTGAACAACTCGAGTTTCAAGAGGTCACACACATGCGGGGCCGGGAGAGGTCGCACGGGGTTCTCCGTTCAGCAGGAGGCCCTAGAGCCTGCGTCTAGGCCCCGCCGCCCTCCGCTGCCTCAGTGTGACTCTCGGGGCGGAGTGGGGGCAGTCAACTGGTCAGAGGGGCGGCTGCCCCCAGGAACACCGCAGTGGCCCCTCTGAGCCACCATCCTCTGGGTCCCCGAGGAGCTGCCTGGCTCTGCCCCAGGAGAGCTGAGCCTGTGCCCTCCCTCGAGGGCCTGTCCACCACTCCCTGCCAAGGGGCTGGAGGCAATTGACTCTCAAAGGAATGTTCACGTAAAAATGACAACCCAGTTTGGCGCTGTGGCACCCAGGCCCCTCCCCCAATGCCCATCCGGCCCTTCCCTGCCCCCAGTACCAGTTTGTGCCCTGTGGGGACAGTCCCGTGGTACTGGGCTTGGATGCAGACGTTAGAGTCTGAATAGGCGCAGGGCAGGAACCAGGGGGGTCGAAGGTCAGCAGGCTGCACCTCCAGGACCAGGGTGGCCGTGGCCGTGTGGCTGGGCTCCACATTCTCCTCCTGCGTGTCCTGCAGTAGGCGAACCCGGCCGGTCAGGCCTGGCGAGCTGGGGCAGGGGCGGCTCGGAGGGGGCCTAGGGCCTTGGCCTGCTCACCCGCGCCAGCAGCCGGAAGGTCATGTTCTGCCACCTGTAGAAGTCCAGTGTCTGGTCCAGCCGCAAGGCGGGGAGGTTGGCACCCACCAAGGAGAAGAAGTTACTGGCACCCTGGAGAGCCGGCAGGGGGATGGGGCTCAGCCCGAGACCCTGGGGGGACACGGGGGTAGGGGACCCCCGGCCCGGAGGGGGAGGGTCTGGGATTGGTGCAGAGGTGGGGGCCACTGACCGGGGTCACCTCCTGGAGGGTATAGAACAAGATGTCATTCTCGTCGGGATCCTGGGCCTTCAGTCTGGTCTCAGGGATGACAGTGGTGTTCACTTTAGTGTCCTGGTTGGGGGGGGAGGGAGAACGGTCCAGTCGTGCCCTGCCCCCCAGGCACTGATCTCTGAGGCCAAGCCGTGGCCTCTAGCTCTCTGCTGGCCCTGGCTCCCCTCACCTCGGACACAGTCTCAACCTTGGTCACGAAGGGGAACTCGGGCACATTGTCATTGATGTCCAACACAAGCACAAACACGCGCAGCTGAGTCACCTGGGGGGACAGGGTGGCGGTCAGCTTCCTCCCGCGGGTCCCCACCCCAGCGGAAGGCCACTCTGATGGCCCGGGGCACGGTCCACAGGGGCCGCAGACGGGCAGCACAAAGTGACTACAGAGCACACAAGGTGGCAAGTGTCCTGGAGAAAAATAACAGGGGTCCGGGGTGATGGGGGGAGGGTGTGGCCAGCAAAATCCCTAATGACAGCAGCGGGAAAGCAGTCGAGTTGCCACGAGAGTAATTCTCAGAGGAAAAGGAAAACAGAAAGGAGAACACAGATTGAAAGAGGCTTAAGAGGAGTGCCTGGTGGGCTTGGCCGGGGGAGCGCCGACTCTTGATCTTGGGGCTGTGAGTTCGAGCCCGTGTTGGGCATAGAGACGACTTAATAAACTAACAAGAAAGAAAGGGGACGGAGGGAGGGAGGGAGGGAGGCAGGAAAGAGGCTGGAGAGAAAGAGCGGCCGGTCTCATTAGGCAGCTTCCCTGGGGTCTTGACTCAACAAACTGGGAAAGACCCCACTGTGGGGAGAGGACACCAGGTGTCTTGCTGAGGAGTCCCTACTTCTTCCAGGTGACAATAACATGACAGTCATGTTTAAGAAGGGTCCTTGTCTTTTAGAGATTCATCCTGAGATACTTGTGGGTGGTGAGCCACGGTGTCTGTGGGGGGCACCCCCAGGCTTCCAGGACAGGGGACTGTGGGCCCTGCTGAGCAGGCAAGTGTGTAGGGCTGGGGCTGCAGCTTAGAACAGAGGGGTCAAGAGATGGTGGGAGAGGGCGCAGGGCCAGCCAGAGCGGGGTCGGGGCCCGTGCACCCAGGCCTGCCCCCCACACAATGCACTTGGGCTTGGCCCTAAGGGAGAAAGCAGCTGGGGGCGTCCAGGACAGGGATGGGCCGCTTGCTTGACCAGCTCGTCCCGCCATGACGAGAGTGGGCTGGAGTGGCCAAGGCCGAGAGGGGCGCAAGCAAACCAGTTGCCAGTTGGAAGTTTCTAGAAAGGAGATGCTGGTGGCCAAGGGTCTGGTCAGCTTAGAGTCCAGCTTGAGGCAGAGCCACCATGTTTGCTGATAGACATGGGGAGTGANTATCCATTGGGGGTCTGAAGCCCACGGCCGCGTCTGGGCTGGAGGAAGTACGGGCGCCAACCCAGGAGTGACAAATGAAAATATGCTGCCGGGTGAGGTCACCAGGGAGTGGCCCTGGACCAGGCAGAGCAGAGTGCACTTATGGCACTGGGTGAGGGTGGCAACAGAGGGGACTGGGAGACAGGGGATGGGGGGGGAGACTTACCACAGTGTCGCCTCTTCTGCACTCCAGGTGCGCCTGCAGCATCGTGTGGCTCTAGGGGACAGGCAGGGAGGGCCCCCCTGCCCCGCCGACCACAACGCGCTGCCCCCACTTCACAAGTGAGGAGACAGGCCGAGAGGGGCAGGCGCTCACCCAGGGGCCCCGGCATCAATGCTAAGTCCAGAGGTCGCTCAGGGCCCCCCCACAAGGGCCTCCCCCCAGGGTCTATGCTCCACCAAGACTTGGGGCCCAAGAGGGCTTGGTCATTGCCTGGGGAGCACAGAGCCCTCAGGATCCCTGGGAAGACTGAGACCCAAAGGCCTCAGGAAACCCGTCTCTGGGGAGGAGTGTGGGTGCCCGCACGGGTCCTGTGGAGGGTGAGCCCCCCAGCTGCCCCCACGGGGGTGCCCCGCCCAGGCCCACCATCTGCACCTCATAGTCGGGAGTCACGTTGAGGAACAGCTGAGTCCCCTGGATCCGAAACGCCGAGGGAGTGGATGAGGCTCCGAGGGTCACCTGCTGGCCGTCAGGGACGGAGACGTTAGCCAGGGGCTCGCTCCTGTTCGTGTTCTCCCGGACTTCGAAGAAGGTGTTGGCCACAGAGCAGACTNCGCCACAGGCCCCCTCCCTCTCTGCCGGCCCTCCTGCTGGATCACCTGGGAGCCAGGTTCAGACCCCAGGCCCACGCTCTCCTCACACCAACCACCTCGGTCTGGAGAAAAAGGCTGTTTGTGTCCCGGGGTCACGCCTGACTGTCTTGGAAACCAGCCATTTTCCTCCCAGTGGTGCGGCTGGCCGCGGGCATCTGGGGGCTCCCGGGCCCCCGTGGGCTCCGGGGCTGGGCAGAGAGGGGTTCCTGG
>NW_027531894.1:271441-284793 GCF_008692635.1 Crocuta crocuta | reverse complement strand
TGGGGACCGGAGAGGAGTGTGGCCCTTATGGCCTCTAGGCCTGTGCTCTGCCGCGGCGCCCTGGGGGCTCCTGGCGTCTCTGCCTGCACCGGGGCGGGGGCGGGGAGGCGGCTACACGGCTTCCAGAGACACCAGCACTTCGTGGGGTGTCATCCCTGTCCCCATTCCACAGGCCAGAGTGGTCAAGCCACTTGTCCAGGGCCACAGAGCCTGGACCAGGAACCAGGACATACGCTTGGGTCTCTCTCTCTGAAGCGGACTCCTGAGCGCCTCGGTGACACTCCTGTCACTTCTTCGCGCCCTCAGGCTTCCCCCAGACCTGCTCCCACACGGCCCGCAGGGCCCCTGGGGCTGGAGGCCATGCTGTGCCCCCTGCCCAGCCGGGACCCGAGTGTTTGCTGAGCGGATGACAGGGGTGCAGACTGTCTCGGGAGCTCGGTCAGCGGGCCAGGAGGGATCAGGAAGGTGAGGGGCCCCGCTGGCTTCCCAGGTTTAAAGGGCAGCTGGGTGTGGCCAGTCCCAGAACCCGAGGCCAGGGCCCCGCAGGGCTGCCTCGACGGGACAGAGATGGCGCACCGAGTGAGCTCATGCACTGGCGTCTGAATTCCTCCTTTATTGGCGACAGGTGCAACCCCCCCTCCCCCCGCCGCACCCCTGCTGGCCCAGGCTCCATGCTGCTCCCTCGCTGCTCCCCTTGCAGGCCAGGGGAGGCTCCTTCTTCCTCAGGGCCGCATCTGTGCCATCTCAGCAGGGGGCATGGCTGGCTGTGAAAACGTGGCCCCAGACCCGGGTCCAGGAGGCAGCTGGGGAGACCAGGCCTCATCCAGGGGCTCCCTCAGGGGCATCCTGTGGAAACAGCCAGGTCAGGGGCTGGACGCTGCCACCCGCCTGGCCAAACTGCCTCCTCGGCTCACCAGCTCCTCCTTCCCAGACCCCGGGGCTCCCTTGGGGTCCAGTTCCTGCCTGGATCCAGGGTGGCCTAGGGGACGGGGGAGGGGCNTCCTCCCAGGAGCAGCTGGGCTCCGGGGGCGCAGCCGGAGGGCAGGGGCGCGAAGGTGGAGGCCAGGGCCGGGGGACCCACCCGAGGAAGAGGCCCGGCGGGCTGCAGGCCGAGCTGGGGTCGAGCCCCCGGGCGCCCTGCATGTGAACTTTCCGAGGACGCACAGGAGGTGGATGTGAGGAAGGAGGGACAGAGGAAAGACGGGCAGTCGGGTTTCTCCTGTTAATCAATACTGGGATTAAGTCAGGTCCGGCTTTTAAAAAACAGGACTGATGGGGCGCCCGGGGGGCCTCAGTCGGTTAAGCTCCGACCTCGGCTCAGGTCATGATCTGGCCGTTCGTGGGTTCGAGCCGCGCGTCCGGCTCTGTGCTGACAGCTCGGAGCCTGGAGCTGCTTCAGATTTCATGTCTCCCTCCCTCTCCCTCTCTCTCTCTCTCTCTCTCTCTCTCTCTCTCTCTCTCTCGGCCCCCATCCCACTCGTGCTCTCATTCTCTCGCAAAAGTAAATAAACATTAAATTTTTTAAAAAAATACTTAGCAGACTTTTTAGAAGAGCAGCTTGAGGGTTACAAAAAAATTGAGCAGAAGGCACAGAGCAGACCCAGGCCCGGCGCCCCCGCCCCTAACATCCTGTCTTCACTGACGCATGTGCTACGACTCGTCCATATATTAGCTCTGATTACCTAAGTCACATAATTTACCTTAGTGCTGATCTCAGCGTATGAGCTAGGGCTTCCCCAGAGTGTCGCGGGGCAGTGCCATCGCCCCGATCTCTGTGTCCCACCTACTCCTCCTTCAGTCCCCCGTCCCTGGACTTTTTACGGACTCCACTGGAACGTTCCCTCGTGAGGGTGGGCCGCATTTATCCATCCGCCTACCGAAGAACATCTTCGTGGCTTCCAAGGGGTGGCAATTGTAAATAAAGCTGTTATAAACAACTGTGTGCAGGCTTTTGTGTGGACATAACTTTTCAACTCTTGGCGGTAAGTACAAAGCACTGTGATTGTTGGATCGCACGGTCAATTTTGTAAGAAACTGCCACTTTCCCAATGCACCGATCCCACTCCTCTGGCCCTGAATGAGACACGCATCCTTGGTGCTGCTGTGTGGGATCTGGGCCGTTCTAACAGGTGTGTAGTGGTGTCTGCTTTCTTTGCATGTGGCTTTGCATGTGGCTGAGCTGCTGGGGCTTCTTTTTTTTTTTTTTTAATGTTTTATTTATTTCTAGGAGACAGAGAGAGAGACAGCGTGAGCAGGGGAGGGTCAGAGAGAGAGGGAGTCACAGACTCCAGAACAGGCTCCAGGCTCTGAGCCGGCAGTCAGCACAGAGCCCGACGCGGGGCTCGAACCCACGAACCGCGAGATCATGACCTGAGCCGAAGTCGGACGCTTAACCGACTAAGCCACCCAGGCGTGCTGGGGCTTATTCTTACGTGAAATTGGCAGATTAAAATCCCCTAAACCTTCACACCGTTCACAGATCAATCCCATTCCCAGGAACATGCCAAACTCCAAATACTGGGGTAACTGGTCAGATTTCTTAGCCCCCCAAGCGTTTAAGTATCCAGACATGTCTTCATGAGAAAAAGATTCCCATTTATAAAAAAATACACTAAAATTGAATTTTATAAGATTTATAGCAAAATTAACATACAGTAAAAAGTGAATTTTGACACGTTTTGGCTCATGTAACCACCACAATCGGGACCCAGAACACCTCAACTCCATCACTCCAAAGACTTCCCTCCCGCTGCACCTTGGGTTGGGGGTCAAATCCTCGGCCCTGAGCACCTTCGGTCACAGCTTCGTGAAGTCACAAGCCTCACTGGCGGAGGGCGAGGCTGCGGAGAAGCAGGCTTGTGTCGGCGGCGCCCCCACAGCCCAGCCCCCCGGAGGCCCCTCCCTGTGTCCCCACACACTGGCCGGCGCTCACGCGGACACGTGCCCGGCCAGGGCTGTCGCTGAGCCACGCGCCACGGGAACCAGGAAGGAGACGACCTGAGAAACGGGGCACAGCCTCGCGCCTCGTTTCCCGTTTGGGGCTCTGCTCTGAGACACACAACGTGTGATACAGGCTACAATGGCAAAACGCCACTTTTTTTTAAGATAAAAAAAGTTTTAAATAATTGGCCAATTTCAGGGTCCAGGATTCTCAGAAAGCAGCAGCTTCATTCCCCAGCACGGAATGTGTGAGGTGGCGCGTTCCAGGCACAGCTGGGAATGTAGCTCAGGGTGCAAGCTTGCTGTGACACGGTTCATGCTCTGAATAAAGACCAGAACGCGATCTCTACTCCTTTTTTTTTGGTTTGGTTTTAACCAAGATTTAAATGTCAAATTTAAGTCACTTATGCTGCCGTTTGGCTGTCATTATGGGCGCTGAAGGAAAGCACCGAAGAGGGGTCTCTCTGGAACCTGCAATCCGCCACCCCTCCCTGCTTCCCTCAGCCCTGCAGCCGCAATGTCGAACCTGACTCCGGTTACGCCGGCTTGATGCTTTCAAGGCCATCAGCCTGGAGCTCACAGCGACATAACGTAACCTTATTGTGACCTTAATGAACACACCCTCTTAAGGACTAGGGAAAAAATAACTTTTTGAAAAATTATTACAGGGGGGCCCGGGTGGCTCAATGGGTTAAGTCTCCAACTTAGGTTCAGGTCAGGATCTCACGTTCGTGGGTTCAAGCCCCCCGTCGGGCTCTGTGCTGACAGCTCGGAGCCCGGAGCTGCTTCCAGTTCTGTGTCTCCCTCTCTCTCTCTGCCCCTCCCTCCACTCATGCTCTGTCTCTCCCTGTCTCAAAAATAAATAAACTATAAAACATTTTTTAAAAAAGAATGTCTTAGCTATTTTGACCGTTTGTATTTCCATATAAACTTTAGGGCAACTTGCCAGGTTCTACAAGATACTGTTAGGGGTTGATAGAAACTGCATCACGTGTGAAAGCAACTTTAGAATGGTATCAACAAGGGGCGCCTGGGTGGCTCAGTGGGTTAAGCGTCCGACTTTGGCTCAGGTCATGATCATGCAGTTCATGGGTTCAAGCCCCGTGTCGGGCTCTGTGCTGACAGCCAGCTCAGAGCCTGGAGCCTGCTTCGGAAACTGTGTCTCTCTCTCTCTCTCTCTGACCCTCTCCTGTTCACGCTTTCTCTCTCAGAAATATTTTAAAAATATTTTTAAAATATCTCAGAAAATTGAAAAAAAAATTTTTTTTAATTTTTAAAAAATGGCACAAATAAAAGGACTAAGGAACCAAGGTAAAACTATTAAAAAAAAAAAAAGAATGGTATCAATAACTGTGGTTTGGGTTGCATTTCCTCAATTGCTAATCATGTTGAGCATCATTTCATGTGCTTCTTGGCTATTTCTGTATCTTCCTTGGAGAAACATCCATTAAGTCCTTTGCCAATTTTAAAATTGGGTTGTCTTTTTGTTGTTGAGTTGTAAGAGTTCTTTATATATTCTGGATACTAGACTCATCAGATATGTGATTTGTGGAGAGTTTCCTTTTCACTCTCTCGATAGTATCCTTTGATCCACAAAAGATGTTAAATTTAGGAAATCCAACTGTTCACTTGTTTTGTTTGTGCTTTTGAAGTTAGGTTTAAGGAACCTTGCCAAACTTAAAGTCATGAAGATTTGCCCCTACACTTGCTTCTACGAGTTCTATAGTTTTAGATGATATATTTAAATCTTTGATCCATTTTGAGTTATTTTGTGTGTGTGGTGTGAGGTAGGGGTTCCACTTCACTGTTCTGCATGGGGACGGCCAGTTGTCCCAAATCCATGTGGGAGAAACTCTTCTTCCCTCCCCCATTGAATAGTCTTACACCCTTGGTGGAAATAAAGTGATTACAAGTGTGCAGGTTTATATCTGAATTCTCAACTCTATTCCATTGATCTATATGGAATCAAAACCACACTATTTTGATTCCTGTAGCTTTGTAGTAAGTTCTGAAATCAGGAGCGGTTGAGTCCTACAACTTTGTTTTTCTTTTTAAAGACTGTCTTGGTTATTTGTGGTTCCTTACATACAATTGCAAATGAATTTAGGATTGGCTTTTCCATTTCTGTAAAAAAGGGGCCATTAGGGTTTTGCTAGGGAGCGTATCAAATCTGTAGAGCAGTTTGGTGCGGAAGGCCATCTTACCAACATGGAGTCTTCCAAGCCACGTGCATTGGATCTACTCATTCTTTTCTTTAATCTCCCCCAGCAATGTTCTGTAGCTTTCGGTGCACATGCCTTTCACCTCCTTGGTTAAATTTATTTCTAAGTTGTTTTTTTTGTTTTTGTTTTTGTTTTTTTTTGGTGCTGCTGCAAATGAATTATTTTCTTCATTTCATTTTTGGATTGTCTGTTGCTAGTGTATAGAAATTTTTATATGTTGATCCCATATCCTGCAACTTTGTTGGATTTATTTATTACCTGTAATAGGGTTAGGGTGAGGGTGAGGGTGAGGGTGAGGGTTTTATTCTGTTGGATTTTCTATGCATTAGATCATGTTATCAGCAAATACGAATAGTTAATTTTTTCCTTTCCAATTTTGGATACCTTTTATTTCTTTTTCTTGCCTAAATGTCCTGAGTAGAACTTCCAGCACATGATGGGGGCACTTGGGTGCCTCAGTCGGTTAAGCGTCTGACTTCGGCTCAGGTCATGCTCTCACGGCTCATGGGTTTGAGCCCCGCATCAGGCTCTGTGCTGACAGCTCAGAGCCCGCAGCTGCTTCAGATTCCGTGTCTCCCTCTCTCTCTGACCCTTCCCTATTCACGCTGTCTCTCTCTCTCTCAGAACTAAATAAAAAAATTTTTTTTAAATTTAAAAATTTAAAAAAAAAAGAACTTCCAGCACATGATGAAGAGAAGCAGCAGAAGTGGGTATGTCTTTTTCTTGCTCCTAGGTGAAAAGCTTTCAGTCTTTCACTATTATGATGTTTGTTGTGGGTTTTTCATAGATGTCCATTATTATGTTTGGGAGGTTTCTTTCTATTTGTAGTTTATTGAGTCTTTTTATCATAAAAGAGTACTGGATTTCATCAAACGCTTTCTCTGCATCTGTTGAGATGATTAAGTGGGTTTCCCCCTTTCATTCTATTAATGTGATGTATTACATTGATTGAGTTTTGTCTGTTGAATCATCCTTGCATTTCTGGAGCAAATCCCCATGTAGTCATGGTGCATAATCCTTTAAAAAATGCTGCTAGATTTGGTTTGCTCATATTTTGTTGAAGGGTTTTGTATATATATTTATAAGAGATGTTTATCTGGAGTTTTCTTTCTTGTGATGTCATTGCTGAGCTCTGAGAGTTCTTTATGTATGTTGTACATAAATCACTTGCTGAAAATATGATTTGCTGATATTTTCTTACATTCTATGAATGGAAGTTTTAAATTTTAATGAAGTCTAGTTTATTTTTGTTTTAATTTGTGGATGATGCTTTTGGTGTCATATCTAAAAACTCTTTGCAAGTGGCATCTGGCTGGCTCAGTCAGAACAGCATGTGACTCTTGACCTTGGGATTGTGAGTTCGAGCCCCACGTTGGATGTAGAGATTACTTAAATGAATAAGTAAATAAAAACTTGAAAAAAATTCTTTCCCAAAGCCCTGGTCACAAATACTTTTCCCATATTTCCAAAATTTTTATAACCTTGCATTTTACATGTGCATCTATGATTCATTTTGAGTTAGCTTTTGTCTAAAGTGTTAGCGTTAGATCAAGGGATTGGGGGGTTGCATGTGAAGTCCAATTGTCTGAATGCCCCTTACTGAAAAGACTGGCCTTTCATTTGTGAACAAGATATGTCTCCCAATTTATTTAGGTTTTCTTTTATTTATTTCATCAATAGTTTGTAGTTTTCAACATATAGATCTGTACATGTTTTTAGATTTAAACATATTTCGTGTATTTTTATAGCTGTTGTAAATGGTATTGTGTTTTTACATTTTTAAATTTTAAAATGTTTATTTATATCTTGAGAGAGAGAGAGAGAGTGCAAGCAGGGAAGGGGCAGAAAGAGAGGGAGACACAAAATCCGAAACAGGCTCCAGGCTCGGAGCTATCAGCACAAAGCCGGATGTGGGGCTCGAACCCATGAGTCACGAGATCATGGCCTGAGCCAAAATCTGATGTTTAACCGACTGAGCTACGCAGGTGCCCCAATAAATAAACATTTTTAAAAGGTGAGAGTGGACACCCTTGCTTCCAAGTTTAGCTGGAAGGCACTCAGTCTTGCACCACAAAGTGTCATGCTGGCTGTAGGGTTTGAAGGTGACTTTGTTGGGTTGAGGGAGTTCCGCCTATTTCCAGATCACTAAGCATTTTTGTCATGAATGCACATCGAATTTTGTCAAAAGTCTTTTCTGCATCAGTCAATATGTTCATGTGGTTATCTTCTTTGGATTGCTGATTGGTATTTTACATTAATTTGAGACTGTCCTTCTTTGCAAATTAAGTTGTTAATGCTATGAATTTTCCTCTGAGCATAGTTTTGGCTCCATCCTATAAATTTTGGTATGATGTATCTTCATTTTCCTTGGTTCCAAATATTTTCTAATATCTCATTTGACCCACAGATTACTTAGAATTGTGTTACTTCCAAAATTTTTGGAGATTTCCCTGTTATCTTTCTGTTGATTTCTAGTTTAACTCCTTTATGGTCAGAGAAATACTTTGTATGATTTCCATTCTTTAAAAAATTTCTTAAGCTTTCTTGTTTTGATGCAGAATGTGGTCTGTCTTGGTGAATTTCCATATCTGCTTGAAGAGAACACTTATTTCTCTGATGTTGGATGGTCCATGCCATAAATGTCGAGTATATCTGCTTGGTTGGTGGTTGTTCAGATTCTCCTATAGCTTTGCTGATATTCTGTCTACTTGTTCTATTAGTTAAGGAGAGATTCTTAAACTTTTGAACAACCCTGGCTAGCTGAATAAACATCATGAATGTTAATATAAGCGTCCCCTAAAACTCTGTGGCAAATGATGACAAACTGGCCGCAAGACCTGCTCAAGTGTCACCACCAGGGTGATGGCTCCAGCTTCTGTCCTGTTCTAGAGGATCATAGACACACTTCTCAGTCCCAGGAAGACAGTGTGGCCTCTCAGGACCTGCACAGCCTTAGAGGTGGCACATCACAGCTTCACTGGCCGGAGGCTCTGGGCAGAAGTAGGACTTCCTTCTCTCAGGCGGCGCTGCCTACCCCCATATCTTGTATTGAGCATCACTAAAGCCTTTGTCTGCAAACCTGGGGTCACAGGCATTTTATGAAGTTTAATTTATTATTGATGGCCAATCTTTTATTTTAAGTAGGCTTCACACCCAGTGTGGAGCCCAGTGCGAGTCCCAAACTTACGACCCTGAGATCAAGACCTGAGCAGAAAGGGGTGACTGGGTGGCTCAGTTGGTTAAGCATCCAACTTTGGCTCGGGTCTGATCTCATCGTTCTCGAGTTCAACCTCCGCATCAGGCTCTGTGCTGATAGCTCAGAGCCTGGAGCCTACTTCAGATTCTGTCTCCCTCTTCTCTGACCCTCTCCAACTTACATTCTGTGTCTCTGTCTCTCAAAAATAAATAAACATTAAAAAAAAAAAAAAAAAAAAAAGACCTGAGCAGAGATCAAGAGTCGAATGCTTAACCAGCTGAGTCACCCAGGCACCCCTATGGCTGGTCTTTTGGATATATGGTTCTATGAGTTTTAAAAAATGTATTTGGAGCACCTGGCTGGCTCAGTAAGAGGAGCATGCAACTCTTGATCTCAGGGTCATGGGTTCAAGCCCCACATCTCTAGCAATCTAGAGATTACTAGACAAAAAAACTAAGCTTTAGGGTGTCTGGGTGGCTCAATCAGTTCAACGTCTGACTCTTGATCTCACCTCAGGTCTTGATCTCAGGGTCATGAATTTGGGCCCCATGTTGGGTTCCATGTTGGGTATGAAGCCTGCTTTAAAATGGTTGGGGTGGGGGGTGGATAGATAGATAGATATAAATAAATAAATAAATAAATAAATAGTATCAGCTTTGCAGGCACCACCTAGTCCCATCACCTCCCAAACTCTAACCCTTTATTGTGAGCCTGGGGGCTACTCTTTTTTTTTTTCTTTTTAATATTTATTTATTTTTGAGAGAGTGCGTGCACCCGAGTGGTGGAGGGGCAGTGAGAGAAGGAGACAGAATCTGAAGCAGGCTCCAGGCTCCGAGCTGTCAGCACAGAGCTCGATGTGGGGCTCAAACTCACGAACTGTGATATCATGACCTGAGGCGAAGTTGGACGCTTAACCAACTGAGCCACCCAGGCGTGGCGGCCACTCTTCTAAATGCATATGCACCTTACAAGAAATCTTCAAAGTCCATGCGGCTGGAGTGTAAAGGAGAAATAGACAATCCCACCAACTGTGTGTGGAGGCTCCAAGACCCCTTTCTCAGTAATTAACAGAACAGACCGGAAATGAGCAAGGACAGAGAAATCCAAGAAGCAGCATCCGATTTGACTGATGCCCACGTCCACGTCATAGGAGCAGAACACACTTGCCTTCCAAGTAGAACGTTTGTCGAGACAGGTCATATTCTGAGCCATAAAATCAACCTTAACAAGTTTAAAGGAGCTGAGGCCCTCTGCAGCATCTTTTTCTCACTAGACTGGAACAAACAAGAGGGAAATAATAGAAAGACAACAAGAAAATCTCCAAATATTCGGAAACAAAACAATATAGTTCTACATAACCACAGTCACAGAAGATATTTTGAACTGAAAGTGATGGAATACACAAAAATCTGTGCACATTTATAGCATTAAGTGCCGGTGTTAGAAAAGCAATGGCTTGGGGGGCCGAGGGGGCTCAGCTGGTTAAGCGTCCAACCTCAGCTGAGGTCATGATCTCACCAATCGTGGGTTCAAGCTCTGTGTTGGGCTCTGTGCTGACAGCTCGGAGCCTGGAGCTGCTTCAGAATCTGCGTCTCCCTCTCTCTCTGTGCCCCCCCCTGCTCCCCCCTCTCAAAAACAATTGAGCATTTAAATTTTTTTTAAAAAGCAATGACCTCACAGAACTAGAAAAACACCCCAAATTAAGCACAAAGCAAATAGAATGAAAGAAATCATAAAGACCAGAAATCAATGAAATTGAAAACAAAACAGATTATAGAAAAAAAATCAATGAAACTGAAAGCTGGTTCTTTGAAAAGATTGACAAAATTAATAAATCTCTAGCAAGCGTGACCAGGAAAAAAATACACAGTTTACAGATATAAGGGATGAAAGAGATGTTGATAACAGAGACCGAAGAGGTATAAAAAGGATACTAAAGGAACATGATAAAACTCTAGGCCCTTAAATTTGAAAACTATCATGAAATGGACCCATTTCTTGGAAGAAAAAAATACCCCATTCACTCAAGGAGAGACAGATAACCTGAACGGTCCCGTGCACGTTACCGAAACTGGCTGCATAGTCAAAGCTCATCCAACAAAGAAAACTCCAGGCCCAGATGTCTTTGCTGGCAAACGACTCCAACACTGAAGGGAGAGTTAACACCCATTCTACGGAACCTGTTACAAAAGAGAAAAGTGAATTAGCACTTTCTGGCTCAATTTACGAAACCAGCGTTACCTTAGTAACCAGACCAGACGGAAACAACAACTTAAGACAAGAGAACCAGAGACACAAAAATCCTTGACCGATATCGCTGATATCAGCGGGTCACCGAGAAAAGGACCAGAGGCGGCTCATGCCCTGAAGGCTTGCTCAGGTTCGGAAGCCAACGCACGAGCTCCCCTATCAGCTGACCACAGAAGCGAAACCACACGATCATCTCAGCAAATGCAGTCAAGTATTTGAGAGACTGCTACACCTGTTCATGTTGATGCCTCTCAGAAAACTAAGAATAGAATTTCCTTAACCTCATGAGGAACCAAAACCCACAGCGACCAGCATACTTGCTGGTGAAAGAGCGAAAGCTTTCCCCGTAAGTCGGATGACAAGGCAAAGCTGCTATTGCTTTCACCATTTCTGAACGACATTGTATTCAAGTTCCAGGTAGTAAAATAAGGAGGAAGGAGGGAAGAAAGGGGGGAAGGAAGGGAGAGCATCCAGATAAGAAAGGGAGAAATAAAATTGTCTCTATTCATAAACAAGATAATTATCTATGTAGAAACTCTGAAAAAAACAAGCAAAAAAAAAATCCTTGCATTAATAGGGTTTAGCAACAATAAAAGACACAAAGGTAACACACAAAACCTGTATTTATACATGTTAGCAAGGAACAACTAGATATGGCAGTCTTAAGGGGAACCATTTACTAATCGTGCCAGAAGCCGTGAAATACTTAGTTGTGAATCTTACAAAAAAATGTGCTGAAAACAAGGTACTGATGAAAGACATCCAAGAATACCCCGGTCAGTGGGGAGGCGTACCTGATCCCGGTCAGTGGAGGGACGTACCTGATCCCGGTCAGTGGGGAGACGTACCTGATGCCGGTCAGTGAGGAGGCTTACCATGTTCATAGACTGGGATACACAACCTCCTGCAGGTGTCAGTTTGCCCTAAATCGTTGTCTAGATTCAGCACAATCCCCATCAAATTCCCAGCAGGATTCTGTTTGTAGATCTGGAAAAGCTGATTTTATTTATTTATTTATTTATTTAAATGTTTTGGGGCGCCTGGGTGGCTCAGTCGGTTAAGCGGCCGACTTTTGCTTAGGTCATGATCTCGCGGTTCGCAGGTTCGAGCCCCGCGTCGGGCTCTGTGCTGACTGCCAGCTCAGAGCCTGGAGCCTGTTTCAGTCTGTGACTCCCTCTCTCTCTGACCCTCCCCTGCTCACGCTCTCTCTCTCCTAGAAATAAATAAAAAAAAAAACATTTAAAAAAAATAAAATAAATGTTTTATTTATTTCTGAGAGAGACAGTGTGAGCAAAGGAGGGTCAGAGAGAGAGGGAGACACAGAATCCGAAACAGGCTCTAGGCTCTGAGGTGTCAGCACAGAGCCCGACGTGGGGCTCAAACCCACAAACCATGAGAGCACGACCTGAGCCGAAGTCACACACTTAACCGACTGAGCCACCCAGGTGCCCCATGGACAAGCTGATTTTAAAATCCAGACAGACAGACAGACAAAAGAACTGGAAAGCCAAAACAGTGTTGTGAAGGAACGAAGTTCAAGGGCTCGTAGAGCCTGATTTCATGACTTGCTGTAAAGCCAAAACGGTCAAGGCTGTGTGTTATTGCTGAAAGGAAGGACATACAGACAGAGGAAAGAAAAGACGATCAAGTGATTTTCTGACAAAAGTTCAAAAGCAAGCCAGTGGCAGGCAAGACTCACAGCTACGGGCGAGAAAAATAGCAAGAACCTCAACTCAGGTGCCCACAGAAGAATGACCTGAAACGTGCTGCTGGGAGAAGGGGGCGTCCAGCTGCAGAGCCTGGGAGACCATATTTTCACGTCATACATCTGCCTCTTTTTTCCTTTCTCAGCCTCCCAGGGTGGGGGGAGCCAGCAAGGGAAACTGAGGGGTTCCACGAGCATCAGATGGCCCACAGACGAGTGCAGGTAGGTGGCACTCTGATTTTAGCAGGTCTGTAAGGAAAGTTCTGGCTGAGGGGCGCCTGGGGGGCTCAGTCCGTTGAGCATCAGACTCCGGTTCAGGTCCTGATCTCATGGTTCATGAGTGTGAGCCCCGTGTCGGGCTCTGTGCTGACAGATTCTGTGTCTCCCTCTCTCTCTGCCCATCCCCCGCTTGTGGGCTGTCTCTCTCTCAAAAATAAATAAACATCAAAAATTAAAAAAAAATTCTGGCTCAAGTTCCTTCTCCATCTGCGTTCCCTCGGACAGCGCCGCCTCTGGCCGCCCCTGGCGCCGCACACGCCTGCTCTGCCCGCGTCTTCCCCACGCGGCCCTGGGGCGCGGCCTGGGCCCCCCACGCCCCCAGCGCCCTGGGCTGGCAGGCAGGGGTGACGGCCGGAGATGGCCTCAGAGCTCCCAGGAGGAGGGTCCAGGACCCAGTGAGCCTGTGGGGTCGGGGGTGGGGGTGCAGGCAGCGAGGTCTCTCATCTGGGGCTTTCTCTTCTGTGCGGAGGTGACTCGGGGAAGAGCCACCTGAAGAGCGCAGACGGCGAGGAAATCACTCGCACCTTCTCCCGTTATCTGAGCACCGGCTGGGGCCGCGGTGAGGAGGAGCTGGGCGTGGTTTGGGGCGTGGACGAGAGCATGGGGTGCAGGGCCACGGACCCCCGGACGTCCTGGGGCACGAGAGGTTGGGGTCGCGTGAACGAGGGAAAGCCCGCGGGGGACGCCGGCGAGGAGTTGGGTCTCCCGGTGCCCGGTGGCCCGGCCTGAGCGGGACGCCCCCGGGGCGCACACGCCCGCC
>NW_027531894.1:269571-271324 GCF_008692635.1 Crocuta crocuta | reverse complement strand
CCGGACAAGCGGAGCCTCTGCCCCCCCGCCCCCCATCTCGCTGTCCCTTTGCCTGCTTTGCCGACTGCCCGCCCTCCCTCCGCTGTGCCTCTCTTCTCCTCTCCCTGTTTTGGGGTCCGCTACCCAAGAGATGCCTTCGTCCTTCAAGCCAGGGGCCTCGGAAACAGGTGACACTGGCAGTCCAGCCACCCGCCCCCCCAGCTGGGCTCCATTCCCCAGGGGAGCCAGATGGAAAGGCAGGTTCATGTTCCGTCCCTCTGGCTCTCCCGGGGGCACAGAGACACGTACACATCACTGCACAAAGCCACAGCCACGTGTGACCAGGGACACGCACACGAGAGCACAAGGGAAGGAGACCCTCGCTCACACACACATGCTCTGCCCACAGCAGGAGGACACTCAGCTGCTAGCAGGTGAGGGGCGCGAGCCAGGCTGGAGGGAGGGGAGGCCCCGACCTGACAGCAGGGGCGGCCCGGGGCTCCAGAGCCCGCCAGGAACCAGGGCGCAGAAGCCCCCATCTCACACCAGGTCTGGCCCCCGGATGGGTCCCCCTGGGTGCCAGCCCTGTCTGCTCTGAGGGTGGGGCAGAGAAAAGCTGCTTAGGGCTGGGCTGGGGACCCGGTGTTCCGGGCAGTGGGGCAGGGGAGGCTCACATTGTCTAAGGTGGACACGCTGAGTGCGGGCAGGGCTGGGGCAGCGAGCTGGACAGGGACACCCATGCCTGCCCCTCCCCCGCAGCCACAGACAGACGTCACTGACCGACAGCTCTTAAGCTCCTAATCGTCCCAAATCAGCAGGAGGGGATTTAGAAGAGGGGTGGTTGTCCGCTCCTTTGCCCTTGGTGGGGTACTGGGTCCAGTGCAGGACCTTTATATCTTCCTAAAGATCTTTTTTAATGTTTATTTTTGAAAGAGAGCGAGCACATGCGTGGAAGCAGGGGAGAGGCAGAGAGAGAGGGAGATACGGAATCGGAAGCAGTTTCCAGAGCCTGACTCGGGGCTCAAACTCACAATCTGGGAGATCACGACTTGAGCCAAAGTTGGATGCCCACCCGACTGAGCCACCCAGGCGCCCCAAGGAGACTTTATATCTTTTAGCTCATTTATCCTCAGGGCGATTCCATGGACGTTCTCTTCAGCCCCCCTTACAGATGAGGGGACAAAAGTGAGGTGACATGTCGAGTCCCAGAGCAGTAAGAGAATTTAACCAGACAGGCAGACTCTCAGTCATCCTGTGGGGAGGAAATGGGGGCGGGGGCTTCGCGCTCCAGGGCAGCAGGATCCCTGGGAGTACCCCCACCCTGGGCTCTCAAGCACCTCAGCTCACCTAGTCTCCCCCAGGCCTTTCTCAGTTTTAACCGGACTTGGGGGGAGTTGGGGGGGGTGGCACCCTCTCCAGCTCAGCGGTGAAGACTGCCAGGCCTGTGGACCTCTGGCTCCTTCCCGCTCCCCTCTGAAATTCAGACCCCGCTCCCCCAAAAGGTGGGGGTCAGAAAGAGCACGGGTGCAGGTGGCTGGGAGGGCTGCTGGCCCCAGGCCACTGCGGGAAGAACGTCAGCGGGTCTTGTGTCTGTCGTTGCCCGGGGGCCCCTTCCCTCTGCAGGTCCAGGGCGGCGTGTGGCTGTTCGGCCCTGGTCTCTGCGATGCGCTCATGGCGATGGACGTCATGCTGTGCACCGCCTCCATCTTCAACCTGTGCGCCATCAGCGTGGACAGGTGAGTCCCCAGCAGCCCGGCCTCCCGCCCCCTCCCGG
>NW_027531894.1:243857-269563 GCF_008692635.1 Crocuta crocuta | reverse complement strand
GGCCTCAACAACCCGCGCGGCCGCGACCCCGCCGTGTGCCGCCTGGAGAACCGCGACTACGTGGTCTACTCCTCCGTGTGCTCGTTCTTCCTGCCCTGCCCGCTCATGCTGCTGCTCTACTGGGCCACGTTCCGGGGCCTGCGGCGCTGGGAGGCAGCTCGCCAGGCCAAGCTGCACTGCCGGGCGCCACGTCGGCCCAGCGGCCCCGGCCCCCCGCCCCCCGAGGTCGGCGAGATCCCCGAGGCCGTCAGGCCCCAGGACGCCGTCGCGCCCCCGGACGCCGTCCCAGCCGAGCCCCCGCTGCAGGCGCCCAGGAGGAGGCGCGCCAAGATCACCGGCAGGGAGCGCAAGGCCATGAGGGTCCTGCCGGTGGTGGTCGGTGGGTACCTGCCCTGTGGTCGTGGGCAGAGTGGAAGGAGGCGGTGCCCCAGGTGGGAGGCGGTGCCCAGGGCGGACTGGGACCCTGGTTCACCGCGCCCTCCGGCCCGTCCCCAGGGGCCTTCCTGGTGTGCTGGACTCCCTTCTTTGTGGTGCACATCACCCGGGCACTGTGTCCTACCTGCGCGGTGCCCCCGAGGCTGGTCAGCGCGGTCACCTGGCTGGGCTACGTCAACAGCGCCCTCAACCCTGTCATCTACACCATCTTCAACGCGGAGTTCCGCACCGTCTTCCGCAAGGCCCTGCGCCTCTGCTGCTGAGAACGCCTGCCGAGCTCCCACAGCGTCCTCTGCGAGGACCTGATCGGAGGAGGACCCGGCCATGCCTCCGGGGGCAGGACCCCAGCAAGGGAGGGGGCGGTTTTGTATGACTAAGATTAAACAAATTCCTTCCTAAACACCTGCTGGGGGCTGGGGAGGGTGGTGATGGGGGTGACAGGGTGTGGGAGAGGGAGCCCAGACCCTCACAGAGCCAGCCAGGTCAGTCAGCCCCTCCTTTCTGAGGAACCCCAGAGAACAGACCCCGCCAAGCTGGCTCTTGACTCAGGGTCAGGTGGGAGGGATGCCAGCTCGGCCCCTAGGGTGGGCAGGGAGGCTCCAGAAAGGCCCATTCACAGTTGGCCAAAGAGAAGCTTCCAGAACCAGAGCAGCCCTTACTTGGGCTCTGCTAGTGGGACTTCCCAGGGGCTCACCCATGGTGGCTCACACCCTCCTCCCAAAGGTTCCCTCCCTGACACACCATGGCACCAGCTGCCCCCCCACCCCCAGCGGGACAGTGTGGACAGCAGTCCTGAAGGGGAGATGTCCTGGGCCTGAGCCCAGCGGTTACTGAGAGCTTCCCCGGCAGGAGGGCAGCTGCAGGGCCCATCAGCAGCCGGGCCCCTGCTTCCCCAAGGACCAGCCAAGCGTCCGCGGTCCGTGCAGACTCAGCAGAGCCGGCCTTGCTGGCCACCCCGGCGGCGGCCGCCAGGCCAGAGCACCGCTCCCTACCAGCTCCCAACTTTGAGGATGTCCAGAGTCACAAGGAGATGGGCCCGGGGGCCGGGTGGGTGGCCCACCGAGGCAGCCTCCCTCAATCCTCTGCCTTGAGGCTGCCCACGAGGTAGCCAGGCCCCGGGCAGGGGACCCAGGAGGAGGCACTTGGCCGGAGGCAGGGCAGAGCCCCCCAGCTGCCCCCCCCCCGTGCTCCCCTGCTCACAGCAAGGCCCCTGTTCCTAGGAGGGAGGCAGCAGCTCTGAGTCCCTCCAACCAGGGGCAGCTCAACCTGGACTTCATCTCGACTCTCCCAGTCCTGGGGCTGCTGTTCCCGTGTCGGGGATGCTAGGGACGCTGGGGATGCCGTCTGTGTTCGTGGCATGAGGTTTTCTTGCGAACCAGAGAAATGATGGGCTGTGAGGCCGGGAGACCCCTCAGCACGTTACAATCTTCTGTGGACAGAGGGGCACCACCCCTTCCCTCCTGCTCAGTCTCAGTGGGAATGGGGAGAGGGGCACCTGGTGGTCCCTGGCTCAGGTGCTGCTGGAGTTTCTGGTACCTTCGTGTCCATGAAGCGTGAGGACGGCCGCAGCAGACACCCCGAGGCTCCCCGCAGGGAGGGGCCCCCGATGGCATGGCTGGGCTCCTGCCCTGGCTGACTGTCCCAGGCACAGACACCTGCTCCACACTGGCCTGGGCTCCCTCCTGGGGTCCCAGACTCCGAGGCAGAGACGGGGGAGGGGCCGCCGGGGCCCTCGGGCTGAAGGCAGGGTCAGAGCCAGGGCCCCGCGGGCCCCTCCTGCTGCCTTCCCCTGTGCCTGAGGAGTGGGCCATCAGAGGACAGGGCCAGCTGGGGACCCCCACCCGGGCTCCTCCTCACCACCTGTGTGCAGGCTGCCTGACCTACAGAGCTGCGCCTGCCCTCGGCGACGGAGCTGGGCATGGGCTGGGAGCCACTGGGGACCCGCCCCACCCCCACCGGCCCTGTGGGCAGAGTCCGCAGCTCCCAACAGGGAAGGACGAGGTGGGCACGGGGGGCGGGGGGACAAGTGGAGCCCACAGACGGCCTGGCTGACTGGGAGGCCCCCGGAGGCGCCTGCCACGCAGCTCCCTCAGCCGCACCCACTGACACCAAGGGTTGCCCCAGCCTGCCGCGCCCTGAACGGCCCGGCCTGTGCCAGCCACTAGCTGACAGAGGCCGGCCCCTTGCCTGTCCCTTGAGGCTGGAGATGTCCTCAGAAGCCCTGACATGGAACTCTGAGGACCAGCAACAGAGCCTGAGCCCTCAAGGGCAATTTCCAGAAGCCATCCCCCCCAAGAGGGCTAAGTAAAGAACACTCCACAGGCCTAGAAATGATACACTTGAAAACGTGCAGTCCCAAGGCGTGAGCCGCCCCCACAGCAGGGCACACGGCAGTCTTTCCAGGGCGGATGGACTGGCTTTCTTAGCGTCTGCAGGTTTGAGGGGCTGCTTCCCAATCCCTTCTGCTAAGGCTGACATGTCCCCGGGCCTCCTTTCCTGCCATGTCGACGCTTAGCAAACCCAGAGAGGCAGGGCCACAGCCAGGAGCTGAGATGCGCCCCCTCCCCACCACGTTCTGCCTGCAGCAGTGTGCGCCTCTGACGAATGTGCCCAGTGGGGGGCAGTCTGGGGTGCCTCTTGGGGCCAGGGTCAAATCCCACCACGCTCACCACGTCCTCGGCCTGGGGCACATGTCCAGATTCCTCGGCCTTCATCTCCCTGAGTGGTGCCAGCAAAGGCCGGAAGATGAAATTCAGTGACCCAAGTACATGCTAAACTCAGTAAAAGAAAATCCAAATACACCAGCTTGGTCCGTAGAGGTCATGAGGGCAGACGCAGGGGCGGCTTTCGGGAGCAGGGCCTTGATGGGTGCCTCGAGAGCAGCCAGGCTGGGGTCTGTTGCGAGGCCAGGGCCAGGCCCACCCCATCCCAGGGGAGCCTCTGGGAGCCAGACTCGGCTCAGGAGACACAGAAGTACCTCCGGGACCCCCCTGCTCACACCCCTTTCCTATCAGAACTTTAGCTGCCTCCTCAGCTCATTCTGGAGCCACCGTCCCCAAAGCCAAGTCTCCAGGGTGCTACAGCCTTGGGAGAGCTTTCTGGAAGTAGGAGCTCAGGAAGAATCAGGGCTGGGGGAACTCTCCCCAACCCACAGGGGTGTAAACATGCAGAGTTCCCAGAAACAGCATTCAGAGATGAGCAAGAGAATCCAGGGAAGTGTGCAAACATTGTAGCGCCCAGGCGCTGTGGTGGCAGCACACTCAGGGCACGTCTCCAGCTGGGGTGGGCCTTCACCATCTCTCCCCAGCACAGTGGAGCCCCCAAGCCTCTGAAGTGCAGAGAAAACGACGGCGGCAGGCCAAGGGCTCCAGAGCTACGAGGGCACTTCTGGAAACCTACAGAATCTTCCAGAACATGGGCAACTAACCGTTCTTCGGCACCACTCTTGGTCAGCAGGGGACAGCAGGTCTCATTTCCAGAGCCGGCCAAGGGCTCTGGGCGCCGACCCCTCCCTGGCCCCCTGTGCCCTCTGCCACTCAGTGCAGGCAGGGAGAAGCAGGGCGGTCAGGGCTCTCGGGGGACAACCTCGTGCTAGAGAGAAGGCAGGCCGTGGCGGCCATGAGGCAAGTCTGGGGCCCTATCACCTGAGACTGGACTGGAGGCTCCCAGTAGGCAGCCAGCGGCCACCCACTTGCTGGTCCACACCCTTGGGAGCTGTGACCTCCAAGCCGCACGTCAGGATACACGAAGCTGGGGCCCAGCCGCCTCTGGGGCGTCTGGGAAGTTGGAGCTGGAGTCTCCCGTCCCAGTGGGGCAGACACATCCGCTTTATTGACAGACACATGTTCTGTACACGCGTGTTACAGCACATGACACACCCAAGGGGAAGACCAGGGGATAAAAAAGAGCACCGTGAGAAGGCGCCAAGGGCCCGGGGCCGGCGTCCAGCTGCTGCCCGACCTCCCTTGGGGCTTCCGGGAGGCAGGAGCTCGTTTCCAAGGGCACAAGTCACATAAAGTGTGTTAACAACTTGACCAGCAAGTGTTTTTACCTTCTCAACATCCTCCAAAGTCCCCGACCTGCGGCAGCCCCGCGGCACCGTGGAGAGGGGACCCGGGGACCCTCACACGGTGACTTTCTCCATCACGCTGTCAGTGACGTGGACTTGGTCCGCCTGGACGGTGACAGCCGCCGACTGGCCACACACGTGCTGGTGGTCCTTCCAGTCCTGAAAGGAAGGGCAAGCCCCACGTGACCTCAGCGTGGCCTGGGGAGCAGAGCCCGGGGCAGGGGCGTCCCTTTCAAAGCCCACCCCCACGTGGGAGGGGCCACTCAGATGGCAAACGACCAGGGTGAGCCCCACATACATGGACACCCTGAGGCGCGCCTGCGCTCTGATCCCTGTGCTGCCTTTCTGAGAGACAAAGAAAAGACACAGTCGTCCACGCAAGGGAATATTCGAACCGGTGCCGTGGCCCACAGGGTTACTTACAAACGAAAAGACAAAGCTGGGGCCAGCCTCGTGTCTGCAGAAGGGTCTGATGGCTGTGGCCCACGAGAAGGTCGGGGACAGGGCGGGTGCGCTGCGGAAGACAGCAGCTCCTCGTGAGGGGGAGCCCCCAAGTCCCTGGCCAGGCGGGTGCTGCTACCAGCCTCCGGGCAGGTGGAGACAGGGCCGAGCCCGGGCGAGGCTGGAGCCCGTCCTGCAGGCAGTGAGGAGCCACCGCCCAGCCCGGCCCGGGCTCCGCACGAGGCCCGCGCCCAGGACGAACAAGGGCTGTTAGTCAAAACGGACGTAGCCCTCGACAGGAGGGGAGGGGAGGGCCTGGCCAAGAAGTGACGTGATACAGGCGACTGTGAACACACGCTCGCAGAAGCAAGTGCTCGCGGGTGCTTTCGGGGTGGCAGGGGCCCAGCCGGCGCCTCTGCGCTGGCCTGCGTTTCCTCTTTTCTACAAGCGCCCCTACTGTCACAATAAAATAGTAAAATCTGAAATAACTATCCAAAGAATGAAAGCCTACCTGGAAACGACCTACGAACCAGCCCTGAGAATGCAGGTGGCCTCACCCCACACGGGACTGCGAGCTCAGAAGGCGTCACAGTGGCAAACACAACAGCGAGAATCATATGCATCTTAGGGACGAGAGGGCAGCGCGAGTTCTGACATGACACCCACAGTGTGATCCCCATGAAAACTTTTTTGATAAACTGACTTCACCAACATTAAAGGCTTTCACCCTGCAAACACCACTCAGAAAGCAACAGACAAGTCACAGATGGAGAGAGGAACTACCTGCAAATCTCGTATCTGAAGAAGGGCCTGTGTCCAGGGTGTGCTCAGAACCCTCTACTCCATAAGAGAAACCACCCAATTCAAACGTGAGCAGAAGATCTGAACATTTTCCCAAGAGAGACAGAGGACTGCCCACTACGTGACTGAGAAGATGCCTGTATGACTGGTCATTACAGGAATGGCAGTCAGTACCTGACGGTCACCTACGGCCCGCTGGACCATGCCACGTGCTGGCGGGGGAGGGGCAGCACCTGCAGCCACTTGGGAAAGTGGTTTGGAGCTTTCTCAGCAAAGCCACACACAAACTGACTGCATGACCCATACGCCCACGTTGAGGTCCCAGCCCAGACAGGTGAGGAGACGTCTGCCCAGGAAGGGGCGAAAACGCGGGAGAGGATGTCCAGAGGGAGCAGGAGAAAAGGGGTGAAGCCCGGGCTCATGCCCTGGAGTGGATGAGCCCCAAAGACGTGCCCTCGAAAGAAGCCAGGTGCCCGAGGCCACACATCACAGCACTTGCTGCGCCACACACCCAGGAGAGGCAAACACAGGAAAGGAAGTACACTGTGGTTCTCGGTGGCTGGGGGGGGCCCACGGGGTCCTTTGGGGGTGACGGATGGTACCACAGCTGAACTGTGATGCTGGTGCTACAAGCACTAAAAATCACCAGATTAAACCCTGAATATGGGCAAATGTCGCAGAGGCCGTGCATACACAGCACACACGACGCAGAGAGGAGGCCAGGTCTGTGGGTTAAGACCCACAACAGTCACGGCCTCCTTCGCCCCACAGCACTGACCTCCCGCCCACGCCTTCCCAGGAGCAGAGGGAGGAGGAGGCCGTTCCCGACGGGACTGCCGGTCCCCGTGAGGCCCCCGGGCCTGTCTCCATACACCCTGCCCGGTGTCCACTTTGGGTCCAACATAGGAATTACCGTTTTTGAAATTCATTTTATATCAATTTACAGAAATAAAACCAAAGCCTGTCTTTCTCAACACGACATGTCGAAGGAGGACAAAGCTAACACTGGAAATTTAACCCGCCGGCCTCACAAAGTGACCCCCCAGGCTGCAGTCTGCATTCAGACAGAATCTGATCTGAAATGATTCCATCAAGAAGCAAACCCACGCGGCCTCCATGTGGCGGCTCCGAGTCAAGGCAGACGTGGGAAGCAAGGCCTAAGGCCGGCCAGATCGCAGTGCCAGCCGGGAGCCCGCCACCCTCCCTGGCCACCCTGTGCCCAGCTCCTCCTGCACAGCCCCGGGCACGGGCTACTGTTGCCCTGAAGCTCGAACAACCCCAGATGCCCCCTCCTCGGTGCAAACGCCTGCTGACAGCCACAGGGAAATGCAGACTCCGACCCCCAGATCCCTAGCACCTACGGGCAGAGGGGCCAACACGCCAGGGGCTGCCAGCACACCTGGGAGGCAGGTCATGCCCCACGGACACACCTACAAGGCCAGCAAGCCCTTGGGTGCAAAATGGTCTCGCACACCCTCCCGGGGCCCCTTCCTCACCTGCCATGCGCTCAGGGCCCAGCGGGAAGCCCTCTGGCACCTGCAGATCCGGTGGAATATGATGTGCACATGGGCCCTGACCGTCACCCCCACCCGCCTCCGCCTGCCATCTGCTACTCCTGCTCCAGAAATGCGGGGGACAGAGGCTCCAGAAAGCCACCAAGTGGTGAATCCCATGGTGGGGACAGTGGTGTCCGCAGGCGCACATCTACCTCCTAAAGGCAGCATGAGGCCAGGCTAAGGGCTCCATTCAGCCACTATTTATCCATGAAACACACTGCCCTTCTCTACTCTGCTGAGTTTCAAAACAGCACCAAGAGGAGAGAGTGACAGCCCAGGGCTGCTGGGCCACGTGGCGCCTTGCTGGGTGTCAGCGGAGGAAGTTAGGGACACCTGAACTGGCTAGTACCGGGACTCCAGAAAACAGCTGCGGACAGAAGGGAGACAGACAGACTGACAGACACACACACACACACACACACACACACACACTCTGGCTTCTGTGGCCATCAAGTGCCGGACGGGCAGGCCTCGGGCCACTGCACTGGCACTCTCAGGGCCTGGCTTCTTTGGGGCTCTGGTGGAGCCTGCAGACGCTTGCAAGAGGCTCAGGCGGGGAGACAGGGCGCAGGGGGCAGNCTCCGGGGAAGGAGCCGGGGCTCCTGGAGAAACAGCCGGTCCCGGGCCTGGGGCAGGAGGTGCCAGGAAGGACGTGCCCCCCAGCAAGTGCACGGGGGGGGAGTCTGCCAGAGGGACACGGGAGCCAGAGGAGAGCTCCCAACGGGCAGAGGCGCCCACGTGTGAGCAACATAAGGCTCCGGGCCTAGGGCACAACCCAGAGAATAAAACACATAGAAACAAGCCCATCCCAAGTCAGAAACATAGATAAAGGACAAATCCCCAATGCAGAATTCCAAAAATATACCCAGATTCCTGCACCCCCATCTGGGAGGAGGCAGCCCCACCCCCACCCTGGGGTAGACAAGCTCGGTGACTCGGTGTGCAAAGCCACTTTTACAGAGGACAAACCTCTGAGCCTGTACCCTGGGTGTTGGGCCCCTAGGGTTATATCCGGTCATGGGGGTGGGGCCCCCGTCAGGGGACTGGTGTCCCGTGAAGAAAGACACCAGAGAGCACTCTCGGCCCATGTGAGGTCTGCAGTCAGGAAGAGGCCACACAGGGACCCGACCCTGGGACCCTGCCCCACCCTGATTCCAGCCCCTGGCTAGCTGGTGACCCCACCCCACTGCCCGCGGGCATTCCTCTTCCGCTGGTGCACCCGGGTGCCATGCTACACGCACCTCTTCACAAATGAGCGCGGGAGAGCAGTGGGGTGGCCGACACAGGCCGGGGAGGGGCCCCCACAGCCACCCCCAGCCAGACACTGCACACCGTGGCCTGGACAGGGAAGGGCATCTGCTCTTCGACCCCGTTTGATCTCTGCTGAGCCAATAACACACAAATGCAAACAGCTCATGATGGAAACTGGAAAAATACCCTGAACAGTCTCAGCTGGCCTAGATCTGATTTTCTGTTTAAATTCCAAACAAAACGTCTAAGCGGGCCGTAGAAGGCCTTCCTCCCTCTGCTGCAGACACCTGGCTTCTCGCTCTTGGAGCTCACGAGGCCAGCGGACCCACCTCTTCCTGATTCCCACAGCCTTCCTGGTTCGCGCCCTGTCCGGGCCCCCAGCACTGGGGGGGCCCTTGGAGGCGCTACAGCGTCCGGCCCCCCAGAGCCGAATGTGTCCCCACACTGCAATCAAACAGGAGGACCACATGCAAATGACAGAACTCTGACGCCACAGAAACTTCTCCCGTGTTCCGCAGGCAGGGGCTCTGGGGGAGGAAATGGGTTTTCACACTGGCTGATGTCAAACACTCGCGCCACACCAGGTGCCGAGACAGAAGCCCCCCCCCCCCCCCCATCAATGGGGCTCTTCCCCCCAGGGGCTGCTGTACCCCGCCAAGCCGCTTCCCGTGACTGGGAGTGCTCTGGGCCTTCCGCCCTTCTGAACCTCTCCTGACCCCATGAGGTCCCCAGAGAGCGGGCCCTCCATAGTGTCACGAAAGCGTGAAGACCCCTCACTTCACAAGAGCCCAGGGTCCAGTGGTGTGGCCATCACAGGAAACCCCCCGTATGGAGCCTCAGTCTGCAAGTGCACGTGATGTCACCAGGCTACCGAGGGAGCAGGGCCCGTGTCCCGAGTGCAAAGCTGAGCCTCCTGCCCAGCCGGCCCTTCTATCTGACGGGAACCCTGTGTTCACAGGGAAGGAGGCCCAGGAGCCCTGGCCAGACTCGGGGGAGCCGCACGGAGCACAGGCGGAGCACGATAGCGTCCCCAGTCTCTGAAGCACAGAGCCGCCATCTGCCAACCACCAGGGCTGGGGCGCCGACCAGGTCCCTGGCTGGAAACCCACAATTCGGCGACCATCTAAATAAGAACACAAACGTCTGTTTCCAGCTTCTGCGTACACACTCAACTAGAAAGACACAGACGCCCCCTCGATCCTGCGGGACGGCTGCGCAGAGACAGGCCTCCTCCCCACCGGGACGCTGCTGACAGGCAGACGGACCAGCCCCACAGCTGGCAGTTTCCCTGTGCACGGACAACAGGACACGGCGGGGGGTGGGTACCCCAGAGCCTTCCGTCACGCTTCAGATTCCCTCCCCAGACTCCTCCTAGTTCTCAGGGACACACACCAGGAACATGTCTTAACAAGTAACCCAGTGAATAACCTTAAGTTTTACAATGATGTTGATTTTTCAAAATTTTTTATGTTTTTATTATTTCTGAGAGAGACAGAGCATGAGCATGAGCAGAGGAGGGACACAGAGAGAGGGAGATACAGAATCTGAAACAGGCTCCAGGCTCTGAGCTGTCAGCACAGAGCCCAACGCGGGGCTCAAACCCATGAACCGTGAGGTCATGACCTGAGCTGAAGTTGGATGCTTAACCGACTGAGCCACCCAGGCGCCCCTACAATGACATGGATTTTTTTAAATGTGATTTTTCTAAGAAAACAAATCACCAGTTTGAAAATGGACAAAAAGGCACCTATATGGCTCGGTCAAGTGACTGTCCAGCTCTCAATCCTGGTCAGGTCATGATCCTAGGGTTGTGGGATCGAGCCCCGTGTCTCAGTGTGGAGCCCTGTTTAAGATTCTCTATCTCCCTCTCTCTGCCCCTCCTCCACCTGTGTGTGCGTGCGCATACGCTCTCTCAAAAAAATAAAATAAAAATAAAAATAAAAAGTAAAAACAAATAAAAATGGGCAAAGGGTCTGAAGAGACACTGCCCCAAAACGGCCCGGGACACAGAGCTCAGCGCCATCGGTCAGGGAGGAAAAGCAAATCTGAGCCACAGCCAGACCCCATGTCGCACCGACCAGCAGGCCAGAGTCTCACGACTACCCGCAATGCCAAGCAGTCAATGTACACATGCTAGTTACCTGGAAGGGAGCAGACAGAGAGACAGCGCGTTACAAACACTTCTACGAACAGTGACTGAAGACCTTCCAAACTGAATCAAAACCAGCGTTCAGACGGACCACCGCTCACCCTGCCCTGTCACTTTCTCCCNCCCAGGCCCCCTCGGGGGGGGGGTCAGACCTGCCCCCAGCCAGCACACACCACCGCACACCTGCCCGGGTCACCTGGGGGGGCCAGCCCCCCCCACAGCCAGCACACACCACCGCACACCTGCCTGGGTCACCTGGGGTCAGCCCCCCCTCCCNCACTCCTCCCAGTCCCATCTCCCCGTGGACTTCCCCGTGTGGCCGTGGCTGGTGTGGGATGCGGGGTGCGGGGTGGCATGCGCGCCTCCTGTTTCCCGGAGCTGTAAGCGCTCCCTTCTTCCTGGATTCGGGCGCCCCGACCACTGCACACCCCGGGCCTGCGTCATCAGCAAACCCACCGAGCGTAAGAGGCATCACGGCCACACTGCTGAGCAGCAGAGGCGGGGACCGAGCCGTCCTGGTGGCCGCCTGAAGGCGACGTCCCTCCCAACGTGCTTCCCAAAGGACAGGTGACCCACAGGCGTCTCCACAGACACAACGAGCGGAAAATCCGGTGCCAGAAGCACGACCGCCAGCACCGGGCAAATACACCCGCACGTACCGCACTCGGGGGGTGACGTCACCCCGCACCAGCACGCCCCGCACTCAGGAGGGGGGTGACGTCACCCGCGCACCAGCACGCCCCACACTCGGGGGGTGACGTCGCCCCGCACCAGCACGCCCCGCACTCGGGAAGGGGGGGTGACGTCGCCCCGCACCAGCACGCCCCGCACTCAGGGGGTGACGTCAGTCTCAGGGAAGGACTGAAGCTACAGAGCCTGTCAGGGAAACAGGACGCGGTCAGAAACCGGTGATGCCAAGAAATCAACATTCTCAAACATTCGAGAACCCAGTAAGCATTCTCTTTGGGTAAAGAGATATTTTTTCCTGCTTTTCTCTTTTCTATGAAATTCATCATTGATTATATATTAGATGAGAATTCTAGTTCTTAAAAAAAGTATTTTTAATTTATCTCCTTCTTCAGGAGAAGCAACATTTTTCTTCCTTGGAAAAATACTAATTGCATGTTAAATCATTTAGAAAATTAAGAACGTGGAAAGCTCTTCTTTCCTCCAATCTGTAAGAAGTAGGAATAAACTAACAGAAATTTTCATATTATAGGTTTGATGCGAAAAAAATTAATCTGACTTTTGTTTACAAAGCAAAGTCCACTTTTACAGGAAGGGAGAAAACTCGCACTGGGAATGCATCGCTGGTGTGCCTCCCACACTCACGCTCCGCAGGAACTCTCAGAGCGCACCTCGCCCACCACGCACACACCTCAGCTGGTGCTGCTCTGACCCTGGTGACCCAGGTGACCTGTGCCCACCATCACCTGTGAGACTGGCCCTAAGCAACCTGTAGGCCCCATACAAAAAGCCGCGGAGGCTGCAGTGACAAGGTGCTGAGAGAAGGAAACCGTTCCATCACCACACTCTGGAAAGCGGATGTCCAGGATGCTACTTCGGAAGAACCGGCTGGAAGCTGGAAGTGAAATGCCACTGAGGCGGCCTCTGCAAGGCCTGGAGATGCAGGCAGAGGAGCTCAGACATGGAAGCTTCCGGCTGGTAATGGGGGACACATGCGTCTGCCCAACACTCCAAGGGATGCATCTCCAAACTCAACAGAACACGAGACGCATTTTCACCACCATGTGACAATCTGAAACTATAAATAATGCCTGTGACAGGTGAGTGTCCCAAAACTATGGCTGATGCTAGAGTACTTAGTCCCTTTTGAAATAAACCAATTTTATCTGCAAAAGCACAGAGCATCTGGATGGCTCAGGTGGTGAAGCGTCCGACTTCAGCTCAGGTCATGATCTCACGGTTCGTGAGTTTGAGCCCCGCATCGGGCTCTGTGCTGACAGTTCGGAGCCTGGAGCTGCTTCGGAGTCTGTGTCTCCCTCTCTCTCTGCCCCTTCCCGGCTCACATTCTCACATGCTCTTTCTCTCTCTCTCAAAAATAAACTTAAAAAAAATTAGAACAAAAGCACAAATACCTTCCCAGCAACAGCATTCAGTCATCTATGAGAAAAGCTTAACTTGTAAATGAGTCTCCAGCCTTGCTCTTCCAGCAAGGTGGGGAATGGCCACTGAGCCAGCATAAATCCCGCCCGCTTGCCCCCCGAGTCTGTGGAAGGCGGGGGCAGGTGGCCCCAGACCCCGGCTTCTGCCTGTGCTGGCGTTACCTCCTTGCGCTCTGCATCCGCCTGGACTCTGGCCTGTGCCGCGGCAGCTTCTCGGTAGGAGCTGGCCTGCTTGGCTTGTTCGAATAGCGTCTTCAGTTGCTGGGCCGTGCTGAGCAGGGAGTTGACCATCTCTTCTAGGTACAGCCAGTTCCGCTGCTCCGACATCTCCAGCCCGCCAACCACCGACGGGGAGACGGCTTTGGTGGGGGTGGAGGGTGGGACGGCCAAGGCCGGCAGGGAGGTCAACACTAGAACGTTTGGAGAACAAAATAAAACAAGAAATTAATGTATCTCCTGTCCCTTCAAAGCGGTCTCCGTTAAAACTTCTCATCAAATGTTGGAAAGTAGGCAGGCCTGGGTGGCTCGGTTGGTTGAATATCCACCTGGCTCTTGGTTTCGGCTCAGACCATGATCTCAGGGTTCATGAGATCAAGCCCCACGTCAGGCTCTGCGCTAAGAGAGCAGAACCTTCTTGGGACTCTCTTTTTCCCTCCCTCTCTGCCCCTCCCTGCTTGCACTCTCAGAAGGAAGGGAGAGAGGAAGGAATCCTTAAAAACAGACAAACAAACAAAAAAACTCTGGAAAGTGTGGGAGCAAATAACCAACAGGCACGAACAGCACGCGACCTCCATGTAAAATGCCCCGGAAGATGAGGAGACATTCTTACACCCACAGAGCCACACTTAAAGCCCCCAGTGCTGTCACCAGAAAGCACGTGCCTAAGCCCCACCATGGACGCACAGGGCTGGAAGCCAGGCGCTCACGGCTGACCAAGACTGCGACGGAACGTGGCCCTCGCAGGGGACGAGGACAGCCCGAGGCAGGGGCTCCCACCGAAGCACGTCAATAGTGCCCTGGTCCCGTCGAGTCCTCCCCAACGTCCGTGGCCACACACAGCCTCCTGATTAAGGGTCATGATCTCAGGTGTCACGGGTGGAGGACAGCGTCACAAAGGCCGAAAAGAAGAAACCAGGAGGAGCCCTGTGACGTGGACGGGAGCTGGGGCTCCACGCGCGTGCGCATGCACGTGCCCACGGGCAGGGACACCCAAGCGCAGCGAGCACACCCGGGGCCGTGCGGTAATGGTGTCACACGCAGCCTTCCAGGACAGATGCCCCGATGTGCCCGTTCGGGAGGTGAGGGGGAGGCACAACCTCGGGGAGCGAGCCCACAAGAACGGAAGGAAGGTGGCACGTGTGTAAAGCTACACGTTTCTGTCACTGCGCCATTGAGAACGGCAAAAACGTGAAACACACCAACGCCCGCCAGCTGGGACGCAGGCAACTCCCTCTAACACGTGCACTAACACAGACGTGTCCGGATGTGTGGTCCGATGAACAACCGAAGCTCAACTGCATGTGTGGCGCGAGGCCATGCAGGCATCAGACGGGGAGCAACGCACCCACTGGCCGTTCCGTGTCCCACCGGATACCGAGCCCCACGCCGGCTCGGGAGGGGCCGGGGCCACGCCACAGGGAGCCCACCCAAACTCACGGCCTCCTTCTGCAAGGGCCTGGAGGCGTCGAGGGCCCCTGAGCGGACCACCCAAGGGCGTTCACAAACGCAGGCGCCTGGGCCGCCCCTCACCCGCCCCGATCCAGCGCAGCAACACAAAGAACCTAACAAGCCGGCTTCACTCACAAAGTCCTTCCCGGGAGCGGCCGGAGGGCACGAGCCGGCAGGCACACCCACCTAGTTTGGGGTGAGATGTCGGCAGCGCTGCTTCTGGGAAGGGTGCGATCTGGCAGCTGTCCTGGTACCCTGGGTAGTGCGGCTCTGGGTGGCCGACTCTGCACGGTGGCTGCACGCCTGCCTCTTGCACTGTTGGGGACGAGAGGGACAAGACAGCCTTGGGACTCAGCTAGGCCTGGCTGGGGCCACACACATTTTAAATCTCAACGTGTCTCCAGCTGCATCGTCCAAGGAGGTGGCTTCTGAGCCCCAGAGACGCGGTGAATTGTTTGAATTGCTAGGATCCGGGATCTAGTGGGCGAAGTACAGGGTAAACATTAATCTCCGCTCTTTGTTTCCACTTTCTGGACATGGCCCCGGGAGTTTCTGCCTTCGCAGCAGGAGTCGGTGAACTGTGGGCATTTCCTGTCACAACTGACAGACCCGCACACCCGCAGGCCGGCCTGCCACCCTTCCGCTCCTGAAGCCCCTGCTCCAGGCTGCCACCAAGCCCCAGGTCAGTAGGGGTGACTCATGTAGCCCGCGGGGCAGGTGCTGAGGACAACTCACCTGTGGCTCCTGCAAAGACGTCGCCCTGGGCCGGGCTCTCTGAGATGACGGCAGTGGCCTCCACGGTGGACGCCCGGTCAAAGGTCAGTGCTCCCGAGGTAGTGATCTGTCCTGAGGGGGTCACGGTGACTGGAAAAGCAGAAGTGCTTCTTACCACTGGCTTGTCCGCGGCGCAGGCCACAGCCCGGACACAGCGCGTGCCCCAGGCAGGGACCCAGCACCTCTGACGGGAGCCAGGGACAAGGTGCGGGCAGCCCGCTCACATCTGAACTGGCAACAGAGGTGTGAATGGCCTCATCAGAAACCAAACATAAAGCTGGAAATAAGTGTAAAACTACTCTGTGGCTGGAATTAGGAAAGATGTCCACAGAGGCTGGGACGCCCTGGGAGGCTCAACTGGGGAAGCATCTGACTTCAGCTCAGGGCATGATCTCATGGTTCATGAGTCTGACCCCATGTCAGGCTCTGTGCCGACAGCCCGGAGCCCGGAGCCTGTTTGAGATTCTGCGTCTCCCTCTGTCTCTGCCCCTCCCTCACTTGCACTCTGTCTCTCTCAGAAATAAATGTTAAAAAAAAATTTTTAATAAAAAGTTCAGAGGTTGAAGATGAAAGCAGCTGTGACCCCTCGGCCGCAGAGAGCACAGAGAGAGAAAGCCGGGGGGGAGGGGGGACGGTCTCTGTAGATGCAGGTCTCTGTCCCTGCCTCCCCCGCCCTGCGGCTCACACACAGCCAGGGTTTCCCTCCGTCCGCCTGCTCCCAGCTCAGAGACAACCATGCGAGTCGTCCACATGTGGGGGCTGAGCGCTGCTCAGGCCAAAACTCAAGAACCTTCCTAAGGAAGGAGTTCCCACGGACGCCTTCTCCCAGGAGGCGCAGCTCCTGGCTCATTTCACTAGGAAACATGTGCTGGGGACACGCCAGGGAGTCTACAGAGATGAGACTCTGTTCCACCCAGAACAAGGGAGGCCCAGGGGTCAAGGGGCCGCGGCTCTGTCTCACTCAAACTCACAGGCGGTGGCGGCGGTGGCGGGGAGCAGCGTGATGTTCTTGGGGGACTCCTTCTTCACAGGGGTCGCGGGCAGCTCATTCTCCTTCTTGCGCCTCTTATAGGGGACGAAGAGCCTGACCGGGCCGCTCTGCAGGGAGAGGTGCAGTGAGACGGGGCTGGCGCTGCCCCTGTGCCCACCGCCGCCCACACGGGGCACAGCGGGCTGTGGGGGGGAAGCTGCAGAGGCCTGACCTCTCTGTGGGCCTCAAGGTCCCCAGGCACAGAAAAGATTCTTTTTAAAAGAATACACAAATAACAGCATTTAAAAACAAGAAAACGCATCGTCAACACATGAGATTCTCAGGGATTGCTAGAAGACAGAAAACAAACAAGAGCCCAGTGAAGGAGGAGGGCCCCTGCCCGCCAGGACAGAACTTTCTAGCAGGACTGAAGAGGCTTTGGGAACGGATGGAAAAGAGCAGCAAGGGCAGAAGCCAGCACCGCGCCTGACCGTGGCTGTCCCGCCTCAGGCCTGTGGGGAGGCCTGCAGCCCTCGTCCGGGCTGTGTCCCCTGCGGCCGCCTGAGCACAGAGCCACCTGCCATCCATTCTTCTTCAGACGGGCGCCCTCCGCTCTGTGAGCATAAAGGGGGTCCTTGCAAGCCCTGGGTCGTACCCGTTGCCCGTTTTCTTCTGAGTGGCTCTCGCATCCCATCTCTTTGTGGATCTTACAACATTTTGTTGAAAACTTGACATTTTAATGATGTGCGGCAGCAACACAGAGACGGACTCCTCTCTCGGGCTTCCCGCGCTGAGGGTCGGGTCGGCAGCCTGGCCACTCCGGGGCAGCGGGAGCATATCGCAGCCAGCAGGGCCACACTGCCTCCCAGAACTGTGCAGGCTCGGAGGCCCGGGCACAGACGCCCCCGTCCTGTCCAGCTGCACTAGGGCTCCTCTGTGGGAGGTTTGAGGCAAATCTTTGACTTTTCTTAGCTGCTGCCTTCCCTGCTCCCCCAGGTTAGTGGCGCTTTCACTGGCGACCAGCCTCCTCTCCAGGCTCCAGAGCTGGCGGAGGATGCTGGTGGCGCCGTCTTCCGGCCCTGCCACTTCCGGGGGGCCTCTGCCCTCCGAGAGGAGGCTGGTGAAGGAAGGAGCCCCTAGTCTCTCAGCCACACCTGCCCCAAAGTTAGTTTCTGCAACTCGGAGCTGGGGCTGGAGGCGCTAACCAGGGGAGCCCCGCGCCCTCATCCACGCCCACCTGGACTAGGGTCCCTTCACTGCAGCGGGAGGGATGAGGAGCAGGCAGGTCCCGGCCGGAGCGCCAACTCCCCAGACGGGAGCACACGGCCCCGTCTCTGGACAGCAGGCGCCTGGGGCTCTTCACACGAGCATCCCTGCCGCAGAACCCGGAGCTTCAGAAGTTACCGGTCGCTCCTGCGCGGCCTCGGTCTACGGCCCCTCCTTGGTCTCATGTCTGAGCCGCCCCAGGCCGCGAAGTTCTCCCCTGTGTCTTCTTCCTAAAATGTGAGCTTTGTGTTTTGGATAAATTGGGATCCGTGATCCATTTTGAATTCATCTGCACGGGAGACGCAAGGTGGAGGCCAAGGAGAATTTCTGCGCTGGGTGTGCAGCCGCCCCCGCAGCCGCGCAGCCTCACCCTCGAGGCCGAGCGCACGTGCGGCCCCGCGGGGCCCCTGCCCCGCCACCACCGCCGCACACCTCTGTGCCAGCGGCAGCGGGAAAGGTCCTCCCGGGCTGGGACCCCTCCGACCCCCGTCTGCTCCTCAAACTGGCCCTGGCTGTCGTACTGCTGTGCCTTTCCAATCGACTGTACGACCAGCTTGTCTAAGGCTCGCCGGGACTCCAAGGCACCACGTGGGGCCTGCGGACCGCAGGGGGCAGCGCCCCAGCCGCTCCTGCGCCCCCGGCCCCGGCCTGCGCGGCTGCCCTGGCTCAAGGCTCCTCCTGTTTCTGCCTGAGGCCCCAGGCCTAGGTTCCCCGCGTGCGTCCTGTACGCGCCCCGCTCACACCTGCCTCCGCGCTCCGCAGCGACTGCAAGTCCTCGCGGCTTTTCCAAGCTCCCTAAAGGGACAGGTTTGCTCCCACCCTCTTCTTCCCCTGACAAGGTCTCAGAGACTCTCCAAGAGAACTTTAAAGTTATTTCGTTTTCACACAAATATCCCGTTGTTTACTCCACTAGAATATTTAACCCATACGTGAAACGGACAATTTTAGGATATTTCACATTTCTACCCAAGACCACGATATGTCTCTCCAATTGTATCTCCCTTCATATCTTCTAATAATTAACCAGATAGGTAATCAAAATAAAACCAGGAAATCTCATTAAACAGCTTTCTAGGTAATTTGAAAACGTTTTAAAATAGAACCTAACAGGAGGGCAGCCTGGAACAAAACTAAGGTATTCACGCGTCATAAATCACTACCACGTACTTGGAAGCTGTCCGGCAATAATGTTAAAACTGACAAAATAGTCGTTCTTTCTGAAACTGTTAGTTCAGGATACAGAAATATTTTAAAAGAGATGAAAAGCTCCTTATAAATAATTTCAATGTAGTGTTTTTATGATACAACATTACAAAACGAAGAACATGAAGCGGCACACACATTCTCCCTACGACCATGACGAAAGGTGTGCATTCGGGTTTGGGGGGAAGACAGTGAGAGCACGGGAGCAAGCGCCCGTTCACACTCCCCGAGGCGCCGCGGGCACCACCTGCAGCATCACAGCGACGTCAGAGACGTCAAATTCGAGTGAAAAACTGGTAACAGCCCCTGGATCAGCTGCAAGGGTGCCAGAGGCGTGTGCAGGGCAGGGGCAGGAGAGCACGGAGCAGGGCGGGGGCAGGAGAGCACAGAGCAGGGCAGGGGCAGGAGAGCACGGAGCGGGCAGGGCAGGGGCAGGAGAGCACGGAGCAGGGCAGGGCAGGGGCAGGAGAGCACGGAGCGGGCAGGGCAGGGGCAGGAGAGCACGGAGCGGGCAGGGCGGGGGCAGGAGAGCACGGAGCGGGGCAGGGGCAGGAGAGCACGGAGCGGGCAGGGCAGGGGCAGGAGAGCACGGAGCAGGGCAGGGCAGGGGCAGGAGAGCACGGAGCGGGCAGGGCAGGGGCAGGAGAGCACGGAGCGGGCAGGGCAGGGGCAGGAGAGCACAGAGCAGGGCAGGGCAGGGGCAGGAGAGCACGGAGCGGGCAGGGCGGGGGCAGGAGAGCACGGAGCGGGGCCCAAGCAGGGCACGGGGGCATCGCAGCGGCCCCGCCTGCTCACACGCACCCCCCCACCCCGGCAGGGTGACCCCAGCCGCTCACCAGGGTCATGTCGTCACAGCAGGCGGCACAGGTGCACGAGGCAGCATGAGGGTTTAAGATCCCGTCCTGAAATTCAGAGAGGACACGGCGCGTGAGACAGCCGTGCGTCGATGCCAGGAGAGGGCAACCAGCTCTGCGCGTGTCTGCCCCTCGTAAAGACAAAACCCTGTCATTTCCAGAAAGTCTCTTCCTCACACTTCCCTGTTGCACAGGCCATCATGGGCGGCAGGGTCCCCCGCGTCCCTTCCGGGAGGTGAAGACTCTACGGGCATTATTTCTTGACCAAGACGTAAAGCGCTACCTGCGAACAGCAGCGAGAAGCCCTCCCCTCTTACGACGGGGAAACTGGGGGGGCGGGAGGTCACCCTCAGAAAGGTCACGCGCCTCAGCGGGACGCTATGGTGTTGCCTCGGGCGCTGCCGGCAACCACCGTAGGCCCTGAGTGAGACACCAGGACACTAGGCCAGGTCACCTGCCTGTGAGGCCACAGGCCACTCTGTGTGAGCGCACTCTGCCACCCCCGCCCTGCGGCAGCCATGGGGACCCCGCGCGGGCACCTGAATGAGGCACTGCAGTGGCCGGCCCGCATAGCGGATGCTTCTCTTCCAGTCTTTGCTGCTGGCTCTTCCCGCCATGGCTTCAAATTCGGTCGGGCTGTACCAGTTCTCCCCCTGCTTGATGCATCGGCCCCGGCCGCCTGAGGTGACATGGAGGGCCGGCAAGTGACCGCACTGCGCGCCCCCAGCAGCCCCNCCTCCCCCCTGGCCGACCCCCAGCAGGCAAACCCCCACCTCGAATCCACACTCGCAGGCCCACCGCGCCTCCCCACCCCAGCGTCCGCGGCCACCGCAAGCTCACCTTGTTCTCACGCTGACCTCCCACCACCCGCCCCACCCCCAGGAACTTCCCCTGTGGGCCCCCAAGCTGACCCAGGGGCCCCTCTCTCCACGGGTCACCGTGTCTTCTCACTGCGCCCCCCCACCACACCCCAAACCTGTCCACAGCCACAGCTCTAGTGCCCGGGGCCGTGAGCCACGTCTGCCCCCTGCCTGGTCAACACGTGTGCGCCACGGGGCCGCGAGGCGGAGGGCCGCGTGCAGGGACAGGGGGCGTGGCCCGGGCCGCCTCACCTGAGCCGAGCCTGCTCTTGAACAGCGTGCCACTGATGTTGCGGCAGCGCACGGGCAGCTCGCTGTCGTACACCGAGGGGTCCCAGTTGTACTTGGTTCCACCTCTCTCTTGGCCCGGAGCTGCCGGAGTCGGGGGGCACTGAGGGCCTGGGGCAAAGGAAGCATTGTGAGGGTAAGAGACGCCGGACGCACCCAAGATAACCAGGCAAGAACAACTGCGCCAACCAGATTCTAGCAGCGGGTCCCCCCGCTGCCCACGGACCACCCCGACTCAGCAGCACCAGGGAGCTCTTTCTCAGCTCGGGAAATCCCGCTTCCTCTACTTAAACAGGAATATCTCATCCGAGTTTACCACGCGTTCACCCCAGCACAAACCCCACACGCGTGCAGGGGTGCCGGCACCTGGAGTGAGGGGTGCCGCTGGCCCCTTCAGCCCTGCGGTCTCCACGATGCTCCCGTCCGTGTGCACGACGATCAGCGTGGCCTTCTCAGTGTTCAGGCTGTCCCCGATCTGCAGGGCCGTCCTGCCAGACTGGAAGGAAGAACATTCCATGAGCGGCCCCAGACAAGAGCTGTAGGGCCTGTCCCGGGGCACGGGCCTTGCTGACTGTTGCCAACAAGGGTGCCAAGCATGCCTCCAGGGACTCTTTCAAGATGTTGCTGAAAGACCAAAACTCAGGGCGCCTGGCGGTTCAGACGGTTAGGCGGCCGACTTCGGCTCAGGTCATGATCTCCCAGCTCGTGGGTTCAAGCCCCACATCGGGCTCTGTGCTGACAGCTTAGGCCCTGGAGCCTGCTTTGATGTGCCCCCTCTCTGCCCCTCCCCCTCTCACTCTGTCTCTCAAAAATAAACATTAAAAAAATTTTAAAAGGGGCACCTCAGTGGCTCAGTCAGTAAAGCGTCCGATTTCGGCTCAGGTCGTGATCTCACAATCCATGGGTTCGAGCCCTGCGTCGGGCTCTGTGCTGACAGCTCAGAGCCTGGAGCTGCTTCAGATTCTGTGATTCTCTCTCTCTCTGCCCCTCCCCCACTCACTCTCTGTCTCTGTCTCTCAAAATAAAATAGAAGACGTTAAAAAAGTTTTTTTATCAGTTTTTGTCGACTGATGGATGTGGGGGGGAGGAGGGATGGGCATGGAGGAGGGCACTTGTGGGGATGAACACTGGGTGTTATGTGGAAACTAATTTGACAATAAACTATTTGTAAAAAAAAAAAGGTTTTTTTAATTAAAAGATAAATAAAAAATAAAAGATGACATAAACACAGAGCCAAAAACAAGAAAACACACTGCCATGTCTGAGTGGCCCTGAACAAATGCTCAAGTCACTTACTGAAGCTAAAAAAACAAATGTGTCCCACAAATATGTCCTGGAAACAGGAAGAGCCCTCCCGTCTACCTGAGCAGCTCCTGGAAGTTCACAAGTCTCGAGGAAGGCTTCTGAGGGACCACGGTCACAGGCACAGCTCTACTAGTGGCTACCAGACACCAGGGCCTCCCCAACCACGGCACACACATGCCTGTCCCCGGTGGCCGGGTGCTACGGTGATAGCACCTACTTCCTCTGGGCCAGCCGGCCCCTGCCCTCCAAGCAGCCCTGCTCGCCCGGGTGAGCCAGATGCCCCTCTCCTGTCCCTGATGGAGCAGAGGCCCACCCCGCTGTCCCTAGGCGCACACCTCGCGGGTCTCTGGCAAACTCATGGCTTTGCCCAGATAGCCCTGGGGTGGGACAACGCTCCGAGCAGCCTGTTCAAACCCAGCATTCTGGTACGTTCTGACACTTGCATGGCGAGAGTGGGAGCAGCAAAGGCAAAGGGAGAAGGCGTTTCCCTACATCTGAAAATCCAATCAGGGGAGCTGAGTACAAGCTCCTCGTGAAGCTGAGGGACCCCCACCCCATGAGCACGCGCCCCTGCACACGCACCCAGGGCCTGCACTCATTGCCTGGAGGGGCAGGGCCTCAGTAAGGGTGTCACACTGCTCGTGTCCAAATCACTGAAAACAGGCAACACTCTTCTGAAAATAGGGAATGTTTTGTGTTCACTTGTGAATCACAAAGTATTTTCCTTACTATTTTTTTTTAACATTTGTTCATTTTTGAGAGAGAAAGAGTCCAAGCAGCGGAGGAGCAGAGAGAGAGGGAGTCACAGAATCCGAAGCAGCTCCAGGCTCTGAGCAGTCAGCACAGAGCCCGACGCGGGGCTCGAACCCACGAATTGGGAGATCATGACCTGAGCTGAAGTTGGACACTTAACCGACGGAGCCCCCCACGCACCGCAAAGTATTTTCCTTATTAAGGCCAACAGAACACACAGATATTTGAGACCCCTCTCCTCCCCAGCTTCCAGCAGGAACGCAGTGGTCTCCGGGCCTCCTGTCCTCAGAACTCGCCACACATTGCGCACCCAGGAGGCACAGTCCAGCCTGTGCCCTGGCTCCCTTACCCTCTGGCTCCAGCCCCTTCTAGAAAAGAGAACAAACCCGAATCTGCTCCGGGGAGGGAGGCGTGAAAGTATCAGCTGGCACCTGAGAAGGAAAGCAAGCCCCGCAGGTCTGTGCCCGGCGGTTACCACTGAGGACGAGGCCGCCAACCTTGCTTCAGGTGCAGCGCCCCAGGGGTGTGATGAAGGCGGAAGTGAAGGGAACCGTAACTGATAGTTCTAGCAAAGCTCCAGGAGGGCCCCTTCGTGCGGTCGTCCGACAAGAGTGGACACCAGAGCACACCCTTCCCGGCGCCCACACATCCTGGCGCAGGGCCTCGGGGGGACCGGGGTCCCGGAGGACACGCTCTGGAGTCCGGGGAAAAGTGCTCACAGACCAGCTTACCAGAACGTGTCCCGAGAGCGAGGCGGCATTCGCCACCGACGTGGTGAAGACGTTGTCTGCGGAGGCGCCCACGTTGGCCACGGTCACAGTGGTCACCTCTGCAACACAGGAGCTGGACTCAGCGCACAGCCAGGGCCAGGGGCTCCCACCAGGGCCCAGAGCAGCAACTCCCAAACGGGCGTCTGCACTTGCCACCAAGGACCCCCAACATTCTTACACCAAGTGCTCACGCAACATTTCTGGACCAGTCTAAGCAATCTGGGCCTTAGGAAAAGAAAAGAAAGAGGCCGCTCTCCAGCCCCTTAGAGCCTTATTCACAGAGAAAGCCCGCCCCCGCCCCCCTCCCAAGGAGCCGGCAGCGGGCTCTGCCACACCGCCCCTGGGTAACACCATACACCAAGGTCCCGTGAGTCCTGTGATCATGCTGTGACCAGGCTCGGGCAGTGTCACCTGCAGAGTCCCCTCCCTTCCTGGCACCCTCTCAAAGGTCAGCACAGGGCAGGGTGTAGGTCTCTCCTGCCTCCTCCTTGACCCCCTCTTCCATTCACTGCCCACCGGAGAAGCTTTCCTTCCTGCCCCTTGGCTGGGCAGGTGGACCCCTCCGTCACACAGCATTCCAGAAGGGCCCGCACCTAGGGCAATCTCTGACCTGGGAAGTGCTCACAAAATACTGGCGCAAAGAGCTCTGTGTATTCCACTAACCCAGCACCCACCAGACTGCACTGAAAATAGCTGTTCCCGGCTGCTACTGCACCAGACCACAACCTATATCCCCGTCTGAACATACGCTCAGGCCAAGCAGCTATTGGCCCAGAGGAGAGGGGCTCGGAGAGGAAATACATCCTGCAGAGTCTCCTGCCCCGGGAAGTTATCTGACCTCAGCAACTTCGAACAGGAAAGTTTTAATGCTTTCACGTATGCAAAAACACAACTACAACGTTTTGCAGAAAAAAACAAGTAATGCCAATACATTTTTTCGGATGCCACGATGAACTACATCATATTTCTTTTCTGCATCCAAAAAAGATGCAAAACGCACAAAAACCTGAAGAAAACAAGCATGGTCCAAAGTCCCAACATCAAACCAGAATTTAGTGATGAGAACTGGATGCGCTAGTAGCCTCAAAGCCTTCTTCCCTCTTCTGTGAGGACCCCAATCAGACCACGCANCCCCCCCCCCCCGCCCCCCTGCGGCTGAGGGCTGGATAAACACCGGGGCAGAGGCTGCTGGCCCCTCAGGGGAAAGTGCCTGACAACACGTGCGGCAGGCATTGGAGGACCCCCTTCCAGGCCCTGCACTCGCTGGGGAGCTCCCAGCTGGGAGGGGGTCCAACACCCGGGGAGTCTCTACTTTCCTTGGGATGGTGGTCTGAGCAGGCACTACTTCTAAAGGACGCTTTGGGGCACAGTCTGAGGCTCCATGGGTCATGACACTTGAGAACGAGAATGTTCTGTGTGGCAAGAAACAAAGCCATGGGCCAGCTTCCCCTCCCAACCCCCAGGGGGGCTTGCCAGTAACAGTAGGGGAAAGGGAAGACCCATAAAGAAAATGGGATGTGGGGAGAAAGGGACAGACCAGGAGGGGGGTCTAAGAAGTCAAAGCATAATACTGACCTCTGCTCCCAAAGCCCGGAGGGCCTCCCAAGCTGGGTGAGCACTGCCTTGCACCCCAGCTCTCAGGTCACCTCTGAACTGGACCGTAGGATTCCAAGTGACCAAACACACCCAACCTCAGGCTGCTCCAGGGCAGGATCCATGTCTGATCCCCACTCCCCTCCCTAGCCCTCCGTGTCACCAGCACCAGAGACAGATAGAGAAGACAAGCAGGGCAAGAGGCAGGTGCTGAGAAGGTTCTGGAAGAAGGGCAGAGTGCTCAACAGGAAGGGATGGGGCTTGCACGAGGTAAGAAGGTTCGGGGAAGTGTGCACTCTGGGCAGGGTCAGGCTGGTCACATGGGGCAGGCGTGCAGGAATGGCAGGGCACACGAGGTAGGTGTGAGGCATGTGAGAGGCACGTGCTCGGGGAGGCGGGGCAGGCTGGTCCCCGAGGCCGTGCAGGGCAGGTGCGCGCGGGGCTGGTGTGGGCTGCTTGTGTGTGGTGTGCGCGGGGTGGGTGCACACAGGTGCACGGGTTTACGTCCGGGGCCGGCGCGCGCAGGTCGGGTGTTAACAGGTGCGTGGGCGGCGCGTGAGCGCAGGTGCGCACG
>NW_027531894.1:232260-243850 GCF_008692635.1 Crocuta crocuta | reverse complement strand
GCCTACGGCTCTGGCGAGCCGAGACTGCCCGAACAGGGGCCGAACCGGCACGAAGCGGCCCAGTCGAGCCCCGCCGACTGCCAAGAGTCCGGAACCGAGGAGGGCCGAAGCGGCCCGAAGTGCGGAGCCGAGTCTGTCCGAACAGGTCCGAGGCTGCACGAAGGCTTCCGAGCGGCCTTGCGCTACCCCCTCCTCAGCGCCTACGAGGCCGCGCCACCCGTCGTCCCCCGCCACAGGGTCGCCGACTGTGGGGCGGAATCTCGCCGGCCTCCGACGCAGGGCGGCCGGGCCAAGAGAACCTTTCGTCGCAGGCTCCGCCCGCCCCCGCCTCGAGCGGGAGCCGAGTCCGTCCGAGGTGAAGCCGAACAGAGCCGAACGTTGCCGAGCCCGGATACTCCCGAGACTCGGCTCTCCGCCTCCTCCTGTACGAAAGTGCCCGAGCGCTGCCGGACGGGTTGATCGGGGCCTCGGCCGCGGATCGGAATCAACTCCCGAAGCGCGGGCGGTCGGGCCCCTTCGGGAGCAGAAGCGAAAATGGCCGAAGGGACGCGAATAGCGCGGAGCCGAGAGACTGCCGGGATCGCGGCGGACTAGGCGGGCGGGGCCGGGCGGCAAGATGGNAGGCCCGGGGCCCGTTGAGAGCCTCTTCCCCCCCCCGGCCCCGCCACGTCCCGCGGCCAGCCCCCCGTTTTGCGCAGTGCGCGTCGTGGCGGCAGGGGACGAGGGCAGGCCAGGGGGTGCAGGGTCACGGGCGCGCGGGGCGGGCCGAGGTCCCGGGTGGCTGCAGTGTGACCCGTGCCGGAGCCGCCACGCTGCCCTGCGCAGCGGCTGCGCGCTCTGCAGAGCGAAGGGGCCTGTGTGCGGTGACGCGGAGGCAGGAGGTTGTCCTCGGGCCCAGGGGCTAGAGGGGCCCGCAGGTCGCCATTGCCCGCGGCGTCGTGTCCAGGACGGCGTGCTGGGCCGTGTCGCAGCCCCTGTGGGAGAGCGGGTTCCAGCCGGCGTGTGCTCCAGTCGCACACACCGCCCTGACGCTGGTTCCTGGAACGTCACGCGAGTTGTTATTCTCGCTGTGGACCACCCCCAGCTGGCACACAGGTGGGCGCACCTCCTCTCCGTGTGCGTCCTGCTCAGGTCGCCGGGGCCTGTGCCCATCGCTTTGTCATTTAAAGTGCTGACTACCCAGTAAACAGCAGCTGTTGGGTGCGCTGCTTGGGTAATAAAAAAACGTGGGAGCGAGGGATGGGGCTGTGTTACTGTAGGCTCGCTGGCATCAAAAAGCCGCTTTCCACACCTCAGCTGTCAGAAACTACTTGCGGGGAAGCCAGAGGAGGGAGTGCGCTGGGCAGCAAGTCCTCCACAGAAGTGGCCTCTGTAGTCTGTGCTGAGGCCAGCCCGCTCCTCAGACCCCGGTGCACGGCCGCTGCTGAGGAGACATGTTTTCATTTGGTGAAAAATTAGGTTTATGCGGAACAGGATCTCTGTGCACACCTTGTCTGTCACCTCGGGGCAGGGGGCACGTTTGTTCCTTTTACTTCCACGTGTACTTCTGACACGCCTGTTCAGAGACACACTGTTATTTCAGTCATTTACAAAAAGTGTTAGGTCCTAAAAGCCACTGCTGTGTTTTGTCAGAATGAGCTCCTGTAGGTCCGAAATCCGTAGAGCAGCCCATCTGGTGATAGCCACCTTTAACGTTAGTTATTTAAATCACAGAAGGTTTTTGTACAGCACTGTTTCCGTGAGCCGCCACACTCCTGATCCGTAACAGTGGCTAGCCGGCAAGTAGATTCCAAATATCTGAAGCCAACCTTCAAGAGAAGAATCAGAAGGGAGGAAAACCCCAATTACTATGAAATCCACCCAAATAATGGCGAGTAGAGGCAGCCGGCTTTAGCTAGAGCCTGGAAACGAGCAGGTTGGGTTTCAAGAGCTCGCCGCCTGTAACGTGATGCAAGTTTATAAATGATCCGAGCTCCGCGGGCCCTCCCCCGGCTTCCCGGCGGCCGCATCTGCTGCCTCTCCTTGAGGCTGACTTCCGAATCTCTGCGCTGACCCACTTAGGACCCCTGCCCCGTGAGCCCGGATCTGCTTACCAGATCACCAAGGCGTAAGGGGAGGGGAGCCGGAGGGACCAGCCGGGCTGGTGCCTGTCGCTGGCCCGCTTGCTGCCCGCGGTATAGCTCAGGCCTCCTGTAGGGTCAGCTTGCCAAATTCGCAGTCACTGCTGAGGTTTCTACATGTCACAAATGTGCCACCAGTGTGAGCCTCTTCAGACAGGAAATCCGCGGCAGGATACACTGGACGGAATGATTAGAGATACTCAGCACCTGTGATACTGAGACCCCCCCCCCCTCCTAGGAGTGAGACCTGTGGCTGCCGTGGTGGGAAAAGGCCCAGGAGCCACACCAGTGAAAGAAGTTGGGTTCCCGTGTTAGGAAATCCGTGTCAGAGGGATATTTGGGGTGATGTGTGAAACCCCAGGGAAAGCAGTGTCTCACCGCTACACAAAGATTTGTCCCCCGAGTCAGAAGAGGTTTCCATCGAGTTCTGTCCACGCGGTGAATGTACAGAAACCACAGGAGATGAGAGGAGCTGTCCTCCGTCTGTCTGACCAGGGCGCTGTCCTTCCCTGTCACCCTGTCACGGCCGTCCTGACTTCGGCCGTGGATGGAGCCTTCGCTTCCTCTCCACCGCTGAGTGCCCAAGTACGTTCTCTGCCCCAGCCTCAGGTTCTGAAAAGCCAGCGTCAGGTCCTCGGATGGGCAACTACAGGCCCAGATAAATGTTTCTTTCTGTAAATACGGGACAAAAGAGTGGAGCCAGGGTCCTGGGTCAGCATCGGAAATGGCCCAGGAAAGCTTCCAGGCTGCACCCGGGGCCTCCCTGACGGGTCCTTTCTCTTCTAGGAAGAGCTGCGTCCGCCGTGGTATCCTTCTGCCGTGCCCACGTGCCCCCAGCGCGCCTCAGGCCCCCGCAGCACGGTTCCTGGGGGCCGGTTTGCCGGACTCACGAAGTCAGCTCCAGGTTTCTGCTTTTTGCCCCCACCTTTTCTATAAGTTCTGAGTAGAAATTCCACGTTTAAGTGGGAGGGGCATTCACTAGCAGATATAGAAAATTCTAGGACTTTCTCCACGGAGCATGCTGGCGCCATCACCCCCCTTCTTGGCCCTGCACCTTGAGTGGGTGGTGGCCTGCCCTCCCCCTCCCATCTGGAGCAGGAGGGTGAAGACCCCCCTGTTTCAATATTTAGAGTCCTTTTACCACAAATAGATATGAAGTGNGTCAGCACAGAGCCCGACGCAGGGCTCGAACCCACGAACTGCGAGATCATGACCTGAGCGAAAGTTGGACGCTCAACCGACTAAGCCACCCAGGCGCCCCAAAAAGAATATATTTTTGTGAAGAAAATGAAAAGATTTCATTTTTTTCTAGTTTGTAACTTGGGCCCAGATCAGGGTGATGCCCCCAGGGAAGCCTGGCCACCCTGCCTGCAGTCACCAGGGACGAGCCCAGCCCTCTGGCCCCAGGCCAGGGTGTCTGCAACACTGGAGGAGCATGGGCAGAAGCCCCCACAGGCAGGGAGCCGCTGGCCGGGTCCCCGTGGCCACCCGCAGGTGCCTACACTTGACCTGCCTGTTTCGGGCACCTGCGAAGATGGGGCGAAGCTCGCCCTGTGTTCAGGTCTGCGAGTCCTTAACTGCTGGCCAGCTCTCGTCGGTGTCCCTGCAGGTGCTGCTCTACCTGAGTGCAGCGTATTGCGCCCTGTATTTCCTGGCTACACTGCTGATGATCGTATATAAAAGTGAGTCCTTTTTTTTTTCTTTAATGTTTACCTTTGAGAGAGAGAGAGCAGAGCGTGCACAGGGGAGAGGGGGAGAGAGAGGGAGACACAGAATCCGAAGCAGCTCCAGGCTCTGAGCTGGCTGGCAGCACAGAGCCCCACGCAGGGCTTGAACTCCCAAACCGCGAGGTCAGGACCTGAGCCGAAGTCGGCGGCTTCACTGACTGAGCCACCCAGGCGTCCTAATCACAGAGGCACATAGGAGGCGCCCCTGCCCCCCGTAACTGGAGCCCCGCTCTGTTGCCCGTTCTCCAGGTCAGGTTTTCAGTTATCCTTGTCCTTATCTGGCCCTCGACCTGACTCTGCTGTTTCTGATGGGGATTCTGGAAGCGGTCCGGCTGTACCTGGGTGAGTCGGCTGGAGACCCCGTGGTACTTAGGGTTGCAGAATCACTAGCGTACATGCTGAGAACCTTCAGACATCCATCTTTTATAACGTGGTTCTTAGAGACACTTTTGATGTCAACCGCTTAAGCACATGCTTTGCAAGCTTGCCTTACAACGCCTTTAAGTATTAATTAGTTTATTCAGAAGCTTTACTCACGAGACCTAACACTGGCGGCATCCTGGGGAGAGACACTTCCGTTTGGGAGCATGTCCTGTACAAGCCGCAAGGTGACGGCCAGCACCAAGATCGGACCCCAGCTCAGCCTACTGACTCAGGAGCCCCAGATTTCCACCTCACCACCTTCCTTCTCTTATCGGCCTCCACAGTCTGTAGGGGTGGGTCTGGAGTGTTCTCCAGGGGACGGAGCCTGGAGGGGGAAGAGGGCACCCGGCCTGCTCAGTCCAGGCCACTGCAGGTGCCCTCAGCCAGCTCCCCATTTACATTCTCGAACAGCGTGAGCTTTGCTGTCTAGCCCACCCCAGCCCACCCTGCTCCAGCCAGGGCTCGCCACACAGGGTGCTCATGGCTCCCAGCCCCATCTCGTCCCTCCTACCTTCATGGCCACAGGCGCGTACACACACACACACACACACACACACACACAAACCAGCACATCTGTGTTCTAAAAGGGGCTCACACCGCATGTGCTCTGCTGATGTGTGTAGAAATGGTCCCTCCACTGGAAGAGTGGAGGGAGCCAATGCAGTGGCACTTGCGGGCCCTTGCACATCAGCACATCCTGCCTGTGCGTGTCCACCAGCAGCACCCAGTCCCCGGGGAGGGGATAGCAGGCACATGCCCTCATCATCAGACCCCGGACTGGTGGATAGAAGCAGGTCTCCTGGGCCACCACAGATGAGCCCATGCCCCCGGGAGGTGGCAGATGGGGCTGGGATTTCCGGGCACCTGTCCGCCTGTCCCTGCCCAGGCGCCCTGAGCACCTGCAGTCAGCTGCGGCCGCCGGGGGTCAGCGCTTCCTATGACCCATTTGTCTGTAAAATGCCATGTTTTTACAAGCGTGCACGAGACTTTCCAGAACTGGCCTTAGCCCAGGGTGAAATATTTTTGGAAATTTTAAACAGAATCTCCTCAGTCCACTTGGAATTAGGAAAAGGTGTCAGAAAGCAATTGAGATCATTTTTAGAAAACCAAGTTCCCTCTCCCACCTAGAACTGACCCAGAGACTAAGGCTCAGAAATTACAGCGGCACTTGGTTTTTATCCTCACCAAGTAGAACACACNAGGAAAAGGTGTCAGAAAGCAATTGAGATCATTTTTAGAAAACCAAGTTCCCTCTCCCACCTAGAACTGACCCAGAGACTAAGGCTCAGAAATTACAGCGGCACTTGGTTTTTATCCTCACCGGGTAGAACACACACACACACACACACACACACACACACACACACCCCACCCCGCTGCCTTTGTGCTTTCTGACGTCGACTGAATGATGTGGTGGCCACAGCAGAACCTTCTACTGGCGTCGTCGGCCCTGGGTCCGGGTATGAGCTGGCCTCTGGCCTCCCTGCAGCCTCGGGGCCGTCCTGGGTGCAGGTGGGTCAGAGCAGGCGTCCTGGAGCCCCGCCCCCACTCGTCTATGTGTTCCGCTCTCCAGGCACCAAGGGCAACCTGATGGAGGCAGAAGTGCCGCTGGCCGGCAGCCTGGTCCTCACGGCAGGCGGCGCCCTGCTGTCCACCCACTTCCTGCTCTGGCAGACCCTGGTGCTGCGGGCCGACTCCATTCTCAGCGCCGCGCTCCTGGCTCTCCACGGCCTGGAGGCCGTCCTGCAGCTGGTGGCCATTGCTGCGTTTGTCAGCTAGGCGGGCAGCGCCCGCCTCTCCGGGCCTGACCGTCCCGCACAGAAGCCCCCACCTGGGAGCTCGGCCGCCCCCTCCCCCATTGCTGGATGCGGAGGGTGCCGGTGTGGGGAGGTTGGATGGTTTGGAGTGGTTTAGGAATTGTGGGTGGTGGGGGTGGTCGGGAGCCCAGGGCAGAAGAGAGAGCCGGGGGAGTTGCTGGCAACAGCTGCGGGAAGGGTCAGGAGCTGCCCGGCCATCTCCCTGGGGACCTTGGGAACATCTGCCCATTTTTGGCTGGTGAGGATCTCCCTTCAGTAGCTGCCCTGACATCCGACACCCAGAAGGGCAACGAGGTCCTTGGGAAAGGAGGGAGCTGTGGCCACAAACCACCTTTCCCTCCCAGGAGAAGCAGCCTCCTGGCCATGTCCAGCCGGTTCCCTCGTGGGTGCGAGGCCGCAGGCCGGGGTGGTGTGGGGAGCCCGTGGGCCCTGGTGTCTGGGGGGACTTTCGCAGCTGCGGCTTCTGAAGGAGGGCCAGCTGAGGCCTGGGCACTGACGGGAGGGAGGCAGGGAACGGGCCAGCGGCGGAGAACCTTCCGCTGCCCCAGCCTGGTGCCTCGGTGCCCCCACACCCAAGCCTCAGTCATTAAAATGCCAGGGACGTTTGCACTCTGTTCTACACATTCTGTTTGTGACTTTTTCCCATTCACAGATTGTAAGGGCTCCAGAAGGACCCTGAGCTCCCGCTCTCCGGTCCCTTCACTTGGTGGTACTGCATACTGTCCACGTCTGGAGTAACGTGTTTGGATATCTGGATGTTTTCTCTTTACCGTTTTGTGGAAATAAAGAAATGTTTATACCTCGCTGAATTTCTCCTGAGGCCACCCACCTGCTCCGTACACAAGAGCGCACACCCCAACCAGGCCTCCCCCGGAAGGCAGCCAGGCCAGGCTTCAGGGCCCTTCCTGGACCCCCCAGGGACTGGCTTCTGCGAGAGGCCACAGCAGCGCGCGCACACACACTCACACACACCCCCCCATGGTCTCTGGCGTTCCCAGGGACAAGCAGAGCATGACCTCTGTGCTCTGCCAACTTCTGCTCTGGACCAGTGGGCGCCCCCTCCTCACTTCCCTTCTGCTGGCACGAGTGTTCAGCGGAGCCTCATGTCACCGACGCCCATGCGGACTTAGGAAGGAGCCCACCCAGCTCCCCCACAGACACTGGCAGCCTGACACCCATGGCCTTCAAGGGTTCATGACCTCCTGCCTGAGCTGGGCTCTCGACGCCCCCATCCCTTACCTTACACACAGGTGGCAGCCAGCTGTCCACAGAGGGCACCACAGTTCCACATGGCCACCAACCAGCCTGGGCCTCCAGGCTCTGCTGCCTCCTGACGGGTCAGTCCTGGTCTGAGGACAATGACTCTCATTGCAGAAGTGCTATAGTGCCCACCTCGGCTGCTCCCTCGTGTGCCGCCCTTCCCACTTTTTGCCCGTCCAGGCCCCATCTCCAGGAAGGACGAGGGCAGGCCTGCGCCTCCCTCTCCCGGTGCTCAGCAGAGTAAGGGAGAGAACCAGGAAGCCAGGTCCTGCCAGGGCTCGGGCAGGGCTGCGCCCAAGAGGAAGGCCACTTCCTGCCCCACCTGTGGGAGCTCACCTGCGATGCTTCAGACAGCAGGTGGGGAGACCCGCCCCCCGGGTCCCGGTGACCTGTGAAAAGGCAGTGCCACTGGCTGTCCAGGGCCTAGTGTGCCTCCCTTCCGGAGGGGGTTCCCCAGGAAGCACTCCACCGCCAGTCCCTGCCAAACAAAGGCCAGCTGCCCTGCGACCCTGCCTTCTGACGCACCCTTTTCTGCCCCCACACCATCCCAGGAATAATAGCCAGAGCCCTGGGGTCCTTGCATGTGCCTGGGGGGGCCCACTGCTGCCCCGACCCGCCCTCTGCCCCTTCTCCACTTCCTCCCCCCCCCCCCCCCAGCTGGCTGGGCAGGGGGCATCCTGGGAGTCCGTTCAGGAGGACTGCCCTGTGCGGTGGGCAGAGGGTGGGGTCTGGGCCTAGGGAGGGGGGCGCTGCCGGGAGTGCCCTCCCCCACCTGTTCTGGGCCCTGGCACCAGAGAACAGCATGGGCCACAGGCGTCCCCGCCCTCCCATCTGACACCCACACCCCTCAGGGGACGCCCATGTTGGTTGGGGCTACACGAAAAGACTCTAGGATCTCCTGAATTGTGGAGGAGGGAGCCCTCTCCCGCCCGGGGAGCTCAGCGCAGGGCCCTGGGGTCTCTGGCCTCCGATCATACCTCTGACACCCACTCGAAGACTAAAGCCTGGCCCTAGCACCCCCCCACCCGCCAGCGGAAGAGGAGGAGATTCTGTCCTGGGGTCCGGGGCCCTGGGGATCTTAGAGCCTCGGCCTGCTCGGCAGCCAGCGCGTCCCCGCGGGTGAAGGGCTCCCCATCCTCCCGCCGTCCGCGGGCGCCCCAGCTCCGCNCCGCTCAGGTTCCTCCTCGCGGCCCCGCCCCGGCCCGGCCCAGCCGCGCGTCCCTCCCGCCGCCTGAGCCCGGGCGCCCAGGCGAGGAGCCCACAGACGACCGACGTGCGGACGGACGCGCGGACCAGAAGACCCACCGGCGGCGCGGGCACGGGGCCGCGAGCAGCAGGTGAGCGCCCCACGGGTCCCCCCTCCCGGCGGACCCCGACCTGCCTGCGGGGCACGCGCGGGCGCTTTGGCCAAGGAGCGACCCAGGAGTCCCGCGAACGGACGTCGGTCCGTCTCGGCCTCAGTTTCCCCAGGTGGTTGTGAAACTGGAGGCTCTGGCCTGAGTCCATGCGCCTGGGGCAACGGGGTGCGAGAGCGGGGCGCCGAACCCGCCGCCAAGTAGCCCGGTCCCGTGCGGCCTGGTCTGTCCCGCCTGGTCCTGGGGCGGCGCCGGTGGCACCTGAGTCAGCCGGCCCGGTCCCAACCCCGGGCTTGGCGGAGAGAACCCCTTCTTCCGGTGAGGGGGCCCCAAACCCCCCTTCCACAGGACACGCTGGGGCCTCCCTGGCGGCCAGACACCGGAGGTGAGCCAGCGGCTCCCTGTGGGTCAGGTCAGGAGGCACTTCCTGGGTGTCCGAGCCAGAAGGAAATCCAGGGGAAACATCAGGCTAGGGTCAGGCTCTGGGTCAAGGGGTGTGGGAGTTTCAGGGAGGAGGAGGCTGGGTGCTGTGTTGCAGGGGCCTGCGTGTGCCCCACCCGAGGCTACTCCGGATCCCTCCTCCCCGAGTGGCCCCTGTGCATGAAGGTGTCCCTGGTGGCAGGGAGGAGGGTAGGCAGGCTCGGGGTCCTTCTGAGGTGCACCCAAAAACCACCTCTGCCCCCATTCTGGGTGGAGGTGGCCCCAGCACCGCTGGGAGCCAGGGCCCAGCTGATGACGTCTCTCCTTCCCCACCTCTGCGCTTCGCCCCCACCCTCCAGACCCCTGCCCCAGGTCTCTCCTGATGCCTGCCTAGAACGGGGCTTCAGTGGCTCAGCGCTCCCCACACCCCCCGTCTGTTGGGTCCTCTGCGCCTGCCTCCCCAGTGAGCCTTAAGCCCACCCCTCCCCCACCCAGACTTCCCAGGCCTCATCCCTCCTTACCAACCCCGCTGGGCCCTCCCCAGCCCGAAGCTCCCAGACCTGGGCTCAGCCAGCGCCTGGGGGGTCCCCCCATTCCAGGGCTCCGCCTAGCTCTCTCTGGGCTTTAAACCGACTCCTCCCCAAGGTCACTCAGCTGCGAGCTGGAATTTGAACTTGGGGCTGATGCCTCCACCCTCCCTGCCCTGCTGGGGCCTCCTCCGCGGCCCAGCCAGTCACCCTGCTCGGCCTTCCCTTTGCACCCGGAAAATGGCCGCAGTAAAACCAAAGTGCAGCCCGGGCCCCAGGCTTTGTCCCATTCCCGTGGGACTGCCCAGCCCCCTGCCCCGGTCAGCTGACTGGAGTGCGGCTGTGGGCCGCCCCTCCCCCAGCTGCTCCCCAACCCAGATGCCAGCCCCCAGAATCAGCCCTCTGGCAGACCCTGCCGAGGCCCCCAGCCCGGCTCCAGGGACTCGAAGGCCACAGTGTTCCCAGCCTAGGCTCCCCAAGGAGAGGGGCCGTGTGTCACAACCTGTGTGTGCCTGTGTGTGCCCGGGGGCCTGGGTTTTGGCAGGTGTGTGTGTACCTGGACCCACGTGCCCAGTGCCCTTGGCTCAGCCCGACAGGAATCCCATTAAGCAAACATTCGGCTCACTCACTGAGGTCATGAGCATTCCGGACATTCTCCACGGACAGACGGTCAGAGGAATCTGACCAAGCCCCTACTCCCACCTGTCCTGAGAGAGTCAGGACTCTCAGTGGCACATGGGAGGAGGTAGCCCAAAGCCCCCAGACCCCTCACACTTCCTGAAAGCCCTCCTTGTAGGTACGACCTGACCCAACCAGAAAGTCCTAGGGTGCTCCCCACCCATAGGTACCAGCACCCCTGGCCTATGACTCCCAACTCCCGCAGCCCCCCAATACTGAGGGACAGCCTTGTGAGAGGTCCCAGGGGGCACAGATGCCATAGGACGTATCAGACTGGCTGAGGGGTACCAGGTTCTGCTCACCCCCGTGAGGGCTTGTTCTGGGTTCTGGGTCCCCAGGGCCGCACCTTTCCCCCAACCCCATCCCAGGTCCAGTCTCATGCTGTGCTGCTGTCCTCTCACGTTGGCTCCCACCCGCCTCAGGGCCTTTGAATGTGCGTTCCCTCTGCTTGGAAGGTGGTTCCTTCCCCAGTCCCGTTTCGGAAACCCCAGTCCCTGCAGCCCCACCCCAGACAGTCTCAGGAGTGGGACCCCTCTACTGGCCCATCCCGGGGTGCCCTGTGGAGGACCAAGGGTCTGGAGTGAGATAGGGGCATACGTGCGACACCTGGGACACTGGCTTCGAGGTCCCACCACATCCAGGAGGCAGGGGGCTCTGCTCCCTGAGGACACCCCGCCCAGGCACACTGGGGAGTCTGGCCCGGACACCCGGACTGCAGCCTCTGGACCTGGGGTGGGAGGAGGAGGAGGAGATCAGGCCCCGCCCTGAGAGCACAAAAGCCACTGGCCGGGCCCCAGTGAGGTGTCAGCTCGGCTGCCCTGTCCACTAGGCCTTGGACTCAGGCCACACAGGCCTTCATCGCCGGCCACGACCGAGGACGCCATGAGCCAGTTGGGGTCCGTCAGCTGCTGCCCCGGTGCTGCCAAGTGAGTCCCCACCCCCTACGCACTCATACCCTCCACCCCCACCCATGGAGCAGTCCCCAGGGAGGGGTGCGGTGTGGGCCTCGCCCTCACCGGCCCCTCCCCTGCAGTGGCAGCCTGGGCCGGTCCGACGGTGTGGCCAAGATGAGTGCCAAGGACCTGTTTGGTGAGTGAGTCTCCCGGCTGGGCCGTGGGGTCTCGCCCACTCCACCCCCCCCAGGCTGTGCCGGGCCCCCACCAGGGGAGAGGCATGTCAGCCCTGGGTGCCCAAAGGAAGCCCCGGGACCCTAATCAAGCAACAGCTGCTCAGATCCCTCCCTCCCGCCCCGCAGGGAGAGAG
>NW_027531894.1:224282-232162 GCF_008692635.1 Crocuta crocuta | reverse complement strand
TGCTCCGCGGGGGCGGGGCCCGGCCAGCCGGGACCGCCCCCGGCCCCGCCGCTCCCCGCAGACACGCGTTTATGCCTTTGCACTCGGTGCCCTGTCTGGCCAGCCGGGAGCGCCGGGGAGGGGCCGCGGGATGTTAGCTGGCAGCTTTGGGAGTTGGGGGAAGCCCTGGATTGGACCCCTTCCCAGGAAGGTGGGCAGGGGTCCCGCGTGGGAGGAGCTGTTGAGACTCCTGCCCCCTCAAGGGCAGACCCCTGTCCCCACTCTGAGCTCGGGGGCCCCTTCCTAGGTAGGGGCCATCCTGGGGGGCCTCACTCACATCTCACACCCTTGAGTCCTTTCTGGCGGCAGCACCCCTCGCCTCCACTCGGCCCTCTCTGTGGCCCAACCTGGGAGTCCAGTCCCACCTGAACTAGGGGCTGTGGGTCCTGCCCTCTGGGGTGAGTGACCGGTGACTCCCTGCTCAGAACAGAGGAAGAAGTACTCCAACTCCAACATCATCATGCATGAGACCTCCCAGTACCATGTCCAGGTGAGGCCAGCTCCTGAGGAGCACCCCAGGGTCCCTGGGCAGGTGTGGAAACCGAGGCACGGGGAGAAGTGGTCAGCCCAGCTTCTGATCCCCACGGCAGGCAGCCAGAGCCAGGGGCTGCCCCACGCCTGTCCCAGTCCCGGGAAGGTCACGGCCTGGGGGACACAGGAGCCCTGGAGCTATGTCAGGGGAGCAGAGATGCCGGTGGCCAACACGGGCCAGGCAAGGACAAGCCCTGGGGGCTGCTTGGCAGCGTCCGATGGGAAAACCCTGCGGGAAGGAACCTGTCATCCTGGCCCCCAAACAAAGAGCTAGATTAGGAGGCAGAAGATGCGACATAGACACACTTACTGGGCTCCTGCAGAGAAAGCCTCTCACGGCCAGTTCTGATGGGTTCAGGGAGAGTCCAGACTGGTTAACTGAACTCAAGACCAGCTGCCAGCTCAGGAGTGTTTTTATTCTAGGTCAGTTTTGATTCACACTTAGAACTCCGGAAATATGTTTTTTAAGTGACCTTCCTGGTTCCTAGCCACTGTCCAAACCTGCAGAACAACAGGGCTAAGAATGGCTGAGAAGGGAGGAAGGGGGGGCTCGGACCAGGAAGGGGGGCCCTGGACCGGGAAGAGGGGCCCTGGACCGGGAAGGGGGCCCCGGACCGGGAAGGGGGGCCCTGGACCGGGAAGGGGGGCCCTGGACCGGGAAGGGGGGCCCTGGACCGGGAAGGGGGGCTTGGACCGGGAAGGGGGGCCCTGGAGCGGGAAGGGGGGCCCTGGACCGGGAAGGGGGGCTCGGACCGGGAAGGGGGGCCCGGACCGGGAAGGGGGGCCCTGGAGCGGGAAGGGGGGCTTGGACCGGGAAGGGGGGCCCTGGAGCGGGAAGGGGGGCCCTGGACCGGGAAGAGGGGCCCTGGACCGGGAAGGGGGGCCCTGGACCGGGAAGAGGGGCCCTGGACCGGGAAGGGGGGCCTGGACCGGGAAGGGGGGCCCTGGAGCGGGAAGGGGGCCCTGGAGCGGGAAGGGGGGCCCTGGACCGGGAAGGGGGGCCCTGGGCCGGGAAGGGGGGCCCTGGACCGGGAAGGGGGGGCCTGGGCCAGGAAGATGAGGACTTCCCTCTCCATAGAACCCCCATGCCCACAGAAGCAGGCGAGTCACTACCTTCTGAGCCTCAGGAGACACTGGGAGTCCCTAGGGTCTTGAATCGGGCTGTGTTCAGGGAGCGGCCCTCCCTGCCAGGCTGGGGACCGCTGCTGGCGCAGGTCCAAGGTCAGGGCACTGAATGGGGACAGGTCAGCTCGTCCCCTTCCTTCCCGGGCAGGACAGCTGCCTCTCTCGGGGTTGGGGGCGGGGGGGACTTTGCCCTCCTTGGTGAGCAATCACCTGTGCCGCTGGGGCCTCCCAGCCCTTCTGAACTTTGGTTCAAGCTAACCTGTGCAAAGACCCCAGGGGGCACCTCTCCTGCCTGCCCAGCAGCCAGCAAGGCAGGGAGAGTGAGCGGTCTTGCCTGCCTGTCCCAGATGAGGAAGGAAGGCCCAGAGAGAGGGTAAGAGGTGGGGGCAAGATCAGACCCACCTGTCGGAGAGGGGGTGCTAAGGCCTCTAAGCTGGCGTACAGTAAAGCTGAGGGTGGGGGTGGCGGTTCTGTTTCAGGTTTGAGTCACTGCCAACATGGTCAGGACACGTGAGCATGTGGCCCACAGCTCCGTCACCCCAGAGCTCACTGGTACTGGCCCCGGCGGGCGGTCTTCCCCACCGCCGGCAGCACTGCTCTCCTACACCTCTGAAGCTTTACTTTTTGGAGAATCCCTCCCCTCCCATAATTGAATTCACATAGTTTATAACGCCTTTGTTCTGCTCAGTAACCTTGTTTCCAGAAAGCGCAGCGCGCCTCTTTGTATACTCTCTACCTCTAGGCTGCGGGGAGGCGGGGTGGGGCAGGGCCTCTCCACCAGCTGTGCCAGGCCCCTGGCGACCCTTCCACAGCCCGCTCTGCACATCCGCCTTCCTGCCAGCTGGGAGTCCTTGGCGCACATCGTCAGGTGTGTGGACGAGAAATATCTGCTCCCAGTCTGGCTTGGTGATTTAACCTGACTTGAGGAGCACAAGTGTTTCATTTTGATGATGTTCAACCGTATCCACTTTTTCTTATGGTCAGGGCGGTTTTGTTGGGGGGGGGGCGCGTGGAGGGTGAGGAGGGGTCATTGCCTGACCCAAGGCTCTGAAGAGCTCTTCCTGAGTTTTCTTCGAGAAACTCCAGGGTTGAGGCTCTTACACTTAGGCCTATGATCCATTTGAAATTAACTTTTGGGTGTGAGACTCAAGGTTTTCCCGCGTTGCGATGCGCAGCCGTGTGACCACTGTCCTCCCGTTGACTCGCTCGGTGCCTTTGTCAAAAAACGTGTAGTTGAATGTGGATGGGTCTGTCTGTGGACGCTTCTGCTTCACAATCTTTCACTCGAGGCAACTGTATCACCAACTTTGAAATCAGGCAGTGGGAGCCCTCCAACTCTACATTCTCCTCAAGGTTTTCTCGACTATTCCAAGATCTCTGTGCTTGCTTTTACGTTTTAGAACCAAATTGTCCATTTCAATCCCTTGCCCCCAGAAAAGCCCGCCAGAACTTTCACTGGCGTCGAGTCAAAGCTCTGCATCTCCGTAGCGCAAACTGACATCTAAACGATCCTGACTCTTTCCCGCCTGTGGACGCAGGGGCTTCTCTGACTTCTCTCATAGAGTGTGTGTGGTTTCCACCGCGGAGGACTTGCGCGTCTTTTCTTAGAACGTTCCTTAGGTGTTTGACTCGTCGACACTGTTGTAAATGGTACTGGTTTTTCTTTTAAAGCCATTTCCCAGTTATCTGCGGTTAGCGTGTGGAGGAACCGTTGGACTTCTGTGCGGTGATCGAGTGGACCGGGACACTGAATTCACTGGTTCACGTTAGTGATTTGCGTGTAGATTCACTGAATTTCCTCCGTGTACAACCAGGTAGTCTGAAATACAGCGCCCACAATCCTGTTTGGAGCCACTTTACTTTTGCTGCTTCGTTGCCTGCCTGCGATCAGGAGTACAATACCGCGGACAAGCCGCGAGTGGACATCTTTGCCTTGGGTGCAATTTTAGAAGAAGATTCCAGTATTTCCCCGCTACATATGCTGTCGTTTTTGTAGATGCATTTTATCAGTGAGGAAACTAATGTCCATTCCTTGTTTGCTGAGAACTTGCATCATGAAAGGTGTTGAACTTTGTCAATGCTGTCTCTGGATCTTCAGAGATGTACTCCCTGCTGTTACTGTAAGTCAGTCACACTGACAGATTTTTCTGCATGAGGAACGAACCCTGCGTTTCTGGGATCAACTTCATGTGGGCACATGCATTCTTCTTTTTACGTGTTAATGGACTAATTCGCTAATAGTTTGTTGAGCAAGTTTTGCATTAGTGTTTTATTAGAGATGCTGGTCTGTAATTTTTCTTTTAGTGCAAAGCCTCAACCGGTTTTGGTGCTAGAATTATGGTGGCCTCAGAAAACGAGTGAGAAAATATTCCCTCCTCTTTGGTTTTCAGAAATCATTTGTGAAAGATTGTTTTTCTCTCTTAAGTATTTGTCAGGATTCACTTGTGAGGCCCTCTAAATGCAGGGTTTTCGTTGTAGGAAGGTCATATATGTATATACGTGTACTTTAGAGAGAGCACGCGAGAGCGCACGCATATGGTTTCTTTTCCTTAGAAAGAGAGTGCGGACATAGATCTAGACAGATTTGTTTTTAGAGAGTGAGAGGGTTCCCGTACGCATGAGAGTGGGGGAGGGGCAGAGAGCGAGGGAGAGAGAGAATCCCCAGCAGGCTCCAAGGTGTCAGCGCAGAGGCCAACGCGGGGCTCACGCCTAGGACCCTGGGATGGTGACCTGAGCCAAAATCAAGAGGTGGATGCTTGACTGAGCCACACGGGCGCCCCTCTTTTGGGTGATTGATAATGTGTGTTTTCTCTCTTGTTTTGTTTCCTTGATCAATCTCGCTAGGGTGTATCACTTTCATTAACCCTTTCAGAACCAACTTTGGGCTTTGTTGATTTTTCTCTATTGTTTGTCTGTTTCCTTTTTTGGTTTCTGCTCTTAATTTCCTTCCTTCCACTTACTTTGGGATTTATGTGTCTTTTTCTAGTTTGTTAAGGGAAATGGTTAGATCCCTGATATTAAATATTCCTTCTTTTTTGAATGTTTATTTTTGAGAGAGAGAGAGCATGTGCAAGGCGGGGGAGGGGGGCAGAGAGAGAGGGGACGGGGGCAGAGGCTGCAAAGCAGGCTCTGTGCTGACAGCAGCGAGCCCTACGGGATAGAACTGACAAACTGTGAGGTCATGACCCGAGCCAAAGTCAGACACTCAACCAACCGAGCCCCCAGGCGCCCCAAATAGTCCTTCTTTTCTTATATTCATTTACCGCCGTACACTCCCCTCCACGAACTACGTTAGCAAAATCCTGCAAGGCCGATGCCCACGCCTTTACTGTCATTCCGTTCAGAACAGTTCTTTCCGGACGACCTGTCTCTGTCCGTGCATTTACAGCTACGACCCCCGCCCCCACGCTGCTTGTGCTGCGTCCCCTGCCTTGTGCTGTGCGGTGTTTTTATTTCTGAGTATTTTCTTACTTCTCTTGTGACTTCTTTCACCTGATGGTTGTTTACGTAGGAGTGGGTTGCTCAATCTCCCAATTGTTTGAGCATTTTCTGTTTATTACATGGTTCTGATTTTTATTTTACTACCACGATGGTCAGAGAGCACACACTGCGGGGTCTGGATCACTTGAAATGCACTGAGACTTGTTTCGCGGCCGGGTGCGTGGTTTTGTTGGGTTTCGTCGTGTTGTGTTTTGCTAACAACATGTGCTTTGGGGTCACCCAGCCTCCCGCTGGCGGGTCAGCTGCCTCGTCCCGCCGCCCGTCTCCGCCCACCCATCTCTCTGACTGCGGATGCTCTCGCAGGTTGGGACCACCCTTTCTTGTCACACTCAGGGCTGCAGCGAGCATCCTGGTGCATGTGCCATGTTGTGCACATGTTCAGGTTCTCTGAGCTGCGACAGAGAGAGTGTGTTTGCCTTTCCAGGTGTCCCGGGCTTCTCCCCAGAGCACCCCGTGGGTGCAGGGGGGGGGGCCCACTTCTCTACAGCTAACCTGCAAGTGTTACCCCCAAGGAGCCGTTAGTGCTGGGCAACAGAATAGGTAAAACAGGGCACCTGGGGGGCTTGGTCGGTTACACGTCCGAGTGTTGATTTTGGCTCAGGTCATAATCTCATTGTTTGTGAGTTCGGACCTCGCGTCCAGCTCTGCTTGGGATTCCTCTCTTCTCTCTCTCTCTCAAAATAAATAAACTTTAGAAAAAAGGTAAAATGGGGCGCCTGGGTGGCTCAGTTGGTTAAGAGTCCAACTTCAACTCAGGTCATGATCTCGCGGTTCATGGGTTCGAGCCCCGTGTCGGGCTCTGTGCTGACAGCTCGGAGCCTGGAGCCTGTTTTGGAGTCTGTGTCTCCCTCTCTCTCTGACCCTCCCTTCCTCATGCGGTCTCTCTCTCTCAGAAATAAATAAAACATTAAAAAATTAAAAAAGAAAAAAGGTAAAACATTAAGCAGTTGATTCATCTCAGAAGTAATGTCAGGCTTTTACTCACAATTATTTTATTGATTGAGATTACATGCAATCTTCTGTATTAAAAAGTTAGTTATATTGATTTTCCTGGAGAGTCTCTGTTCGTATCTATTGCCAATTTTCTATTGGGGTGTTAATCTTTTACTTAGTCACGGATCTTTTTCATTTGTATATTCATTTATCATTGGCATTCTTAATAACTCAACAAAGTAGAGCCTTTAACAAAGTAAGAGCTGTCATTGTAATGCATGGCAGACTTTATAGATATTAAGAAAATTAGTCCTCACTATGTCTATTACATTTGCTTTTCCCCAATTTTTTTTTACTTCATATATGGTCTTTTTTTTTTTCCAAGCAGATGTTTATTTAAGTCACATTTCTTGGTCTTTTCTTCCGGGCTTCTAGGTTTTCTTCCCTGCTTAGGGGAAGTGCCTCTGTGAAGAAGGCCTTTCTGAGATTGTCAGGAATCATCCAGTATTTTCTTCTAGCACTTTTGTAGTTGGGTCTTGACCGCCTAGAGTTTAATGTAGTGTTTCCCCGGCTGCCGCATCATTGTTGACTGACTTCAGCCAAGGTCAATGGGACACATGGTGGGGGGGAGGTCTGGAGGGAGGAGGAGGAGCCTGAGTCAGGAGACAGAGGAAGGAGGAGGGTCCCTGGAATGGGAGGAGGTGGCTGGCCAAGAGGTCCCAAGGCCCACCCCACATAAGCCCCCCACATGGCCGTTGCGGCATATTCACTGAGGGCCTACTGTGTGCCAGGCACTGTCCCCGGCACTGGGGAGACAGCAGTGAACCCAGCAGCCAGAAAATAAATGAAGGAGCATATGATGCACAGCACAATGTCGGATCGTGATCAACAAAAACAAGGCAGGCCAGGGGCTGGAGAGTGATGCCGTGGCCAGGCAGGGACAGCAGGTCTGAGGGGAGCCCTGAACGAAAGGAGAGCTAGAGAAGAGTACGGGAGGCAAGGTGGGGGCAGACGGTGCAAAGGCCCTGCGGTGAGCCTGGGCAGGTCTTCTGGAGAACAGGGAGGCCAGCGTTCCTGGAGCCCAGCTACAGGAGGTGGGGAGGGGTGAGGGTCTGCGTAGGACTCCCAAGGGTTTTATCAGAGCGTGTCCACGGCCCCCAGACACCCACAAAGGCAGAGCACAGACCCTCCCCTAAGGTAGGGCTGTGTCTCCCTCCTCAGACCCCCCAGGGCAGGGATGTCCGCCCCCACCCCAGGCTCCTCGGCCCCGGGGGCAGCCTCTAGGCCCTGGTTCTGGGCGCTAGGAGGGCTCTCCGGGAGTGACCGTCCGCCCGCCCCCAGCACCTGGCCACGTTCATCATGGACAAGAGTGAGGCCATCGTGTCGGTGGAGGACGCCATCCGGAAACTGGTGCAGCTGAGCTCCAAGGAGAAGGTCTGGACGCAGGAGATGCTGCTGCAGGTCAACGACCAGTCCCTGCGGCTGCTGGACGTGGAGTCCCAGGTGCCCGGCGGCAGGGCTCCGNCGGGGCCCGGGTTCGAGGCGCCCCTGGGGGTCGCGGGCGTGTGACCCGGCCGAGCCCACACCCGAGCCCCCTGCCCCCCAGGAAGAGCTGGAGAACTTCCCGCTGCCCACCGTGCGACACAGCCAGACGGTGCTGGACCAGCTGCGGTACCCGTCCGTGCTGCTGCTGGTGTGCCAGGACTCGGAGCAGAGCAAGCCCGACATCCACTTCTTCCACTGCGACGAGG
>NW_027531894.1:221093-224223 GCF_008692635.1 Crocuta crocuta | reverse complement strand
CGGGAGAAGATCCGGCAGCGGCAGTCGGTCCTGCCCGCCCCCCGGGGCCCGGCCCCCATCCCCTTCCAGCGCCAAGGCGGTGACTCTCCGTCCAGCAAGAACCGAGTGGGCCTGCCCGCGCCGCTCAGCGAGCCCGGTACGCGCGGGGAGCCGGGCGGGCGCTGCGTCGCGGCCCGCGGGGGTGGCCTCCTCAGTGGCCCCTGACCTCTGCCTCCCGCATCCAGGCTTCCGCCGTCGGGAGTCGCAGGACGAGGAGCCGCGGGCTTTGCTGGCTCAGAAGATAGAGAAGGAAACGGTAGGTCTTGGCCGTGCAGCCCCCAGCCAGCACCCACCTCCTCCCCAGGCCAGGGACCAAGAGAGGGGCGTGGGGCTGACCTCCAGCTGGCGGGGGTGCCTCGGACTGACCCCTGCCTCCGCTCTGACCCCAGCAAATCCTCAACTGCGCCCTGGATGACATCGAGTGGTTCGTGGCTCGGCTGCAGAAGGCGGCCGAGGCTTTCAAACAGCTGAACCAACGCAAGAAGGGGAAGAAGAAGNCAGATGGACCGTGGTCATGGGGACAAGTGGCCACTGAGCTTCAAGAGGTCCAGCCTGAGCAGGTGGGCTGCTGAGGGCCAGGCCCGCTGGGGTCAGTGACTAGGCCAGCCAGGTTCATAGCCACTGCCCCCATTCCAGAGGGTGTCCTTACGCTCCGGGCACGGCCCCCCTCCGAGGCCGAGTTTATCGACTGTTTTCAGAAAATCAAGCTGGCTATCAACCTGCTTGTGAGTATTGTAATCGTCTCCCGCTGTCTGTGGGACACTGAGGAGCCTGGGGTCCTTCCCCCCCTTATCCCCATCATCATCCCCCCACCCCGTCTGTCTGCACCCCCCACTCCAGGCCAAGCTGCAGAAGCACATCCAGAACCCCAGCGCAGCAGAACTGGTGCACTTCCTCTTCGGACCGCTGGACCTGGTGCCTGGGGCCGGGGGAGCGGGGCCCCGGGGTGGTTTGCCCCTGACTGAAGGTGGGGGGAAGCAGGTGCCCACCTCAGGCAGGCAGCTGAGGCCACGCATCCACGCTGCGAGCGTGGCTGGCCTGCGGTGCCTCTAGCGAGCGAGCTAGGGCTGCGGTCCCGTGGGCGGGGCCTCCTCTGAACCCCACTCTGCCCCAGATCGTCAGCACCTGTGGGGGCCCGGACATCGCGTGCTCCGTCTCCAGCCCCATGCTTTCCCGTGACGCCGTGGCCTTCCTGCGAGGCCACCTAGTCCCCAAGGAGACGACGCTGTGGGAGTCACTGGGGGAGACATGGACACGCCCCCGGTGCGGCTGCAGGCAGGGAGGGGTGGGGGGTGATGCAGGGCAGGGGGTGCAAACTTGGCAGACTGGGTGGTCTCCTGGGTGGGGCGGGCTCCTATGGGTGGGCTTGGCTCACCCCCAGGACCTCCCACCCCCAGCTCTGAGTGGCCACGGGAGCCGCAGGTACCCCTCTACCTGCCCAAGTTCCACAGCGGCTGGGAGCCACCCCTGGACGTGCTGCAGGAGGCGCCCTGGGAAGTGGAGGGGCTGGCGTCGGCCCCGGATGAAGAGGTCAGAGCGCCCCCCGCTGGCCCGCTGCCTCCTCCACCCGCGCTCACCTCCTCAGCCCACCTCTGTCCACCGCCCTCACCGCCCCTCCCTACCTGGCCCTCACCCCACACCAAGCGCAGGTGGCCCTTCTTCCCCACAGCCGACTCCAGTGAGCCGACTGTCCTTTCGAAACTCCCCAAAACACAGCGTCACGTCAGAGCCCGCGCCCCCGGGGGACAGCCTCCCATCGGTCAGCGCCCCGCATGCTCACAGGTGAGTTCCCCTTCAGACGAGAGTGAGCCGCTCAGCCCTAGAAACATGGAGATCCTGATGGGAGTATGTCGCCACCGGGCGGCGGCGGCTGCCTGGTTCGTGCTGTTCAAAACAGCGTTTTTCCAAACAAGAACCAGGTTTTCCTTCTAACTTTATGACATAGAGCTGAAGAGAAAATGTCCCAAACTACCCATAAATTTGTCACCCTGATATGTTACCTCTTTCTGTGTCTTCTCACGTATGTTCTAGAATCATGGTGAGGAGTTTACTGAGCCGCTGAAGTTAAGTGGGGTCACCAATCCCTGTCACCTACTGGGGCTGATTTAGGCTTAGCCTCAGAGCCAGAGAGGAGACTGAAGGTCTGAGCAGGACAGCCATCCTCCCCGCCCCCACATACGCACTTCAACAGACGCAGGGCCTGGGGGACTCCCCTTCCTTCCTCCCCTCTCTGTCCCCACTCCTGGCCTAGGATCTGCCTGGAAGACTTGTCACCCTGGCAGATCCCAGGATTGGTTTCAGAAGGGGAGGGGCCGAAAGCTGTGCCCCTCCCTTCGCCCCACATCAGCGGCCTGGGTCCGTGGTGCCTGCGCAGGGCCGCGCTGGAAGAAGCGTTTCCATCCCTTGGCCTCCAGCCCCCGCCCCTGTGCGGTGCCCCGCGGCCTGCCGCTGCATGAGGAGGCTGCCCAGACCGACCGGGGGACGGCCCGGCCCGGCGGCAGCCACAGGCCCGCTCCTCGCTGCGGCCAGAACAGCCTCGGTCAGGGCGGCCCCTCTCCCCGCACCCCTGCAGCTCCTGGGCAGCCCTCTGCTGCGGGGGCTTGTGGACCGACTGCGTCCCTCAGTGGTCACCTGCCTCCAGGCGTGGCGGTGACCCTGTCATTTCTCAGGTACACGTCTGGCTCTGGACCCCTGAGACAGGCCCACAGGCTCCCCGCGTCCCACCCCTCTGCGCGGCCCCCACCTCCGCGCGGGGCCCCCGGGCGCTCTGGGGCTGTCACAGTTTCTGTTCCCGGCTGATAAGCCTCAGCCTCTCTCTGCTGCGACCTCAGAGAGCTGAGAGGAGGCAGCACGCACCTGGGCCGTGCTTCCCGGGCCCAGCCCTGGGCCTCAGCCCTCCTGTTCCGCACAGGGGCTACGAACCTGCACCCGCTATGGCCAAGTACGTCAGGGTCCTCTATGACTTCACGGCCCGTAATGCCAACGAGCTGTCGGTGCTCAAGGACGAGGTCCTGGAGGTGAGCAGGAGCCTGGGCTGGAGGGGGCTGCCTGGGGGCGGGGGGGGCGCAGCAGGCAGGGGCCAGGCTGCCTG
>NW_027531894.1:220630-220991 GCF_008692635.1 Crocuta crocuta | reverse complement strand
CTAGGATCCAGTCTGAGACCACAGCCTGCCCACCCCCACCCACCCCCACAGCCCACCTGAAAGGCTTCCCGATCTTGGGGCTCTCAGAGGGGGCTCCGGGGCCCTGTGCTGGGCTAGGGTGGGCTCACGCTGGAGGATGGGCCTTCCCTGTGCCCATCTGGGGGACCCTTCAACTCAGCCAGGCGTGTCATTCATACCCACCCCTGGAACCCCTTGAGGCGCCATCATTCGGTGCCAGTCCTGAATCCAGGCCACCCAGTGGGGGACAGAAAGTGGAGCGGGCTGGGGGGGTGATCTACATGCACGAGGTGAGTGGCACCCTGCAGGACGCTGCTGAAGCGGGTGGGGACAGTTAAAGGAG
>NW_027531894.1:210592-220557 GCF_008692635.1 Crocuta crocuta | reverse complement strand
GCTTCAGAGGAGACGTGCCTAGAACTCTCTCTGACCTGCCTGTAAAGAGGGGCTCACACACCCTGCGCTGGTGCCCATGACAAGAGGAGGGGGTGCTCGCAGGTGCTGGAAGATGGCCACCAGTGGTGGAAGCTTCGGAACCGCAGCGGCCAGTCTGGCTACGTGCCCTGCAACATCCTGGCTGAGATTCGTCTGGAGGAGGCGCCCCCGGGGCAGGTGAGCGGGGGGCNTCCCCCCTGCTGACCAGGCCCTGGAAGCGGGGGAGGCTGAAGCGGATGGCGCCCCCATCCCCTCACCTCTTTCCCCACCCCTGCAGGCCAGTCTGAAATACTGGGGTCCTGCCAGCCCCACCCACAAGCTGCCCCCAAGCTTCGCAGGGAATAAAGAAGGTGAGAGGCGCTCTGCCAGGGGCTGGGGGCCACTAGATGGATGCACTCCGAGGCCCGGGGTCCCCTGGGGGGGCAGTGGGAGGAGGGTCCTCGACCAGTGTGGGGAGCCCTGGGTCAGCTAGGGGTCGGGCCTGAGTGCAGGGCACCGCCCGCAGAGCTGATCCACCACATGGACGAGGTCAACGATGAGCTCATCAAGAAGATCAGCAACATCAAAGCGCAGCCGCAGCGGCACTTCCGCGTGGAGCGCAGCCAGCCCGTGGGCCTGCCGCTCACCTACGAGTCCGACCCTGACCAGGTCCGCGCGTGGCTGGAAGCCAAGGCCTTCAGCCCACGGTGAGTGGGGCGGGGCGGTGGGGCTGCGCAGGGGTGCGGGAGGCCCACCCGACGGCCCGAACTTACGCCCGCTCCCCCACCCCACCCTGCCCCGCCCCGCCCCCAGGGTCGTGGAGAGCCTGGGTATTCTGACGGGGGCCCAGCTCTTCTCGCTCAACAAGGAGGAGCTGAAGAAGGTGTGTGGAGAGGAGGGGTTCCGCGTGTACAGCCAGCTCACCGTGCAGAAAGCGGTCCTGGAGGTGAGCTGGCCGTCCCACAGCGCTCTGCGCCTCGCTGCCCACCGCCCCCCCAAGCCTGGGCTCCCACGTGGCCTGCAAAGGGGGCGGCCGCAGGACCCTGGCCTGTGGGTGCCTGGGCTGAGGCTGCCCCCCCTCCCCCCCAGAAGCAGCAAGGTGGCTCGGAGCTGGAGGAACTCATGAGCAAGTTTCATTCCAAGAACCAGAGGAGAGGGGAGGAGGACAGCTAGAGCCGGCTGGCAGGGCCCGGCGCCCGCGGCGGGGCCCAGCCCAGCGCATGGAGTATTATTTTTGTACGTGTGTGTATATTTCATACCGTGGACACGGGTGGTGGGAGGTGCTGGCTGGCACCTCACGGCACGTGGCCTGTCCTCAGGCTCGCCAGTGCCTCGGCTGGCATCTGCCTGCCCCAAGGCCCTCTTCCGCCAAACTAGCCACCTGGAGATGCCAGCCCCTCAGGCACTGTCCCCGAAGCCAGAGCCATGGCTTTTCCAGCCCCGCCCTACCCCCTTCCCTGCTTTCGGACCCCTCTCCTTGAGGCCACAGAACCCTCAGGAGGCGGCCAGGGACTTATCCTTTGCCCCCCCCCCCATTCACATGAGGGCTCCTCCTGATGCTTATGACCCCAGTCCCAACCACATGCCCTTGGCTGCTACTTCTCATGTGCCTGAGGATGGGCTGTGGGCCAGAAGGGCAGCAGACCTCAGCTACCCTGGGCGCTGAGTGGGGCCCCGCCCCCAGGTATGGCCCACAGCCCCCACCCAGGGCACTGTGCCCCAAAGGTGGCCGGGGGGTGGCTCCAGGCTCCACTGGAGGAGGCCACATGCTGAACTCCCTCCACCCTGGCAAGGAGAAAGGAGCGAGGAGGGACTGGATATACTGTCACCCAAGCATGGCCTCAGACACCCCCACCCCGATGCCACTCCCACCCCCAAGGCAGAGCCCAAGAAAGGAACTTTCTCTGACCAGGTCTCAGGCCAGGCTCGTGTGCTGTGTGGGTGGTGGGTGAGCCTTGGAGCCCTCAACTCTGCAGAGATGACAGATGACCGAGGTTCAAAGACCATGTCATTAAACCAATTAAGTATACTAGCAGCCACGTGTCTGTCTCCTGTGGGTGGGGAAGGGGTCACTGTGAGCCTGGAGCCCACCTGCGATTGCACCCTTTGTAGGAGCCACCGGGCAGAGGCCAGGTGGTGACCTTTCCAAGGGAGACCACTTATCCCTGACTCCAGGGGGTGCGCCCAGGAGCCCCTCGCCTGCACGTGTGTCCGAGCAGGCCCAGAGAATGTTCCTGGGAGGTGAGGATCTGAGGGGAGCCCTGCCCACGCTGCTTGCCGTGCCCCCCACTCAGGCCAGAGGTCCAGAAGGCCCCAGCTTCGCCCCAAGCTGGGTGAGGGATACACCTTAGAGGAGGGCTTGATGGATGGATATGGGACTGGGTTGGCTGTCAGCTATGAAGGCTTCAGTGCAGGAGTGGAGGGGTCCCGGAGTACACACTGGGCTGTGCCCTACACCTCAGGACACCTGACTACTCCCCAGGGCCCACCTGAGCTCACATGGGCCCCAACCTCGGAGGAGGCCTCTGGCGCCCTCTGCTGGCATCTCTGTGTGCTGTGGTGCTTGGCAAACGGGGCACCCTAGTACCTGCCCAGAAGGGGGGCATCTTGACCTGTATTTCCCCCAAGCAGCTGGTGGGCCAGCCCTGGATGAGGGTGTCCAGAGGGCTTAGTCCTCTGGTCTGTTTGATGGGCGGGGGCAACCGCAGGGGGCGCGGGTGCAGAAGTTGTGCCTCGTGGGGTTGGGGGACTGAGAGGGCTGTCAGCTGGTCTGGTGATGAGCCGGGCCCAGCCCTCAGGCCCCAGAAGCCCCACCTCTCAGCTGGGACAGGCCACGTGGGCCCGAGTCTGTCCAGCAGGCCTGAGTCAGGGGGAGCTGGGGCTGTCGTGCCCCAGAGCAGGGGAGGAGCTGGACTCACATGCAGTTTGGCCTGATTTGTGTCCCTAACTTCTCACCTCCTCACCTCCCACGCCAGACTGGCCAAGCAGGGAGGAGGGAGGGCCCGGTGGTGCCAGCCCCAGGGGGGACGGGGCCTTCCAAGTGTCTGACCATGGGTGGAGCCTGGAGCGCCACACTGGGCAAGGGGGGGGTGTTGCCTGCCCAGCACCCGCTCTGGGCCCAGCTACGCTGCCAGCAAACGTCCCCTCGAACAAGGCCCGTCTCTGTGTTGGGGACAGGCGTGTCTTTGTGGCCCTCCCCAGACCAGCGTGGTTCCCCTCCCCCACTCCCCCACAGCTAATCCACGTCTCACGTCTGAGCCCGGGGCGGCCAGCAGGCAAGAGAGGCTTCCCTTGCCATTTAAGAAGGGGCTTTTCCTTTTCCTTTCTGTGTTACTGTTTCAAAACATTTGATTTACCAAGAAATTAGTGCATGGAAGCGATGGTGCCAGGGTAGGCTGTTCCTCACGCCTGTATCAGGCAGCCAGAAAGAGGACGGAGGCAAGATGTGCCCCTGTTACCTGGAGCAGGTGGTACTGGGGACAGGGAAGTCACTGGGGAAAGAGCTCACAGGTGGAGGCAGCACTGAGAAATGGCTCTGTGCTTGGAGAAACATAGGCTCCCCACCTGGGCGCCTGGGTGGCCCAGTCGATTGGGCATCCGACTCCGGCTCAGGGCATGATCTCCCGGTTCATGAGTTCAAGCCCCACATCGGGCTCTATGCCGACAGCTCAGAGCCTGGAGTCGGCTTCAGATTCTGTCTCTGTCTCTCTGTCCCTCCCTGCTCATGCTCTGTCTCCTTCTCAAATATAAAATAAAACATTAAAAATTTTTAAAATAAAAAATAAATAAAATGAGCTGATGAGTTTGGATTCCTCACAATTAAGGACAGGGCTCGCCAGAGAGCCACTGGGGTAACTGACGGGGGGCAGTGGGCCTGCGGGGGCCCCAGGACTCTTCCAGGGACCCTGAGCTCTAAGCTGCTTTGATAGCAATACAGAAGCGTGTTGGAGGTTGAATGTATCCCCCCAAAATCATACGAGATAGGCTCATTAGGTTGGGCCCACGTGACTGGTGTCCTTATAATAAGGACCCTGGACACGTGCACACATACTGGAGAACGTCAGGTGAAGATGGAGGCAGAGACGCTGTGATCGGTCATCTACAGGTCGAGAAGCATCAGAGATGGCCCAGGCCCTGCCAGCAGCTGGGGCCGGGAGTGAGGGGCGGGGGGCACGAACAGACCCTCCCTCTTCGAGGACTCAGAAGGAACCAGCCCAGGGGACACACCTTTGATCTCTGACCCCCAGCCTCCAGAACCGGAGCCCATGAATTCCTGCTGTTCTAGCCACACAGGAGATGGTGCTGTGCTATGACCAACCCAGGAAACGGACGCGAAGGGATGATCAGCCTTGCTCAGGGGGCTCGCGCATGAGCAGAGGGTACACAAGCCGCCTGGGAAAGCCGTGGACTCCTTTGCGAGGATCCGGCGTGGCCAGTCCCGTCCCCACCACACCCCCTGGGGGATCTGGCAGCAAACGCTCTCACTTCATCCAGTCTCAGCAACCCCCCCCCCCACGGTGAGGACGGCGGCCGCCCCAGGAAGCGCTCTCCGGGGGACCATGCAGGCCGTTCGGAGCTCAGAGCAGGACGGACTGGGGGGTGGGAGGGCTCTGCTGCGACCCACGGGGAAGGGGAGCTGGCGTGGGGTAGCCTTCTGCCCCCGGCTGGGGTTTGCTCTTGTCCCAGAGGAGAAGGTCCACGTTCTCCGAGAAGGCGATGGACGCGCCCCTGCCTTTTCCAGCTTCCGTGTGAAGCCGGTTTTCTCCGGCCACTTCCATCCAGGCAACGTGTCCCTGCACACGGACGTGGACCCAGCGAGGAGGTGCAGCCGCGCCCGCCTCCCAACCTGCAGAAACGCATGTTAATGCCTCTCACAGGGCCCGGGGGGCCGCACACATGGTTCCTGCTGTTTTGACAGCCACCATCCTGACGGCCGAGGGGCGGCACCTTACTTCTGATCTGTACCTCCCTGGTCATTAGTGATGGGGGATCTTTCCAGGTACTGGTTGCCAGGTGTCTGTCTTCTTTGGAGAAATGCCTGTTCAAGTCCTCTGCCCATTTTTTTTTTTTTATGTTTTATTTATTTCTAGGAGAGAGAGAGAGAGACAGCATGAGCAGGGGAGGGTCAGAGAGAGAGGGAGTCACAGACCGAAACAGGCTCCAGGCTCTGAGCCGGCAGTCAGCACAGAGCCCGACGCAGGGCTCGAACCCACGAACCGCGAGATCACGACCTAAGCGAAAGTCGGACACTTAACTGACTAAGCCACCCAGGTGCCCCATCCTCTGCCCATTTTTTAATTGGGATGGGTTTTGTTGTTGAGATTTCGGACCTCTGTGTATATTCTAGATATCAGTGGCCCCGGGAGGTCGTTTTGCATAGACCTCCCTTTCACAGAATGCCCTGGCTCTACACCAGGCCACCAGGACACCAAGGCCACACCCACAACAGCCCCTTTAAACTGGCAGAGTAAGTGCGCTACTCAGAGTGTGATTTCCTGTGAGCACTTGGGGCCTGAGCCCGGAAGAGCATGGAACACATTCTTCTGCACCGCGAGCCCCTCCACCGGCCAGCGCCACACACTCGAGGCGCCCACCGACAGCTCCTCCTCTTGCACGGAGCCTCTGCTCGGCTCGGCTTTGGGGTGCTAGCACAGAGCAGTGAGCAGAGGTGGGGGCCCTGGGGGCCGTGCCTCCCCCGCCACGCCAGCAGTGTCGCCCCTGCCCTGCTGCACTGGCCTGCGCCTAACTCTGCCGCGCTCTGCACAACGTATGTTCCAGGTCATGGCTGCCAAATGCCGGGTTGCCTATCAGGACACAGGCTCTGTCGGGCCATCTGCATGGCCACGGAGAGAAGAGCCAGCACGCAGTTGTTGAACTGGGCCGTGAGCTCCCTTCTTCGGACGCCAGGAGCCTTGGGAGAGGCAGAGGGCACAGGGCCTGGTGCCCCTCACCCCGCTGCGCCCCCAGCGTGGCCATCGTGCTGAGTTTTACATTTTGAGGTAACGCCGTGCCTCCATTTCTTCTTGTATTGCCTGGGCTTTCCGTGGCAGATCCGAAAATAGAAAGACAAACCACAGACTTGGAGGAAATACCTACACGGCACACACGTCTCACAAGAACTTGGTCCGGAGCGTAGGGAGAACTGCACAGCAAGGAAAAAGAAAGAGAAACAACCTATATGAAACCAGCAGGTAGGCTTCCGGCCACGGGTTTCATGGACAGTGCCTTTGGGACACTTTCTGAACTTCGTGTGCCTTATCTGGGCCAGGTTCCCAGCAGAGGGAAGGAAGGGGTCCACCCTGTGGCTCTGGATCTGAAGATGCGTCCGCAGGGTCCTGGTCTCCAGCCGCCTCCTTCCCGGGCGAGTGCGCGAGGGCCTGGAGGGGAGGGCCGGGCTGCGGCCCCGCGAAGACCAGGCGACAGCGACACGGGCCCACGCCGACCTCCAGTCCTTTGTCGGCTGCCAGTGTCCCCCGGACCGTGTCTTCTGGCCGCCCAGGCTGGCTGCTTCCAGGGGACACTCCGGCCTCGGCCCGGGCTCACCGGAGGCCGATTCCGAGCGTCTGCTCACCGGGGAGGTTTCACCGCGTCAGGCGCCTGAACTGCTCGCTAAAGCTCTATGCGTTTCACCGAGCGGGGAGGTGAAAGGTCGCGCCCGTCGGGGGTCCGACGGCTCCGGAGGCGCCGCACTCCAGGGTCCAGTCACTCCTGGGGGGCGCACCGCTCGGGGGCTGCGTCCCTTGTGGGGAACACCTCCCTGGGGGACACCGTTCGGGGGCTGCGTCCCTTGGGAGGAATACCTCCCTGGGGGACACCGTTCGGGGGTCACCGCTCGGGGGCGCACCGCTCGGGGGCTGCGTCCCTTGGGGGGAACACCTCCCTGGGGGACACCGTTCGGGGGCTGCGTCACTTGGGGGGAACACCTCCCTGGGGGACACCGTTCGGGGGTCACCGCTCGGGGGCTGCGTCACTCGGGTTGCGTCATCGCTCGGGGCGCAGAGCTGCTCAGGGGAAGGGCACACCGACCCAAGGACACGCCCGCTCCCTGCAGCCGCCCTCAGGTCGGGCGGGTCCGCGNAGGGCTGATGCCGGTAGGTGAGGAGGGGGCGCCGGCGCTGAGGGGAGCTGTTGGGAGGGCGCAGCAGGCCGGGGCGGGCAGGGGGCTCCCTCCGAGCTGCTGGGAAGCCCGGGAGGACCTTGAGAGGCTCTGTGAGGAGGAGGAGATCCCGGCGGCCCCGGGCCTGGTTCCCACCTGGACCCCGTGTCCGCCCGGTGCAGTTTCGTGCAGCCCAGGTGGGCCTGCTGAGCGGGAACTCGAGTCCGTTCTGGGCCCGGAAAGCCCGGAGACCGGGAATGACACCACCCGCTTGTGCAACCTCCTGTTGCACATCTTCCCCCCGCCCGGGGACAGCCTTAGCCGCGGGGCCGCTGCCGGAGTCCCGCGGGGGGTGTCCGCAACCGGGGGCCGCGGCACCGCGGGGAAAGCTCAGTGCTCCGAGGAGAGCAAAGATTGTCCTGCTGTTAAAGTTTAGATTTTCCAGGGTTTGAGTTGTGTTCACGGAGAGAACGGAGGATAAGGAAGGATTATACCGTTAATCCTTAGCGCTCTGTCCTCGGGGTGCCCATCCCAGCAAACAAGATTTTCAGGAAAATCGTGAACACACTGTGGGACGATGTTGTGGGGCACACAATACAGAGTGACTTCCTTTCTTTTCTGCTTTCTCATGGTGACCTGACAAACAGGCCTGAATTCCTCCTCGGTTACTCTGAGTAAGAGGATTGTTTATCTAGGAGAGTGAATGTGCACATTTGGCTGCCTTTTTTTTTTTTAATGTTTATTTATTTTTGAGAGAAAGAGAGAGCGCGCGAGTGCAATTAGGGGACAGGCAGAGAGAGACTGGGAGAGAGAATCCCAAGCAGGCTCCACAGTGTCATCCCAGAGTCTGCCACGGGGCTCGAACTCACAAACCATGAGATCATGACCGGAGCTGAAATCAAGATTTGGACACTTAACTGAATGAACCTGGTTGGGAGTCTCTGTCTCCACCAGAATAATAAAAAAAGAAATATCTAGGGGCGCCTGGGTGGCTCAGTCAGTGGGGCATCTGACTTTGGCTCAGGTCATGATCTCATGGTTTGTGGGTTCGAGCCCTGGGTTTCTGTGCTGACAGCTCACAGCCTGGATCCTACTTCAGAGTCTGTGTCTCCCTCTTTCTCTGCCCCTCCCCCCTCTCTCTCACTCGGTCTCTTTCAAAAATAAACATTAAAAATTAAAAGAAAATCTAAACCATATATTTTTAAATGTTTATTTTTGAGAGAGAGAGAGAGAGAGAGACAGAGTGTGAGCTGGGGAGGAGGAGGGAGGAGGCACAGAATCTGAAACAGGCTCCAGGCTCCGAGCTGTCAGCACAGAGCCCGACGCGGGGCTTAAACTCATGAACCACGAGATCATGACCTGAGCTGCAGTTGGATGCTCAACCGACTGAGCCACCCAGGCGCCCCAACATTTTTTACTTTTAATGAATATTAGCAACTTTATAAAAATATATTAGTTAATAACGTATATCCATAAACATTACATAGTTGTAAATTGAGCATTCGGTTTTGTGGTCATTTTGTGAAGTGAGGGTCTGTAACTTCGGCAGGAGTTGGGAGGTGGCTCATACCCCTCTTTGAAAACGTAATCAAACCACGGACGCTCTTTACTGAACAGTGACCCCCTGAGTTCCACATTCAGTTTAAGGTTCCCGGGACCCTGAAGCCCATATGCTGCCTCAAGATAAGTATTGGTTTTGTCCTTAAGCTTGTTGAAAGTTGGCCTTATCAAGACCTCATTTAATGTCACAAAAGGCACCATTTCAGTGCATTCCTCCACGAGTTTTGACACACTTGCATAAACACCACCCAGAGCACTTCTTAACTTACTATTTTGAAATATAGACTCACAGGAAGTTGTGAAATTAGCCCATAGAATCCCATGAATGCTTCGCCTGCTGTCCACCAGAGGTGACAGTTATGTGACGGCGGCATGATGTTGGGACCAGGAGCGTGAGCACGGTGGCAGGCATGGCTCAGTGGTCCGCAGCTTCAAACCTGAACGGGGGTGGGGAGCAGCGTCGCCCGCAGTGATTTATAACACGCATAGACTCTGCCTGCGGACTGTTAGGGCAGAGCCGTCCCTCCTGCCCCGAGAGCCGCCCCTCCCTTTCCCGGCGGCCCCCGACCTGCTGTCCGTCTCCTACTTTCGTCATCAGAGGGTACTTTGAAAACACTACTTTTCAGTCGTGCAGTCCGTTTACTGCACCAGCTAGCCCTCTGGAGGCCAGCAGCGTGATGGGGGAGCCGTTGGCCAGCCCTGCTCGCCCACGCTCCGCCCTGCTGGCCTGTCTGGTCAGCGAGGCTCCAGGTTAAGCCCCCTTGGTTTCTCATCATTCCTGACTTGGTTGCTAAGAAAAACCAGGGTGGCGGGTGATGGAAGGAAGGAGAGCTGCTGAAGGAAGAAAGCCTGCTGTCACGCGCTGACGCCCCGGCACCTGCTGACCCTGGTTTCCAGCTTCTTCCGGCGCCTCCTGGCCTCCCTCATGCCAAGTCTCACAAGGCGCATTTGCATTTGATCTCTGGCCTTAATCTTGTTGTTTTATTACTGTGCAAACTGCTGCCCCTGGCCCAGCCTTCCAGGTCGGGTCGGGGAAGGAAGTGTGTGTGAAGTGTGGCTCCAGGCTGGAAGGCGACCCCGACTCCGTGTACGTGTTGGGGGGACTCAGGGGGGACATGCAGGGGGAAGCAAGCACCCCACTGACTCCTGCTGTCTGCGATCATCTCCCCAGCCATCGAGGAGTACAAGCCCCAGGATGCCACCACCAACCCCTCCCTGATCCTGGCCGCAGCGCAGATGCCCGCCTACGAGGCGCTGCTGGACGAGGCCATCGCCTACGGCAAGAGGCTGG
>NW_027531894.1:209068-210477 GCF_008692635.1 Crocuta crocuta | reverse complement strand
GGGCAGTGCTGAATTTCATTTCTCAAACCTCTTAGACTCGGAAACCTGGGTGTTTGTGTGTGTTTTTATCAACTTTATCAGAATGTTATTTACACAGAAGACAGTGCAGCCATAGTGAATGTCAGGAGCCTGGATCCCCGTAAACGCCCCAGTAAGGTGCAGCACCCCGCAGATCCCTCCTGCCCTTTTGTGGTGACCTTCCTCTTGTCATTTTATGGTTTAACAGCGTTACTAGAGCGAGATTCATCAATGCACAGCTCAGTTTGTCTAGTAAATGTATTCAGTGGTGCAGCTATCCCCGCAATCCAGTCCTGGAGCACAGAACCTCCTAGAATGTTCCCTGGTGCCCATTTACCGTCTGTCCCTGCTCCTCCCCCTCCATGTTCCCCTTCCCGATGTCACTTTGTTTTCATCAGGGTGACAGCACACAGCCAGGGGGTGCCTGTGGGATGCGTGGATCCAGGCGGCGTGTGGGTGCGGCGCCTGCTCCCCGCTCCAGCCTCCACCAGGCACGGCCCTGCCTCCGCCAGCTGCCTTTCTCTTCTCTTGCTCTTTCACCTCATTACGTCCCCAAGGCCTCGGTGCTTCTGGCGTTGGGTGGCCAGGTGGTGCCCTTAGCGATCCCTGTGTCCAGCCACACACGGGTCCTTGCCCGCGATGCACAGGCTGGAGATCTTCCTGTGTGCGCTGGGCTGGCAACCCCCAGATGCTGGGCGTTTTGGAAACCACTGTGCGCTGCACTTGCCTGCCCAGGCCACTTCCAGGGGACGGAAAGTGCCACGGGGTGCAGGGATTCAGTTTGGGACGAAATTCTTCGAATGGACGGTCGCGACGGCTGCACGGTGTACATGGCTTTCATGCCCGGCCAGGCGCTTAGACGTGGCTATGGTAGTGCCTCCTGTGCCGTGTGCGTTTTACTACAGTTGGGGTGGGGTGGGGAGTGTGTGTGTTTTGTTTTCTTGTTTTGTTTTTTGTTTTTAATTTTTTTTTTTAATTTTTCAATGTTTTATTTATTTTTGAGAGAGAGATAGAGACAGCGTGAGCAGGGGAGAGTCAGAGAGAGAGAAGGAGACACAGAATCCAAAGCAGGCTCCAGGCTCCGAGCTGTCAGCACAGAGCCCAACACGGGGCTTGAACCCACGAACTGTGAGATCATGACCTGAGCTGAAGTTGGACGCTTAACCAACTGAGCCCCCCAGGCCCCTTGTTTGTTTTAAGAAAAGGAAGATAAGGGGCGCCTGGGGGGTTCAGGTGTTTGAACGTCTGACTTTTGATTTCAGCTCAGGTCATGATATGGTTCCTGAGATCGAGCCCTGTGTCAGGCTCTGTGCTGACAGTTCAGAGCCTGCTTGGGATTCTCTCTCTCCCTCTCTCTACTCTCTCTCTGTCTCTCTGTCTCTCTCTCCCTC
>NW_027531894.1:194814-209002 GCF_008692635.1 Crocuta crocuta | reverse complement strand
CCCGCTTTCTCTCACTCTCTCAAAATAAATAAATAAATATTAAAAAAAGAAAAGAGGAAGATGAAGGGAAAGGAATTTGCAAAGGAACGAGAAGAGTTTGTTTTGTAACATCCTATGTGCTTAAGAGGAACAAGCTTTTGACCTAATTTTTCCCCTTGAATTTCAGGTCACAGGAGGAACAGATTAAAAATGCTATCGATAAGCTTTTTGTGTTGTTTGGGGCAGAAATATTAAAGAAGATTCCGGGCCGTGTATCCACAGAAGTAGATGCCAGGTGAGGACTCGGGTCGGCGGGGTCAGGGCTCCGCAGCCCCGCTCCGTCTGCCCTGTTCGGCGACTCGCGTCCAGCCTGCGTTCTGTGTAGACCCCCTGAAGGAGGGGCAGGGGGAGACAGGGCTCCCGGCTGCTCTGCTCCTTTTTGGTGGGCGTCGTGAGGCCAGGCTGCTGTTTGTCAAGAACCCCTTTGTTGTCCTAGGTTGTCCTTTGACAAGGACGCCATGGTGGCCCGAGCCAGGCGCCTCATCGAGCTCTACCAGGAAGCCGGGATCAGCAAGGACCGGATCCTCATAAAGCTGTCGTCCACCTGGGAAGGGATTCAGGCCGGAAGGTGAGTATCTGCTGGGGGTTCTGGGGCAGGCGCCGTGTGGCCGCGTCCAGGGAGAAGCAAGGCCCCCAGGAGGCCCCAGACTTCCGTCCTCCCGCTGGCACCGCCTGCAAAGAGCAGATCGTCGTCATCCCGGACGTGCTGAGTGGAACAGACAGAACAGCTGCCCCGAGTGTCCGGGCAGCCGGGGCGTCTCACGCACGACGGGGCCTGGGTTTTCTCGGCCCCTTGACACCTGCGGCCGCTCACCCGCTTTCTGGCTCTCCGGCGTTGCCTGCTCCGCTGTCTCACGTCAACAGGACCACAGATCACGTGGCCTTTTGTGTCACTTTCCTCGCGTGGCACGTTTCCAAGGTTCAGTCAAGCGGCAGCGTGTGTCAGGGCCGCGTCCCTGCTGAGGCTGATGCTCCCTTGCGCCTACACCACATTTTGTTGGCCATTCGCTTTTGGGTGGACTTGTGGTGGTTCTGCCTTTGGGGCCGTCACGGGTGACGCTGCCTTGAACGTCCGTGTCCGGCCTTGGGGACTCGCTGGAGGGAGTAGGGTCGCCGTGTCGCGCCGGCCATGCCCCACTGGCTGTGCCGTCTGCGGCCCTACTTTTTTCCCGTTTACTTTGATACTTGTTATTTCTGTCAGTGTTTAGAACGCTTTCTGAAAACCCTAGAAATTGTTCTCGACACCAAGTCCGCTGGTCTCACTCACCAGCTCCCTTTCCTGAGCCCTCGGCAGCTCATTACTCCAAGTGTCCCGAGTCCTAGCAGGGGAGTCGGGCAGCACAGCCAGGCCAACAGGAAGCTGCCATTAAAGTGGACACGTACGGGAGGCTGCAAGTACCGGGTCTCGGCCGCTGCCTCCACACGCACTCATGCAGACAGACTGAGGCCCAGGTCAGAACGGGGCTGAAATGTGTCCAAGCCATTCTTTTTTTTTTTTTTTTTTTTTNNTTTTTTTTTTTTTTTTTTTTTTTTAATTTTTTGATTTATTTTTGAGAAAGAGAGACAGAGCATGAGTGGGGGGTGGGGAGAGACACAATCTGAGGCAGCCCCAGGCTCCAAGCTGTTAGCACAGAGCCCAACACGGGGCTCAAACCCACAAACCACGAGATCATGGTCTGAGCCGAAGTCAGACACTCAACCGACTGGGCCACCCAGGTGCCCCATGTCCGAGCCACTTCTGAAGCCACATCCACGTGGTGCCACGAGGCTGAAAACCTCCCCTAGCAGCACGGTGAGCACGTGGGCGCGTTGGCTAAGCGAGCGGAGCCCGGGGCCATGCCCGATGCCAGCACGGAGCATGATAGGCTCGGCAGCACCCATACGCAGCCTTCGTGGTCACTGGAAACTTGCTGTGCAGACGGAGCCCCGTGCAGATCAGGCCAGAGTCCTATTGAGGATTAGCTGCGTAGACTGTAGCTTTTGCTACCAAATCTGTCTGGTTTCTTCTGCAGTTTTGTCTTTCCCCGTGTCAGCGTGAGATGGGACAGAGTCCTATCCTTTGTGAATCCTCTGTTCACAGACTGTTTGCCCACAGTGTCTTCTGTTTCACTTTTGATAAATTAACCTCCCAGAGCGCACGCGCACACACACAGACACACACACACACACCCCCACCCGCCTTGCCCCAGCTGCTTCCAAAAATGCACCGCATTTGCTGCTGGGTGTTGCCGAGGTGGTGGTCGCAGGAGGGCCTGTCCTTGAGCACCACACCTCCCGTGGGCCAGCCTGAGCCGCAGGCGCCCGCGCCGGGGACACACAAGCACTGTGCTGTGCACGGGCCGTGGCAGAGGCCGGCCACCCGCCGCCACCTCGTCCTCCGCAGCCACACTTCCTGAACGCTACCACGGAGGCCACTCTGAAGCTGTCCCTTGGGGTAGAAACATGTCTAGAGGGGCCTGAGCGCAGGCCTGGCCGTCACGGCCCACTCCCCAGTGTGTGGCAGAGTGGGCACTGCCTGTCTCGGGTCAACCCCAGGACATCCCAGTGCACTGTGGCGCAGGGGGTGGGGCGGTACTGTGTCAGGTGAGCCCGCAGTGTCCACCCCGGCCAGCTCTGGGAGGCGGCGCGGGACCGGGCTCCCGGGTGCCAGTGTGCGTGTCTGGGCCAAGGAGGCCCACTGTGGCTCCCGGGGGACCTGGCTTGCCTTTGTCCCTGTTTGGAAACGTGAGTTTGATGAAAATTCCAGTCACCCCTCACCCGCTGGCTGGGAAGCGCCCTGCTGAATGTCGCAGATGTGCTGTGGAGGGAGGGGCCACCCCATTCCCGCCTGTCCCGCGAGGGAATCAGGAGCATCTTTCCAGAGGAGGTGGGAGTTGTGGCGCAGCGCAGGCTCCCGGGGGTCCCTGACCCGGCTCACCCCGCCCTGTCCCCCCAGGGAGCTGGAGGAGCAGCACGGCATCCACTGCAACATGACGCTGCTCTTCTCCTTCGCCCAGGCGGTGGCCTGCGCTGAGGCGGGGGTGACACTCATCTCCCCCTTCGTGGGCCGCATCCTCGACTGGCACGTGGCCAACACAGACAAGAAGTCCTACGAGCCCCTGGAGGACCCCGGTGAGCTGCCCCTGGGAGCACGGGGGAGGGGTGCAGCAGGGCCCGGGTGGTGGCGCTGTGGGCGGGCAGCAGTGCAGCCGGGAAGCCGCTCAGGAGCGCGACGTGTGTCACCGCAGGGGTGAAGAGCGTCACCAAGATCTACAACTACTACAAGAAGTTTGGCTACAAGACTATTGTCATGGGCGCCTCCTTCCGCAACACGGGCGAGATCAAGGCGCTGGCGGGCTGTGACTTCCTCACCATCTCGCCCAAGCTGCTGGCGGAGCTGCTCAAGGACAACAGCAAGCTGGCACCCACGCTGTCAGCCAAGGCGGGTAAGGCCGCCGCACCGGGTCCCAGCGGCACGGGGTGGGGCGGGCGGACACAGAAGGCCCTGGGTGACGCCTGTGCCCCCAGCCCAGGCGAGCGACCTGGAGAAGGTGCACCTGGACGAGAAGGCCTTCCGCTGGCTGCACAACGAGGACCAGATGGCTGTGGAGAAACTCTCGGACGGGATCCGCAAGTTTGCTGCCGACGCCGTGAAGCTGGAGCGGGTGCTGATGGTGAGCACCCCAGGGTGGAGTCGGGCAGCGCCGGGACTTCCGTGGGGACCCTGGGGGCGTCAGTTCCCTGGCAGCCTGGGCGGGACTCCGGCACAGCCCCGGCGGAGGCCCCGCTTCCTTCCTGTGCCGAAGGCGGGATGGGGGTGGGGGCGAGCCCTTCCTGGCACCTCTCACGCTGTCCCCTTCCAGGAACGCATGTTCAGCGCGGAGAATGGAAAATAGCACAGCGCCTGAGGCCGGACCCACATCTGCACCGCCTGATCAGGGCAGAGTGCATGCGCCTGCGATGAATTGTGCATTTTTTACCAATCGGAGCCGGGACGGATCATAGATTCTATGTAAAATTTTACCTAACTCATTAAAGCAATCACTTTTCTTGCTACTTTCCCGAGTCTGGCTGCAGCCCCTTCACTGGGCACCGCTGCCCCAGCCTCTGGCTACAACCGGAGTCCAGCTGGGGTGACCCAGGCTGCCACAGGCCCTCACCTTGGCCATGCGCCCGTGAGGCGGTGACCTGGGAGGCCCAGAGAGTGCGGCTGGAGCCAGCAGGTGGGGGCACCCCTGCCGCTTCCGTTCCCATGTGGAGCGGCGGTGGCGTGCCGTGGGGACGGTCTGGTGTGCGCTGGCTGATAGCTCGGAGCCCCGGCTGCCGTGTGGCACTGCTTCACACGGACACCTCCCCTGGCAGTCTGTCCCCAACATGCTGCACAGGGAAGGGCTTGCGGGGGCGGTGATGGGGGCCCATAGGGTCACAGGCCACCCCTCTGCCCTCCAGGCTGACCACTCCAGGTCCGTGTGGGCAGAGCCAGATGTCCGGGACAGACCTGCTGAGACACAGCCCTGGGTCCCACCAGCGGCCAGCAGGGAGGCCAGCGCCCCCTTCTGCTGGGGTCAGAGCATCAGGGCTTGGTGTTGGTTCCAGAATGGCCCCCTGGCCACCTCCCCGAGGGAGGTTTCTGGGCACGGGGCCCACCGTGGGCTGCATCACCTGGGGTGCGCGAGCCTGACCCCAGCAGGTCCAGCCTGTGCTGAGACCCACCTTGGGGGTGCGGGGAACAGGGGAAGGTCCCATCATGGGGGCTGCTGGGTGTCAGAACGATGGCTTTGTGCCTGGGCTCATCCCAGCCCTCGGCTGACCGGCAGGCTGGGGTCAGGCCTCCCCCTCCAAGCTGGTCAAGAGGCTGCACCCTAGGACTTGGAATCTCTGTCCCCAATCCTGACGCGAGGCCTCAGGTCTGAGTGACTGGCCCACCCACTCACGTCCGGGCGGCAACATCAGTGCTCTGACCCCGCAGGCCACGCAGCTCCAGACACTCGCACCACCCTGATGAAGGGCCCTGTTTCTTCACCCCCACCTCCCACCCCCAAATAACAGCCGTGCTTTGGATTTTCTGGGTAGTTCGTGTAAATGAACTCACACATGTGGTCCTTGAGGTCTGGCTTCGTTGCGTGTTCTCAGGGTTCAGTCCAGACGATGTTATCAGAGCTTCATTCCTTTTTGTGGCCAATACTCTACCACAGGGACATTAATACTGTCTGGTAGCGAGACTACTTGGGTTGGGGCACCTGGGGGGGGGTTGGTTAAGCATCCAACTCTTGGTTTCCGCTCAGATCATGATCCCACAGTTCGTGGGTTTGAGCCCCATGTTGGGCTCTGTGCTGAGAGCATGGAACCTGCTTGGGACTCTGTCTCCCTCTTTCTCTGCCCCTCCCCCATTAACACTTGCTCTCAAAATAAACAACAAAAAAAAAAGAATACTCACGTTATGGAAACTACAGTTTGCTTAAAACATTTGTTATTGTGAGAAGTGCTGCTACAGATGCTTACGCATTATCTCTGAGGTTATTTCTTGTGGGCAGACGTCAGGGTCTGTTATAAAGCCCCAGGCACCCACACCCTGCCCCTTCTGGGGGGTCCTGCACTTCTCGGAGCCTGGAGGTGCCCCCAGCCCCACACCCTGGACCTGGCAAACCAGGGCCGAGCCACGGCGGCCGCCCAGGGAACAGCTGTGTGGGGCGCTCGGCAGGGCCCACCCCGATCCGAAGCGCAGAGGCGCGAGCGTTACAGCTCTCCGTAGGTCACACAGATGAAACCATGAGGGGTGATCTTTAAAAACCCTGCGGTGGTCAGTGGAGTAGGACCGAGGCCCCTGGCGGAGCTCGCCGGCCCGCAGGGTGCGCACAGCAGGGCACCGGGGTCAGGAGCTCCTGGTACAGCGCTCCCGGCAAACGTCCGACGGAGGGGGCGAGGGAGCCTCAGCACGGTCTACTGCGCTGGAAGAGGCACCCAAGGGTGCCTTGCTTCCTTCTTCCTGCTTGGTTCCGAGGGGCTGGATGCAGAGCAGAGGCGGGCCGGGGAGGGGAGGGGACAGGGAGGCTGGGACCCGAGAGAAGGCCCGAGCAGCTCGAGGAGGTCCCGCCACAGGCCGCAGCCCAGGCCAGGCACGCCGAGGAGACCAGAGGGTGATCCGGACGCACCGGGAAGGAGCAGCCCCAGCAAAGGCCGGCCACTCGCAAGGCCTCCCGCCGGGCAGGGCCTGAGCTCCTGTCACTTCTACTCTGCAAGCCCGGAGGCCCCCGGGCAGCGCTGTGGGCGAGCAGAGCCGCACTCTGAAGACTCACGAGCAAGCACGCTTCTGTCCATTCAGACGGGACGTGGTGATACCTGCCCCGAGGCCCCCCTGGCCTGTGTCAGTGTCACCATCACAATTTGAAACCACACACCAGGCAAGGATTATGATCAAGGCAGCACCTTCAGCACCAGCCGGTCGGGGGGCCGGGAGTTTGTATCCCAGTGAGCAGTGCTGAGGCGGCCCCAGCCAGCTGGAGCACAGCCCCCCAACACCCAAAGGGGTGGGGGCAGCAGCCTGGACACCGTCACCACACAAAATGGGACCCTGGTGGCCTGGAGAGGCTCGGCCTGGGCGGACAGGGACAGGAAGGGCGAGACCTGCCACCCAGCGCCCAGGAAGACCTGAGGGGCCGAGACCCCACATCGGGACCCCCGCGGCTGACTTACTCAGACCAGCTCTCCGTGCTCAGAATTCTCGGAGACCACCTGTTGGCCCCTCGCCCTCCCTCTGCTCCAACAAAAATGCCCCTCAGGGCTCCTTCCTGGAGGCCTCAAGCCCACAGTGTCAGGCCTGGAAAGTCACTCTCAGGGGAAGTCATGGAGGCAGCGTCCGCTGGCAGGCTGACTGGCTGGGCGGGAAGGCATCTCACTTCCTGCAGGACAGGCCAGGTCAGGGGTCAGGCTCCGGCAGAGGGCCAGTCACCTGCCCACNACCCGAACCCCCCCCCCCACGCCCCCCCCCGCCGCCAGCGGCCCCTCACCGGCTGCCGCACAGGAAGAGCAGATTCTGCACGGCCGGGACGGTGGAACTGGCGTTCTGGCCCGTGACGAGGTGGCGGTCCAACACCACGTGCACGGCATCAGGCTCGCTGGCTGCAGGGGCCCCAAGAGCGCGGGCCTCAGGCAGGGCCACGCACCAGGCTCACCCCTCTCCCTTTGCAGGGGCCCGAGGCGGACTGGGCCTGGGCTCCCCCACCCCAGGGCTCAGCCGCAGCCCCTGCCCGGCGTCCCCCACCCGGCTCACCACTGAAGCTGGCGCCCGCGTCCTTTACGAAGTCCTCCACGATGAGGGGCAGGCAGGCAAAGCCAGGCGCCCTGACGAGCTCGTACACGGAGGGCTACAGGGGAACGGGATTCCCACCCCCAGTCAGGAAGGTCCGAACCAAGCAGGGGCACCAGGGCCTCCATGTGCAGCCGGGCTGTGTGCCCTGCACCAGGAGTCCGCCCTCCAAGGGCTGAGTCTACAAGGCCACTGTCACCCTCCATGGCACCGGGGCGCAGGAGCCAGTGACGGGGCTGGGCTGGGCTGGGCAATGGGCAGAGCCCGGGGAGAGGGTCGTGGGTACGGCTGCCCCAGGGCCGCACACTGAGGTGCCCGCGCGGCTCTCTCCCCACCCCCAACCCGGGTCGCACCACTGGCCAGGCCAGGCCCATGCAGACCCAGTGGTTAGGCCATAGTCCTCGAAGCCGGACCCTCCCTTCGGCCTCCTGTCAGCCCAGGCCCTCTCCCCTCACTCCGGAACCTACTTCCTGGACACGAAGGGTGCCGTGCACTCGACAGGCACAGAAGCAGGGTCTTAGCCTGACCCCTGCTCCTTCCCGGGCATCCCAAAGTCACCCCCTCCCCCCCCACACACACACACTAGGAGCCCCTCCCCACTCCAGAGCCTGTGCCTATGCCCTGGGGGCCATCCAGGAGGTCAGCAGGGGAGGGGGAGGGAGGGGCAAACAAGCAGCCTGGGGCTGGAGACCTGTGATCCCGCTCTGGTCACCCTTGCCAGAGGAGACAGTCCCCGTGCCTCCAAGTGCGTACGCGGGTCTTTGATGCCTGTCTACGGCTTGGGACCCTCCCTCGCACTGCACTCACCCCTGTGACGCTGTAACCCTGGAACACCCACGACCGGTCCTCGCTGGTGGCGCAGCAGAGGGCGGCAACACCGTGGCCGATAGCACAGATGGGCTCTGAAAGCAGGGGCAGGGCCTCAGGCCTGGAAACCCGCCCCAGCCCCTGCTCCTCTCCCCACACCTCCCACCTCAGAGCTCCCTCCGCCACGGGGCGCGACGGGCCCACTGACCCCCCTGGGGCAGCTCCGGGCTGCAGGCCCGGCTCAGCCTCTGACAGCAAACATCTGAGCAAGTAACCTGCACGCTTGGCGTCACCGTGTGGCAGCCCCCCCGGGAGCTTCCCTGCAGCGCCCCTGCCCTGCCCAAGCCACCCGGAGTCCTCCCAGAAGACCGGGGGCGGGGGGCACTGCAGGGAGAGCTCGTGCCCTCGGCGGCAGTGGCGGCTGGGAACAATCACTCTCTGTCCAGACCACAGACAAAGGTCATTGTGTGGAGCCCCTGGGTTCTGTCTGTTGGTGCCTAATGAGCATCCTGTCCGCATCCCGCTGTCAGGCCTGGGCAGCACGCCACGTGTCCACAGAGCAGCCTTTCTCCTGGCCCCTGCCCGCCTGCAACCCTGAACCCCACAATGAACAAAGCCAGCAGGTCACCCGCCCGCCTCAGACAGAGCTGGGGGGAGCAGCCACCAGCTCCCACGGAGGCCAGGAAGGGACACATGCAGGGCAAGCAAGAGGGGCACGCACAGGGGACACAGGGAGGCACGCCCCACCACGTGCGTGTGCACCCGTGCATGCATGCACGCGCGCACTTGATGGTCAGGGTCAGAGGCTATCTGCGTCTGCCCCGTCTGGCCCCCAGAACATCCCTACTGGCCCTTCCTGGCTCTTGGTGCTGCCTCGCGCACCCCCCTAGGCCCAGGGGTCACCTACTGCTCTCTGAGCGGAAGTGCTGGAGGATGCGGGCCAGGGACCCACTGCTGGCCAGGTCGACCAGGGCCCCGGGACAGCTGGGAATCAGGAGGGCATGGTACCGGGCACCTGCAGGGAGACCACAGCCGTTTGGTCAGAGTCAGTGAGGACGCCGGCTGCTCCGTGACAAGTGCATCAGAAGCAGAAGCAAGGGAGCTCTTTGGAGGCCAGAAACCCACCTGGGATCCCACACCCCGAAGCCCCAAGGTCTTGCCCCCTGGGCCCCTCACCATCTATGGACTCCAGCTTGGCGGGGCTTGCGTAGGCCTTGAGGCGGAAATCCTGCACCCAGCGGGCGTTGCTCTCGGTCACGTCCACGAAGTCCATGGCCCTCCCCTGCAGGCGCAGCCACGGACAGACACCCCACTGTTGGAGGCTGGCAAGAGCTCGGGGACAAAGGCATCGACAGCCCAGCCCCTCACCCCGCCTCGCCACACCCCCTAGCTGCCCCTGCTGGCCCTTGTCTCCCACCTATTTGGTGCCAACTGTCCCCCCGGGAATGACAACAGAAACATGCCAAGTGACAGATGCTTAGGCATCACTATGAGCCCCAGGTCCCACGCCAAGGAGAACTGGGGACGGTGGAAGGTCCGTGCCATCTCGCTCACGTGTGCAGGCACCGACCCACGGCAAAAGGTCTCCCTCCCCACGGTGGGCCCAGAGTTTGACGATGCCACCAGGGTCCTGAGTCCTCAGCCCAGCCACTCCCTTGGCGTCGTGTCAGCCTCAGGCTCCCTGCTCCTCCCTGAGACCAACAGAACTCCCCCAGCTTCACCCCCGAAGAGGTAGGGACCCCACCCGTGCGTCTGGCTGGACTCACCCCAGGGGTGGCCACCTGCAGGTTGAAGGCGGCGCCAGCCAACGTGAAGCAGTGCAGGAAGGACTGAGCCGACACACCTGTGAGAAGGTGAACGCGGCTCTAAAAAGGCCACAAGGCTCTGGGGGCAGCACGAGGGGCAGCAGGGCACACACCCCCAGCTCCAACCTGGAGTGCCCAGACACCCCGACGTCTCCTGGTCCCCCACCGCACCGGAGGGCCACCTCTCACAACCCACGGGCCCCGTCCCCACAGGACAGGCTCTGGCCACTAAAAGCCTTTCCAGAAGGCAAACCCAAGTGCAAGGTCCTCATCCACTCACTGAACCAACACTGAGTCCGCCCCCCACTCCCCCTACAGTCAGCCAAGGAGGCAACAGTGAGCAAGGCCTATGTCCTCAGGGGTGGGCAAGAGTCGGCAGAACGTGGGTGCACGCCAACGTTCTCGCTCCCGCCGGAAGGCCTCGGCCTCACTGGATACTTGGGCCCTGGACCCTGCCCCATCCCCGGTGCTGGGGCTATCTGCTTCTCCCTTCCACCTTCATCCCAAACCCCGACCGGGTCCGAAATCTCATCTTCATTCATCCTCACGCACTAACTGTATTAATCACAGAGTGCACCCGCTGAGCAAGGACACTACCCGCAAATCATCCCCCAGACTGCCTGGCTGCTCGCTAATTCCCTGAACATGCTTCACCCCAGGGCCTCCTGAAGGGACTCTGGAGGGACCCCCTCATCCTGCCTACAGTGCCTAGTGGCCTAGGCAGAGCTCTGCCCCCACCCCACGTCCTCAACATCCCTTCCCCATGGTACAGCCACGCTGGGGCAACGCCTCCTCACCCTCATCCACTCCAGCCAGCCACCTTTGGTGGAACCCCAACCAGCCTCTTCGGGACTGGACGTCCTTCCCCGTGGCTCCTCCCACCCTCAGTGTGGGCTCAGCGCACAGTGACCCCAGACCCGCAGTCCTCGCTGCCTCACCCTCTAGCGCCTCTAGGGTTCAAGAAGCAGACCAGGCTCCAGAGCCAGACCCCAGGTCCCAACCCGGGGTCGCCACCTCCCCCACCACGTGACCGTGGGCTCACCACTTCCCTCTGACAAAGGCAGCACCGACGCTCAGGACAGCGTCAGCTGCCTCCCCTCCCGTTCGTTCGTTCCTCCCCTGCTGGCCCTGAGGAAGGCTCTGCGCGGTAACAGCAGACCCGCCAGCTCAGCTGTCCTGCTCGAGCCCCACGCCAGCCCCTCCCGGAGCCCTCACCACGTGGCGGGTCTCAGGGGTCCTCTGCCCGCACGTCTCCGCCCCCAGAACGGTCCCTTCTCCACCCCCTCGTCCTCCTGGGTCGGCGCAAGGCCAGCCANCAGCGCTGAGCACACCCCTGGCCCCCGGGCGCGGGCGGGAACAGGGCGCCCCCCTGCCCGTCTTCCTCCTCCCCTGGGGAGGAGCGCGAACTTGGAGAACCGCTGCCCGTAGAGAAAGTCCGCGCCCCGTGGAGGTGGGTCCCTCCCAGTGGACGAAGGTCCCTCCCTGTACATCAAGGTCTCGTTGGTGGACGTACCTCCCTGGAGGTGAAGGACCCTTCCCGTGGATTTGGACACTTAACGCTTGCGCACTGAGACTGAAGACGCAACGTAGAATACCAGGGGCAGAGCACCCTGCCCTCTGAGGCTCGTGTCTTGGGGGTGAAGGCTGGAATATGGATTCATAGAATGTGACAGTCGTTTGTTAGTGAGAAGAGCAGTGGAGTGGGCAGGCTCACAGGGAGAGGGGGTGGGTGGGGCGCTCACATGGGAACGGGGGGCACATCTAAGGAGGAGCTGGGTGAACTGCTCACCCGGAGCACAGAGGGTGGGCCTGCAGTGGTCGGTGAGGGCAGGGCGGGAGTCTGGAGGCCCTGGAGGACCGTCCAGGTATCCACAGAAGTGGGGGCGGGATGGATGGGCTCTGCCTCACCAGGATGGTTGTGGGGAGACCGAGGTATCCAGGGTCACTGGGGCTCCGATAGAACATGGGTGGCACTTCCTGAGCTGCTACATGGTGCTGAGTTTGGTAAGGATCCCGAGGATGCTGTTTAGCCAAACTGCATTTGGAATGGTGTTTCCATAGTCTAGGAGACAGTGGGGTGGGTCACAGCAGATTCCTCGGTGCTCTTTAAGGCCTGGGCTAGTGAGCAGGGAGGCGGTAGAGGGGCCTGGGCACAAGCTGGTGGTTAAGAGGAGCAGGTCCACCCTTTGGCCCCACAGGCCACCCTCCAGGACCCCCTGCTTCCAGGGTGGAGCACTGGCCAGTAGGGTTCCCCCAAGGTCCTGCCAGTCTCTGCCCTGACTAGGGAAATGTTTGTCATGGGTAAGGGATGCCAGAGTGGGTGAGTCTAGGCCAGGTGCCTCTCCTGGGTCTCCTGGACACCTGTCTCCACCGCCACTGGCTCTGTCATATGCCTGGCTAAGCCCCATGCTCCCAGGAGTCCTGGCCAGCAGCGACACAGTCAGGACCTCAACCCCTGCAGGGCCCTCCCTCCAGAGCGAAGCAGGAGCTACGGGCAGGGCCCGGACAGGGGAAGGAGTGTGCTGGGTGGGTGACAGGCTGGATGGAAACCCGTAAGCCTTAGGTCAGACCACAAGCTGGGCCAAGCCACATGAAGAGCTTTCTCCCGCCCCCGCCGTGCACATTCGTGGGACCCAGGGGCTGGGGACGCCAGGCTGCAGCAAGGACCACGGGATCCTCCCGCTGGCACTGACCCCCACCCCCACCCCCGCCCCAGGGCAGCCCTGACACCTACCTCCTGCATCACAGAGACTCATTAAGCCACATTGGTCATCTTGGTCGCTAAGAGGACAGAAAAGGAAGCCTGGCTGTGACACCGTACAGCAAGGCTGATGTGTGTGTGTGCCTGTGAGCGTGCGTGTGCACCAGTGTGCACCCACTGCATACTCAGGCCCTTGCAAGACGCCTGCCGGATGAGCCCTCCCACCTAAGCAGGCAAAGCAGACCTTCTGGTTCACGTGCCCCGTATTCATGCCATCTTGTTCTTGTACGTGTGCATGGCCCCCACCCTAGTCCGGGGCAGCGTGCTTGGGCCCAGCAGCGGCTCCCAGCACAGGTACCTGTAAGGCTCTGGGTCCCGTGTGGCGCGTGGAGTTGGAGTGGGCAGCCTGCACTGGGGCAGGTGTGGTGATCCGGGGCCTTGCCAACCAGGAGCCTCACTCTGGGTCTGGCAGCAGCCTGTCTCTCTGTGTGTGCCCCTGGGGACAGTAAGGACTTGGACAGGATGATGCCCGAGGCCCTGTCATGGTGACCGGGATGAGCCTGAGGCGGGGGTACCCCCCAGGTGGGGTTGTAGCCTCTTGTCCTCCACACACGCCCAGTTGTGATGCTGGCTCATCTGCCTACTTCCTGAGTGGGTTCCCACTCCGGTGGGTCAGCCCTTGCCCTTTAGACCCCCTCACCCCTAGTGGCCGAGGAGGGGTTGCCACTCAGGTCCTGCTTTGGACATGATTGGGGCTGCCGCAGAGGGAAGGATGGGCAGGCAACCCTCCCTCCCAGCGGCGGAGCGCGGGAGGGCCTCAGTGGATCAGGCGGGTCTGTGGCCAGTGGCCCATGTCTGGATGACTATCGCCTGGGAAGGATCCAGGCCTGGGGGAACCGTGGCGGGGGCCTCTCCCCTCTCCCTCCTGCTGAGCCTCTTCCCCAGGTCCTTGCCCAGAAGCTGAGGTCCTGAGCTGTGGGGCCCATGGGCGCGGAGTTCTGGGACATCATCTACAAGCTGTTCAGGAACCTTATCATCCAATAGTGAGTTCCCGGTGGGGCAGGTCAAGTTGGAGGTTGCTTGGGGACTGGGCGCAGGGGCTCTGCTGGAGGCATAGTGATGCCCTTGAACCTCGGGTTTTGCTTTTTGTTCAGGGACACTGATCAGGAGGTGCAGGGGTCACATGACATGTTATCAAGCACCAGTGAAAAGGTTTTGTTTCATCCCTGTCTCGGGAAGTGGCTCCAGGCAGAGAAAGGATGGGTGCGTGAGGAGCCATTCCTGGAGCAGGCTGACTGATGCCTCAGGACGTCCAGTCTCCCTTCCGTCCTTCCTTAACGACTTCCTTGTTTTCAGAGCGCGTCTGAGCCTCTTCCTGGGTCCCTTAGCACTTGCTACTCCTCCCTCTGAAAGGCTGGACCTCCTCTATCAAACGCCTAACTGTTCCTCAAAGCCCGTGGGCACCAGAGGCACCATTTGCCCAGCACTCCCTTACTGAGAACACCCTCCAAACTTACAAGGCTGCCCTGTCTCCCACCCACCCCCTCCCCC
>NW_027531894.1:190506-194798 GCF_008692635.1 Crocuta crocuta | reverse complement strand
CAGGATGGACCTCAGGAGACCTGGGACTGGCCTCTGTCTCTCAGGCGGGTGGGCCATGGGCAGCCCTGCCGGCCAGGCTCCCGCCAGGTGACTGTCTCTGGCCCCACATGCATCCCTCTTCCCGGCTGGGCTCAGGCCCCTCAGCTCCCTGTCTTTCTTTGGCTGAGGCTGGGCTGGGTGGGGTCTGGAGACTTAGACCCCAAGCGCTTGTGAGCCCTGCAGACCCTGAACCAGACAACAGAGGGTGGCGGATGGCAGCCCCGAAGGCATGAGGGGCTGCTGAGGCCCGGGCAGCGGGCCGGGCGCACTTCACCTTGCGACCTCACCTAACAGAGGACTGTCGGGGGTGGGTAGCTGGTGCTCCATCCGCCTCCCAGGCTGGCAGGGTGTGGCCGGAAGATGTCAGACAAGTGGGCAGTTTGGTGGCCTGGACTGAGGTGATGTGACAGGGAGGCAGGCTGCATGTCCTCCCAAAGACGTTAGGACAGGGATCAGCGGGCGGGCGGGACGATCCAGAGGAGAGTCTGAATGGGGTTCCCCTCAAACACACCTCCAGGTACCAGCGTGCTGGGGTGGGGAGGGGGCAGCTGCCAACTTACACTCATGCTTTATGCCCAGATGCCAGCCATGGCTCCCAGGGACGTCACCTGAGCATTCTCTGCAGCAGCACGAGGAGTGAGCTGCTCTCCCGGCTGGACAGTCCCCCTGTGCTGCAGCCACTGGGCGACGGGTGGCACAGCCCCTCGCTCTGCTCAGCAACCCTCTGCCAGCCCTCGCCAGCCCTGCCGTGGCCAAACACCGCAGATGGAAATGTCCACGCACATCAGCACCAGCCGCTGGGACACAGGAGCCTCTGCCTGTGTGGCCCTGGGACGAGGTATGAGGCCGGGGAGCCGCTGGCCCAGGACAGGCCCTGAAGACCAAGGCCCAGGAGTCAGGGAGGACTGGCCCTCAGCAGCTCGGGTAAGGCTCCGGCGCAGTGAGATTGCTGCCTGTGCCTTCTCTGGGGTATTGATCGCTCTACCCCAACGAAGGAAGAGAGGACCTAGGGGACCCCACTTGGCCCCCTGCCTGTATGTGGGGAGAGCAGGGTCCTGAGACATTGACCAGCTTTAGTCCCTGGTCACACCAAGAGCGTGTGCCAGGATGGGAGTCCCCAGAGAGGCGCTGCACGTTCATGGGGGAGCGGAGGGGAGCTAGAGAGGAAACCAAGGTAGACCCCCAACACACGGGTCTTCTGCGCTCTTGTAGCCTGATCACACACATGCCACAAACGCCACATGTGACACACCACGTGACACGCCACGGTATGGCGATAGGGAGACCCTAGCTGCCGGTACAAAAGCTCAGTAAACAAGGGCTGAGAGTCTGGGTCTCTGGGGAGCCCCTGTGGTTGGGGGGGGCAGGGTCCCCTCTGACAGTGAGATGATGCTCCCACCTGAGTTTTCTGATGTCCTTGTAAATTTGATTTAGATTTAGAGTATGTACTTTTTTAAAGATTTCATTTGTCTAAGTAATGTCTACACCCAGTGTGGGTCTCAAACTTACAACCCCTAGATCAAGAGTCTCATGATCTACTGACTGAGCCAGCCAGCTGGGAGCCCCTATTGTATGTACTTTCTAAATTTAAATGTATATATATATATATATATTTTAATGTTTTTTATTTATTTTTGAGGGTCAGAGAGCATGAGCAGGGGAGGGGTAAAGAGAGAGACACACACACACAGAATGTGAAACAGGCTCCAGGCTCCGAGCTGTCAGCACAGAGCCCGACGCGGGGCTCGAACCCACGAACTGTGAGATCATGACCTAAGCCAAAGTCAGAAGCTTAACCGACTGAGCCACGCAGGCGCCCCTAAATGTATATATTTTTTAAAATATTTATTTCTTGAAGGAGAATGTGAGCGGGGGAGAAGCAGAGAGAGGGGGACAGATGAGCTGAAGTGGGCTCTGCGCTGACAGCGGCAGGCCCGACGCGGGGCTCGAACTCACGAACCACAGGATCATGACCTGAGCTGAAGTCAGACGCTCAACTGCCTGACCCACCGAGGTGCGCCTGTGTGCGGTTTTCATACAGGGGGTACTGTCTGTAGCTAGTATTTTTTTAAGTAATAACAATAATGTCAGCTATCCCTGATTATCCCCAGGAGTTTGCTTCATTTTGGAAAGGTCCTTACATTACTCAAGTTCAGGGACGCAATGAGACAGAAACAGCATCAGAACCCCACATGGGGCCCCAGGGACCTCAGCTAACTTCTGACCTTCCCAGGGAAGCGACTGCAGGAATGGTGTGTGGAAAATTAGAAATAAAGAAACAAGATCATTACCAAGTGATGTCACAAAGCTACACCAGCAGGTAGCAGGCGCTAGCCGAGCCGGCTCAGACCAGGCCCTGGCTGCGCTGGGAAGTGGAGCCAGACGTGGTGTCAGTGGGGTGACGGACCATCCTACAGTCCGTCGGATCTGCTGACGTAAAAGAAGTAACATTGCATTTACTCCACACACAAAACCTGAGGTCCAGACAGGTTTTTAAAACATTTATTTATGTTTGAGAGAGAGAAACAGAGTACAAGCAGGGGAGGGTCAGAGAGAGAGGGAGACACAGAATTGGAAGCAGGCTCCAGGCTCTGAGCTGTCAGCACAGAGCCCGACGCAGGGCTCGAACCCACGAACCGTGAGATCATGAGCTGAGCTGAAGTCAGACACTCAACCGACTGAGCCCCCCAGGTGCCCCAAGAAATGACATTTACTAAACACGAGCAAATGCTGAGACTGTTATCCTGCAATAAGAAAGAGCCTCCTAACCGAGATCCAGAAGCATAAGCGGTGAAGGGAACGGTGGTTACGTGCGATGAACGCAGGCTTTAGAAGGTCTGTGCTCAGGAGACCCAGCCAAAGCCAGCTGCAAAGGGAAGACACTCGCACTGTGACAAAAGCTGGGTATGCAAAACACGTAGAGAAGGTCTCCAAACAGGAGAGGGGGGTGTTCCATGCAAAAGAAAAGTGGACAAACGGCACCGACAGGAAAGATCATGAAAGGGGAGACCCAAGTGGCCAAGAACTGTGTGAAAAGGAGGACCTCAGGCCGGCGCAAACAGAAGCCACCAGAAGTCGGTCTGCCCCATTTGGACTGGAGTGTTTCACCCCGCCCTCTGTCGTGGTGGAGAGGGGAGCGGTGCCCTCACGGCTGTCCCCCCAGCAGAGCGCCGGGGTTTCAGACACACACGCCGCGCCAGCCGCCCCTGCTGGTGTGTATCCCGGACAAGAGGCTGCCGAGTCTGAAGATCCGAGCTTGGCCACGTTCACAGCAGCGTTAACTCACAGCAGCGAAAAGGTGGGAGCGACCCCGTGTCCGCCGACGGATGGGGTCCATCCACACCCTGGACTGTCTCTCGGCCCTGACAAGGAGGGACACTCTGACACCTGCCACAACGTGGACGGACCCGGGGGGCGTGATGCTCAGTGAAACAGGAAGACAGACACCGTGTGGCCCACTCACTGAGGCCCCTGGAGTCCGCAGATTCACGGAGACAGAGAGTGGCCGGTGGGGAGGGGCTGGGGGTCCCTGTTTCATGGGACAGAGTTTCCCTTTGGGAAGATGGAAAGTTCTGGAGATGAAGGGTGGGGACGGCTGCACAACAGTGTGAATGTGCTCAGTGCCCCTGAGCTGCGTGCCTAGAGTCGGGGAAGATGGTGCTTGTTAGGGGCACCTGGGTGCCTCCGTCGGTTAAGCGATGACTCTTGGTTTCAGCTCGTGTCATGATCTTCCGGTTCATGAGTTCGAGCCCCTGAGTTGGGCTCTGCCCTGACCGCGCAGAGCCTGCTTGGGATTCTCTCTCTCCCTCTTGCTCTGCCCCTCCCCTGCTCTCGCACTCTCTCAAAATAAACATTTAAGCAAAAAGATGCGACATTTGGTGTGATGTGTGTTTTGCCACAATAAAAGAAAAGAAAGATGTGCTCGCATCACACACGTTCCACCCCAAGGACACATGGGACAAACGTTTGGAAACCATCTAAACCCGTGATGAATCCGATGGGCAACGTTGCGGGGAGTATCTGTGTCAAAAAGCCAAGCTCTGGACTCTGGACTTGTCCTCGAGGTCACATCTGCTCGAGGGGCAGTATGTTTTTAAAGAGCAAGCCACAGAGTGAGAAAATGGGAGTGGGGACTAGACGGCAGACAGGTGGCAGGTGCCCTGACGTGGGGCCGGTGGCCTGGAGGCTGGCCTTCTGGGCAGTGTCTGGCCCGCAGGCGCCCCCATGTGGCCAGGCTCTGGCCAGATAGCCGG
>NW_027531894.1:179306-190390 GCF_008692635.1 Crocuta crocuta | reverse complement strand
CTGGTCTGGGGAAGGAGGTCAGGTCTGTTTTGGATGTTTTCACACCAAGGAAGCTTTCCGGGCCTGTCTGGGCCTGAGGAGCAGACACGGAGACCGGGTGTGCCACCCTGGCAGGGCGGGTACCAGGAAGGGAAGGGAAGGGCATGCGCGTTGGCTCCCGAGGCTGGGGGCAGCAAGGGCCCCAGGCGGCAGAGCCCAGGGAGCACTTCTGGGGCCTGCAGGGCCTTCCCCACAGCTGGGGTCACAGGCAGGCCCGACCAGCCCAGCGGGGACACGTGGCCGCAGTGGGCTCAGGAAGCTGTGGGCAGTGGGGCGGGAGGATCGGGAAGGCCCATCTCCACAATGTCCTCTCTGCCCCCACAACTGGGAGTTCACTGCAGAGAGTGGTGGAGAAAGCACCCCCTCCGGCTCCACTGGCCAGGGGGTCAGCCTGGCAGGTCCCCCTGCAGCACCCCACGGCCTCCCTGCTCGTCCCAGCCCTGCCCTGCGCACTGTGGCTGGCAGCCCCGGCCTGCGGGTGGGAGCCCAGCTAGGGTCAGGGCGGCACCAAGGCCCGGCTGTGGCTGGCTGGGGTGGGGCAGGGCCCAGGCTCAGAGGCATGGGGGCGGCAGGAGGGCCNGGAGACCAGCCCAGCCATTAAACAATACAGTTTATTTCAGACTCAGCCTCCACTCAGGCCTAGGGTTCCTGTGGTTGGCTGGCCAGGCAAGGACACGTCGGGCTCCCACAGGGCCCAGGGCCACCCTCTGGAGCCTGCCCGCTGCCCCCCGTGCCACAGGCCAAGCTGGGACCAGGTGTGCTAGGGAGGGGCTGCACAGCAGTGTCCCTGCAGGCGTGGAGGGGCAATGGACGTGGGCGCTGGTCACTCACCAAGCAGCTCTATTCTACCTGTGTTATTGCATGTATACGCTTGTTAGAATCGAAGGGTGCTGGGTGGGGCGGGAGGAGCCACGGATGACGGCTGGGCAGACCCTCCATGCACCCCCACCCCAGCCTCCCCGCTGCCTCTCAGCTGCCTCCAGGACAAGGCAGAGGCTCAGGGCAGGAAGTGAGGCGGCCCCAGCCTCAGGGGCCCGCCTGGGGCACAGCTGGGTGAAGTATGGGACCCCTCCCCTCCCCAGACTGGCCTTTGGGCTGTCGTCCACCCAGCGAGGGTGCAGGTGATGGGCAGTGGTGGCATAGAAGGTCTGCTGCCGTGACCGCTTGACTCAGGTCAGCCCCCTGGCACCGGCCCTGCCCAGATGCACCCCCAACCCTGCCCAGCTACAAACAAAGAGCAGAAATGGGGAGAGTGAAACAGCCATACCCTTTAATGTCCCCTCCGGGGCTGGGCCCCTGCCAGAGCCCATCCCTGACCCCTCCCCAGCCCTGGGGACTCGGCTGCCAGGAAGCGCACAGGACCCCTGGTGCCTCTCCGGACAGGCTGGTGCACCTGCCCACCCCGCCCCTGTACCCTGGCCCCAGCCAAGACCTCTGGAGCTGTCTTGTGTTCCTCCTCAGTAAACTCTGGAGCCTGGGCTCCCTCCGCCCCGGAGATTGGGAAGGGGAAGTGCTGGGGGGCCAGAAGGGGGCTTGGTTCCCTCTACTGGGGGCCCATCCAGCTCTCTCCCTCTGCATGTATGTGGGGGTATACGAGTATATATATCATGTATGTATGTATGTATGTATACATAGCTGTGTGTGAACTCGGCATGCACTACATTCCTGAGGTCTGTACAGGAAGTGGCTGGGCCCCCACCTGGGCACCAGCCATCATTTTTTCCGGGCCAGGAAGGCCACACCAAGAATTAGGGCTGCGGCTGCCACGGCCACACCCCCAGCCACCAGGAGCGGGGTCAAGTTCTCAAAGGGGCAAGGGCCTCGGCCCCCTGGGCCTCCACTGGGAGCTTCGTCCTCCTCAGCCCCGTCCCCAGGGCCCTTGGGCTCAGAGGTCGCCTCCGGGCTGCTCGGGGCTGCAGGGGCCGGCTTCAGGTTGCTGTGGTTATTGAGAAGCGTAGGGTCTGCCTTGGCTGGGGTCTTCTTGGCAGCCGGCGGTGTGGGGGCTGCTGGAGGCTCCTGCTTCTCTGCCTGGGTGTCTTTCTTCCCAGGTTTGGCTGACGGGGCTTTCCCATCTGCAGCTGGCGGGGCTCTGGCCTCAGCAGCGGCCTGGGGGGCCTTGGTGTCGGGCTTGGGGCTGCTGGTCGACTTCCCCCTGGACTCCATGGTGGCTGATGCTTCGTGGAGTGTGCGTGCACAGGCAGGTAGCTGGCCCACAGCGGCTCAGGACAGCTCACTCCTGGGCATTATCTAGGCCTGGAAAGAGTCACAGTGAGGCTGTGGCCAGAGACTCAGCCCTCCCGTTCAGCCCCTACGGCCCTGTCCCCATAGAGACCCCGTCCCATTCTCTGGACCAACCCCCAGGAACCCTGGCTCCGGGTGCCCCGTCTCCAGGGCTTCCTCTCCATCTGCCCCCATCCACTCTCCGAGAAGACCGTCCAACCACACAGCCGGGGCCTGTGGGCCCCGAACAGCCTGGGGGTGCCAGATGACTCCAGCCAGAGACCTGTTTCCTCACCTGCAAAATGGTCCTGCCCAAGCACGTGCTGTTTCCACCTGACCCCGGGGCAGGGAGGCCCTGATGGGGAAGTGAGACCCCACCCGGCCCTGAGGAGGGTATGTGGCCACAGTAGGGCACGGCAGCTGGGGCGTGCCTGGGGCGGAACCAACCGCATACCTTCTCAGGAGGACCGGGTCCAGGGAGAGGGGGGGCAGGGCAGGAATCAAGAGCCTGGGCTCTCTGGTGCCAGCAGGGTGGGAGTGGGCTCAAGGCTGCCAGAACGGGCATGCGACACACCTGAGGTGTCTTCCCAGGAGGCTGGAGAAGCCAGCCAGACAGGCAGTGACAGGCCTGTGCCCCCTGGCAAGCCATCTGCCCCTCCCCAGCTCCTGGTACCCACCCCAAGGCTAGCTTTCCCTGCTCTAGTTCAAGGGCAGGGAGTCCTTCCCGACTCTGAGGCTGTGTCTGCCTGTGGGGCAAGGGGGGCAGTCTCCTGGTGTGAGACTGGAGTGGACACAGACCACGTCAGTCAGCCTCAGCACCCTCAAATCTGGGCCAGGGCAGAGGATGGGGACTCCGGGCTGTAGGAAAGGCCTGGCCCAGATCCTCAGTGTTTGAAGTGAGGGTACTGGGAATACTGGGCTGGGCCTGAGTCATCTCTCCCCAAAGACCTGGACACCCAGCCATCTGCCTCTCCTCCAAGAGGACTAGAACCTCCCCAACCCCCACACCCCGATTCGGGGAGAGGGAGCCCATGTGGGAAGCAGCAGCCCAGGTTTCCCACCCAGGCCGGCACACTAGCCACACCCGAAGGTCACCTGTAGGTCATAGCGTGATGGGGGTGCCCTGACAGCAGCCCACCCCTGCCCCACTTCCCAGGGAGCCCGGGGCTGTTCCGGATAGGCATCCAGCTGCTAAGCGCAAGTTTGCAAGGACAGGTGGTCTGCCTCCCCCCCACACCCCATTATTTTTGACTCACACTGTCGTCACCCAGCTGCCCCCTCCCCCTCCCAGGAGCTGCTGGGCTGGAGAGAGCCAGGGGCCCAGCATACATCCCCAGTGACCTTCAAGGCGGGAGCCAGCGATTCTCCCCGCGGTGTCCCCACGGTCACACCCCTGACCCCAGGCCCCCGCGTCCCCAGTGCCTTACGCTGCTGTTCCTGGCGCTCCCACCTCGGCGCTGCGCGCTCGCCGCGGGACCAGGGCCGGTGGCGGGCGGCGGCTGCGGCTGCGGCTGCGGCTGCGGGGACTGGGAGTTTCCCACAATGCACTGCTCTCAGCGCAGCGAGCTGAGGGGGCGGGGGCTACTTCGCCGCTGGCTCCGCCCGCCCGCAGCCACCCAGGATCCCCGGGGAAGTGAGACCCCCCCAAACCCCAGCTCCACCTTTGATCCCTAAGGTGGCTTGCAGTCAGGAAAGCACGGGGCCGAGGATGCCCTTCCTGCACCCCCAACCCAGCCGGAGGGAGAGCGAGGCGGTTAGCCCAGGCCCTCCGCCCAGGCCGTGTGCCGGTCAGCAGGTGGGCACAGAGGTAGGTCTGCAGGAGGGAAGCCAGTTCCAAAGAGAAGACTGCCCTCCCCTACTTGGTTCTAACAGATCTCAGAGAAGAGGGAGTCTACTTAGAATATTTATTTATCTTCTTACAGGACAAGACACAAAAAGTTAACAACTTCTTAAAACTCTTCAAAAGAAAAAATATAATTCTGTAAGCAGCAGCAGCAGCTCCCAAGGTACAGACGCGATGGGAGAGGACGGCTCCCGGGAACAACCGTGAACTGGGGGGGGCCAGGCCTGAGCCCCAGGTAGTGTCACCGGCAAGAGGCCTCCGAGGAGGGAGCCCAGGTGGGGGTACACAGCACCAGCACGTCAGGATCAACCACCAACACAATCACGTAGCCTGGGGTGGGGCAGGGAGGCTTCAATTCACAACATCTATGAAGTAGGGCGGTCCGGGAGAGCAGAACTCACGGAGCGTGGTCAGGGGCCTTACGCAGAGGCCCAGAGAGTAGGGTGGGCCCTGCGAGGGCAGAGGGGGCAGGTACTGCCCCCGGAAATAAGCGGGCACCCCCAGGCTCCTACGGGTCCTCACGCCTGCCCCCCCCCCCCCTGGCCAACCCCAGACCCAGGGCGGGGGGTCTCAGAAGAGGGGTCTGGTGAGATGCAGCAAGGACCAGGCTGGGGACAACAAACACCTGGATGGGGTCAGAGGGGGGCCTAGGGCTCAGCACACGACGCCCGGCCCCAGGGGGAGGCCAGCGGCCCCGCCACAGTCCCGTCTCTCAGAGGCTGGGCTGGTTGAGGGCTGGTGGACAAAACCTCCCCAGAACATTCGCACATGCACACGGACCTCACGCGCCACGGGCCCTCAGCCCAGGATGGGGGTAGAGAGGCCCGGCCGGGAGGGATGCTGGGTCCCACAGTAGAGTAGGGGGCTTGCCCTGGGAGTCAGAACTCAGCGACCCCCATCTGGGACTCCTGGCTCAATACGGGGGGCAGGAGACCCCATCCTCCTGCAAGGCTGGCTGGGGGGCAAAGTGGGGTCCGGGCTGAGGCGAGAAGGAGAGCAGCAACGGGAGGCTGGACGGATGGACACGGGGTGGACAGAGCACTTGTGCTCAGCAAGTTAATAAGTAGGTTTGTGCGGGGTCCCCTTTGTAGACTAGGGGCCAAGCCTCGGGGACGAGAGCTGGTAGACTGGAGGGTAGGGTCCCGCTTGCCCAGCCCAGGCCTGGGGGCCCCAGCCCAGAGACCAGCTCTGTCCCTGGGGGCATTCAGGCCGGGGCGGAGCCGTGGCAGGGGCTGGCTCCAGGAATGTAAAGATTTCTGCGTTTTCTACATAAATAAGACGTTGATCCCAGTGGTCGTGCAGGCAGGACCCCTCGGGGGGCCCTGTGCGCACCACCCATGTGGACCCTGCACCCCTCCTCTGCTCCCCCGCACCCCCGTCCACTCGCGGAGGGGCAGACAGTCCTGGCCAGGCCACCCGGCTCCGGCCCCACTCTGGTCCCAGGCGGCTGGAGGGCATGGGTGGTCCCTTGGCTCAGTGCTGGGGCCGCTGCAGCAGCCCCAGCAAGGTCTCGGCGATGCCCAGGAAGTAGACCACTTGGGCGATGCCGAACAGCGGGGCGATGACCAGGGCNCTCCCCCCCGCCCCACCCCCACCGGCCCTTCCCACCTGGCACAGTCCAGGAACCCCGTGTAGGTGTCCTCGTTGACGCCGCGCTGCAGCGACTGGAGTCTGGTCTTCACCACTGCGGGGGAGGGAGGGGCGCTGCAGGTCAGCATGCGGCCCTGCCTCCTCCCACCGCACCCCTGGGCCTCCCTCCCCAGCTGTGGCCCCAGGAACTGACCGTCACAGGGGTTGACAGCCACGGCAGCCGCGCTCCCAGCCACACAGCCAGCCAGAAAGGACACGTAGAAAGGAGACTTCTCCACGGATGCTGGACGGCCCAGCTGGTTCAGGTTGGCAAAGAGGGGGAAGTAGACGATGGAGAAGGGGACGTCCCTGTGGGGGGAGCGGGGGACGCTGGTGACTGGCCGGTGTGCGGTGGCCAGGCCTTCCTCCTTCCTCCCCTGGCCCTCACCGTCCCCCCCACCTGAGCAGTGTGGCCCCCAGTCCCTTGTAGAGGCCAGCGATGCCCCGGCTCCGAAGCAGGTCCCGGGTCAGCTGGGTGGCCGTGGGCCGGGGGGCGGCCGTGGCCTCCACAGAGGGCTGGGCACCCCCTTGGGCCGACAGCTGGGCCTGGGCAGCCAATATCTTCTTCTGGGCGGCTGCGGAGAGAAGGGATGGGCCTGCTTGCAAGGTGGGGGCTGGGGGCAGGTCCCCAGCTGTGTCCCTGCCCTGCCCCCTCACCGATGCGGCCTGCGTCCTGAAGCTGGATCTTCAGCATCTCCATGGGGGTGGTCACGATCACCTGGCAGGTGCCGGCTCCACAGCCCGCCAGCATCTCCTTGAACAGGGTCAGCTTCTGCCTGTGGGGAAGGGGTAGGGATCAAGGTGCCGAAGCGGAAGCCCCTGCCGCCCCAGGGGTGAAGTGGACGGGCAGCGGGAAAGGCGGATGCAGCCCAGTGGGGGTATGGCGCCCACCAGCCCGACAGATGGCCCCGCAGGCAGGGCCTGGGAAGGCGGGAGGACCACCCGCAAGCACTCGGCCCTGGAGAGCTGGGGGGTCTCATGTGCCCAGTGGGCCACCCGTTCAGTCCCGCCCTCAGGTGACAGGGGAAGGCTGGTCAGCGCCTCCCAAATCCCACCCGCAAGGGGCAGTTCACAGTGGCTGGGGGTCAGGACCACTGGGGCCTGAGCACCACTGACTCGGCGTCCATTTCCCTCCCAGTGCAGGAGGCAGGGAGGCCAAGGAGTCAAGGTGAGGGGCACAGGAGGGCAGAGCTCTTGCCCTTTGTCTAGAGAGACACACGCGCGCGCACTCACACACACACAACCTTGGCCCCCAGCCCCTCACCCATCCTTGGAGAGCTGATATCGAAAGAAGTCGTTGGCAGCCAGCTTGATGGCCTTCTCGGGGGTGACGAGGGTCAGGTTCACGGCGGCTCCTGTGGGGTTGGAGAGGCTCTCAGCCAGCACCAGCCTCCCAGCTGGCAGAGCCCTGCCCCCGTCACGCCTTGGCCCGCTCCTCCTGCCCTCTCACCCACATTGGTGCCAGGCGGGGCAGGACCGGGCGGGGACAGGGAGCTCACGCTGTGGGGGCGCTAGGTGAGAGCACACAGTGCACGCGCCGGTGCCAGGCCTGCCCGGGCGGCAGCGGCAAGCCCCTCGCACCGCTCACACCGCGTCCGGGCAAATCCAGGCCTGGGGATTGTCTCCTAATCAGCTTTGCAGTAGCGCCCTCGCCCCGTCCAGCCTGCCAGCACAGATGGAGCCCCACCTTGCCCCGGAAGGCGAGGGAGAAGACGGAGAAGGCAGGGGCCATGCCGGCAGGCGGTGGGGGGTGGGGGGCGCCGCACGGAACTGCCCTCCCCAGAGGTCCCGCCCTGTGTCCCTGGCCCAGCACCCAGGCCTCCACACGGGCCCCGTCCACACCCACACACCTGGCCCAAGCACGCCACCCTGCCTGGCTTGGCCACCCGCCTCCCGGCCGCCGCAGCAGGGCCCCTCTACCCACGGCTGCCCCATCCCCAGCCTCACCGCGGTACATGCCAAAGTAGCCCTCCGAGCGGATGGTCTTGAGGAGGCAGTCAGACCTGCAGCCAAGGCGGGGGGTGGGGAGGTGAGCTGGGGGCCAGTGAGGGCGTTCTCCAGGCCTGCCTTGTCCTCAGTCTCCCCGTTTGTGGACCAGGGTGAGGAATGCGGGGCCAGGGCTTAGGGGTCTGAGCCCCCCCTACCCCGGCACACTCACATGCTGCTGTACATGCGCTGGCCATTCTGCTGGTTCTGCAGCCTGGTCTTGGCCAGGTCGATGGGGAACACGCAGGTGACCCCGATCAGCCCAGCGATGCCACCATTGATGAGCTTGGCTGGCAGACTGAAGGGCAGAGGGAGGGTCAGGAGGGGCCACGGGCCAGGCACACGGGGCAGGGTGGAGCCAAGGGCCGGGTTGCATTCTGACCTGATCTGCTTATCAGCCATTTAACTGAGCACACCCTGGAAGGAGCCGGAGACGTGGATGTGGGAGACGGGCGGGCGGACGAGGTAGAGGCGGCGGAGGGCGGGCAGGGCAGGGGGGAGGGGCAGTCCTCCACTTTCTGGGGAATTTCAAAACCACCACTTCTCTTCTAGAAGAGGGTGAGGAATCAGCAGAGGGAGGAACAGATCATGCAGAGGCACATCAGGGAAATAAGCAACCCCCCCAGTCCCCTCCCCAGGTCTTGTGTGGGGACACGAAGCCCCTCACCCACCCACCTGTGGCCCCATCTCTGGGGCCATCAGGTTCCCCCGCAGCCACCCCCCTGCCTCTGCATCCTCCCAGCTGGCCTCACGCTCACACACACACTCACGTGCACAGTGAGCACACACGTGAGCCGACTCTGCCTTTAAAGGGCCAGGCGCCTCTCCATTCCCAGCCAGGCATCTCAGCCCTGGGCTGAGCGTGCCCCCCTCATCCTCGAGCAGTGGCGGCTGGTGCCTGCCCTCTTCGGGATGCGGGCTGGCGCCGAGGAGCCCCTCCCCCCAGCCTGAGCCCAGCTCGCAGCTACCCAGGTAGATGACGGCACCTCAGCCACGGGAGCGGCTGCTGTTCCAGGACAGACCCCGGACAGTCGCTCCCCGTGGAAAAGCACCAAGCTCACCCACACCAGCGCTGCACCTACCCTCCTGAGCACCCTTCCCAGGAATCTGTCTCCCAGACAGATGGACACACACACACACACACACACACACACACACACAGACCAGGGCCTCCGGAAGCTTCAGGGGTGTTTGGGGCACAGGCTAGGGGGCAGCTGGGAGGGGACAGCTGGCTCTCTTGAGGCTCCCGGTGGTTGGTTCCCCAATCCACTCTAGGGCTTGGAGGAGACGGGGCCCCGCTCACCGGGGGCAGGGCTGGGAAGCCAGAGCCGAGCTCAGGAGCCTCCTGTCAGGGGGCCCCTCAGATTCCTGGGGCCCCCACCCGCAGCACTGCCGCCCAGGGTCACAAGGCTGACTCACACCCGCGGTCCCTCTGGCGACTGGTGACCTTCACCTCAGCTCTCCCAGGCCAGCTGTCCCCCTGCCCTCCGGCCCCATCACCTCCGAAGCCCCCAGTCTGGCTCACCCTGAGGACAGGACCGGGCTCCTCCAGGACTCCAGCCCGCGGGGCTCAAGGAGGAGATCCAGCGGCTGAGGGAGGTGCCAGAGGCAGGGATTGGCCGCGGGGCGGGGCGGGGCTGGCCTTGGGGGGGTGACTTTCTCTTTCACTTTGGGCGCGCCTAGGCTCCCCGCAGCCCTGGGAGAAGGGATGGGAAGGGGCGTGGCGGCTTCTGAGAGGCAGGGCCCAGACTCAGATTTGATCGGCCCAAGGGGGGGCGGGCCTGACTCAGGCTGACCCGGTGAAGCCAAGCCAGCTGCCCACAGACACCCCAGGCCACGGCGGCCACGGCCCCAGCTGCCCAGTGGCTTCCCGTCTGCAGCCCGAAGGCTGGATCTGTCTAGGACTCTGTGCGCTCTCTGTGCCCAGGCACCCCTGCGCCTTGGCGAGGAGAATCTGGTCCGGGGCGGGGGAGGGGGAGGAGTCTGTGCCCACTCATTCGTGAGACCTGTGTGTCTGCAGGGTGAAGACACGTTTCATGGAACCCTCACCCTAGGGCACAGAGAGACGAACCTGTCACGCCAGGGAAGGGGTGGCTGGGTCTCCAGAGGCCACTGGCTGCCGCCCACCAGGCCTGCTCACCTGGCAGGTCCAGGCGGCATGGGAACTGGCACTCCCAGAGACCTCTGCCCCGCCAAGCCCCCCTCCCCCAACACGCACGCCCAGGGCCTCAGTCCTCAGGACCTGCTTTCCCAGGTTCTATCCTGCAGATAAAGGTGTGACCTCTGAACTTCAACCCGACCTTTCCCCCACCCCACCCCATCCCCTCCGCATATAGACTGGCCACAACCAGCTCTCTGCTGCCCCAGGCTGTCAGGGGCAGGGTCCATATCCTCACTCCGGTCTCCTGGAGATGCACCCCTGCCCCCTGGGGTGAACTCAGTGAGCCCTGCCTCCTAGAGCATCACCAGACCCCACCTCTCATCCAGGGTAAGGGACACCTGGGTAGCGAGGTTCCCGAAGTCAGATGAGCCATCTAGGTGAGGAGGGGAGCAGTTAAGCCCAGAGATCCCAAGCCGGAGGAGAGAGTGGGTCCTGGGGCCCCACATCACAAGCCACAGGCTGCAGGATGGAGCAGGGAAGACGGTTGCTGGGCAGCCGTGACAATGAAGCGGCTCTGCCTGGGGAGACTGGCCGGGGGCCCAGTGGCCCCAGGACACCCCTGTGTCCGTCCGCACTCTGTGGTTCCCCCCCTTGCTTACGATGCAGCTGTGAAGGCCTTCCCCCTGCCCCTCTTGTTGCCACAGAAACCCGGCCACCGAGCCAGGCCTGAGGCCCAGGGCTGTCCGCCCTCACTGTCCCCTTCTCCACGTGTGCGGCCACGTAAACTAAGGACCTGGGCAGGCTGGGGACCGCGCTGCCCGCAGGGACCACTCAAGGGATGACGCTCTCCTTCCAGCCCCTCCCAGGGAGAAAATCTCTCACCAGCGAAGCTGCGGGGCGCCCCCACCCCCACGAAAGGCGACAGGCGACGGAGTAAGTAAGGCTCAGGGTCTGGCACTGGCGGCAGGCTCCCCATTCAGGCTTCCCCGGTCCCTTCCCCACTGGACGGGGCGCGTTCTATCCTGTCCGAGGGGCCCCAATCCGCAGACAAAGGAGGCTTGGGTTGGGGGCTGCGGACCCCGGCTGCGAGGCCGGCTCAGGCCTCCGGCCCCTTCCCCTGGAGGGGGTCCAGACCCGGCCCAGGCGGTCACGCTGCCCCCGCCAGGCGGTGGGGCCTCCAGCCACGCACGTGTCCACACAAGTCCGGCGGGGGTCCCCGCGCGCGTCCCCCGCGGCCTGGCCTCCGCCGCTTCGGCTCGACTCCCG